>NW_026294573.1:95513105-95840605 GCF_007827085.1 Peromyscus californicus insignis | reverse complement strand
GGTATTTAGAATAGTAAAAAGAGATTTTATTCCATGGCTATTGCAATGAGAGTAAACTAACTCCACTACAGACTGGGGTCAACGCCCCATCGACAGTGCAACAGTGGAGCGGGGAACGGGGACAGTCACTGAAAAGAAAATCGGTGACAGGTAGTATCAGAAGTAAAGGAAGATTCCTGCTAAACCATGAGACATGATTCTTGCTGAAATAATCTATGTAAATAAAAGCACAGAAGGGCAAAGGTCAAATGCTGGTTGGGAAGCATGTTCAAAGGACCTGGCCACATTTGTTCAAGAAGAGTCTTGGGAACTTAACAAGCCAATACCAGAAACAAGGATGTGTTGATGCTATTTCAGCTTTTACCCTAGTGGTCATGTATGCTGATTGTCCTTGACAGTATGCTGGGGACTGAACATAGGACCATTTCTACTATTAAGCTACACTGTCCTTCCTATGTTCTTGCTGTTTATTTTGAGACAGTATCCTACTAAGTTTCCCAGTCTATCATAGAATTCAGTCTGTATTCTCAAAGGGTATGAAACATCATCCTCCTTCCTGCCTCAACTTCCTGAGTAGCTGGAATTACAGATTTGCTCATCTACAACTCACCAAGAATTTCAGTCCTGTGTTCAAGACTTATTTGTGACTTCCTCTACCTCTGAAATTTGTACAGTTTTAGCACAGGTTGTCAAAGTGATTTCCAATCCCATTATATTGGAGCCTAAATAGATGTCTACTCACAGCCCATTAAACACATGTTAAAAGAAAGACCAAATTCTTTCAAGTGTATAATAGATATTATTTGAGCTACCATTCTAACAGCTGAGCTTGTTGAAGTTAAGGGACGATTATGCACATATATTATATCTTATTTTTTCTAATGTGATACTGTGTGCTTCCCTCAGAAAGTTTATAGTATGTGTACTTTGTCAGGTTCTTTGGAAATTAGTATTTAAAACATAGGACCTGTAAATATCATCAGAAAGCTAAAGTATTTTTCTTTAACTTATTGATTCTTTGTGGATTTCACATCATGCATTCTTATCCCACTTATCTCCCTGTCCCCTGGAATGCACGCTCTGTCCTAGCAACCTCCCCCTAAAACAAAACCAAATCAAAACAAAACAAAATAAAAATAAAGAGAAGAATCTTATTGTGGAAGCTCTAGTGTGGCCTGTTGAGTCACACAGTTTGCCCTTTAGTCCATACATCTTTACTTGAAAGTGTTCATTGCCATGAGTCACTGGTCTGGCTCCAGGCTTCTGGCTTCTGCTATACCAGCAAAAATGGGGCTCCTCTTGGATATCCTGTTGTTGTCCTGTCTCACGGAGATCCTGCTGTTTTGGATCTGTACATTCTTCCCCTTCACATGCCCCAGCAGTTCACAGATTCAGTGGATGTTGGGCTAGACCAACTCATAGCCCTGGTTCTGGGCCTGGGTGATAGCTGGGTTGGTCATCCCACCAGCTTTCTCTCATTGTCACTACCTGGGTGAGCTCTCCAGCACTGCCTAGGCTAGCTCACCCAATGCAGCCTGCAGAAAGGAGCAGGGCCATTTCCCCTGCTCTCAGGTCCTCAGATGCAGGTCACCACACTCACACCGCCAGGGCCAGTTCTACTGTTTTGCCCAAGCAAGGTAGAGGGCCTTCTTTCCTGATTGCTGTAGGGGAAACACTGGGGGTGTAGGAGAGTGGGGAGGATTAGCTCCCCTGCTCTTATGCCCTCAGGGCTGGCTTACCTACACACCCACACAAGACACAAGGATCAGCTCTAGTGTGCTATCCAGACAGGGTGCAAGACCCCCTATCCTGTGTGCTGTAGCTGGTGAGGGGCAGAGCTAACTCTCTTATTCTTGTGACCCTGAGGCCAGCTCTTTTACCTGCTGCAGGTAGCAAGGGGTAGAGTGGGGAGGGCATTTGTCCCTCACCCATGCCACCACATGGCAGATGAGGGTGAGGTAGGATCAGCTCTGCTTCCCTCGTGCCCCCAGGGCCAGCCTATCTGTGTCCCTGACAAGAGGGTCAGCTCCAGTGTGCTGCCCAGACAGGGTGCAGAGTCCCTCTCTTGCGGGCTAGCTCTCCCACTCTTGCGACCCCAGGGCCAGCTCTCTCACCTGCCTCGGGTGGTAATGAGTGAGGGGAGAGGGCATCTTTCTCTCACCCTTGCCACCA
Source organism: Peromyscus californicus insignis (assembly GCF_007827085.1). Taxonomy (NCBI): domain Eukaryota; kingdom Metazoa; phylum Chordata; class Mammalia; order Rodentia; family Cricetidae; genus Peromyscus; species Peromyscus californicus. Next base: position 95,838,433 of record NW_026294573.1, on the reverse strand, counting down.
CATGGCAGATGGGATGGGGGTGGGGGTGAGGGGGTCAGCTCTTCTGCTCTCACACACTCAGGGTCGGCTCACCTGTGTCTGCAACCACAGGGTCAGCTCTAACGTGCTGCCCAGGTGAGGTGCATGCATGGGGTGAGGACTGGGGCCATCCTTCCTGAGTTCAAGGGTGGGGCAGCTTTCCTCTGAGGGGAGGGGCCGGCTCTCCTGCTGCAGTATCCACTGAGGGGCAGGGCCAGCTATCCCAGGACCAGCAAAGGGCTGGGCTAGCCTAGCCTAGCATGGTTCCAATGACCCCCTGTGCTAACACAGGCCACAGACATGCTGCAGTAGGACCATGTGACCCAGACATGGCCCTCAGCAGCAGGTCAGGCCTGGAGGTCACCATGGTCCCTGTGGCAGCACAGGTCACCCAGATCAGTATGGTCCCAACAACAGCATGGCCCTCGGGTACCAACATGGTCTCAGGTGGCTGACCAGACCCTGGGCATCTGTAGAGCCCTTGGTGGTAACAGGAGCCATAGCTATCACCCCAGACCCCAGCTGCTACAGGCCACGGATGCAGACATGGCCCTTGGCAGCGGCTTGAGCCCGGATGCCTCCATGGCCCCAGGTGACAGCACCAGCCAGCACTGCAGCCGAATGGCCCTCAGACACTGACGTGGTCTCAGGTGGCTGACCAGACCCACCAGCATCAGCACAGCACTGGATGATCTCAGGATCCACAGATATAAACTCATACCCTGGCTGCTGCATGGCCACAGACCCAGACAGCAGCCCTGGCCTGGAGAACACCATGGACCTCCAACACCCTCATGGCCACAGGTTGTGGCCCAGACCTTGGGCATCCATGTGGTCCTTGGTGGCAACATGAGTCACAGACATCAATACAGCCCCTGGCTGTGATAGGACCAAGGACCCAGACACGGCCCTTGAGAGAAGCCCTGGCCCAGACAACATCATGGCCCCAGGTAGCAGCACTGGTCACTCAAATCAGCTTGGCCCCAGGGGCAGCATAACCCTCAAACACCAACATGGTCACAGTTGCAGCCCAGACACAGGCACCTGAGTGGCCTCTGGTGGTATCACAAGCCCCGGACATCAATTCAGACCCTGGATGGGGTAGGACCATGACTCAGACATGGTCCCTAGGAACAGCCTGGGCCAGGACGTCACCATGGCCTCAGGTGGCAGTGCAAGTCACCCAGATTGGCATGGCCCCTGTGGCATCGTGGTTCTCCGACACCAACATGGCCCTAGATGGCAGCTCATACCACAGGCCTCCACATGCTCCTCAGTGGCAACCGAAGTCACAGACATCAACACAGAACTCCTTGGCTGCTTCAGGGCCTCAGACAAAGACCTGGGCCCTGGCAATAGCCCAGGCCTGGACATCACCTTGGACTCAGACCATTCATGTCCTCCTGTTCCTCACTACCCTCACCTCTTCAGATCTGCCTTTCTCACCAGCCTATGAACTGTTCCCCCTCCCCTCTCCCCCTCTTCCCTCTCTCTCCTCTCTCTCTCTCTCTCTCTCTCTCTCTCTCTCTCTCTCTCTCTCTCTCTCTCTCTCTCTCTCTTTCTCTCTGTGTCTCTGTCTCTCTCTGTCTCTGTCTCTCTCTGTCTCTGTCTCTGTCTCTGTCTCTCTCTCTCTCTATCTCTCTCTCTCTCATTTCCCCACCCTGTACTCACTGACCATAATGATGCCCACCCCGATGCCAAGGCTCTTAGTTGGGTCCACCTGCTCCAACCGCAATGAACGGCATGGAGCTGTTGTTTTTCTTCTCCTGCCCAGGCCTGGAAAACTCGAGTTGCGCTTGGTGTGATGGTATCAGCCAGCCTGGCACCAGAGGCATCAGGAGGCTCCTGGTTGATTGTGCCCCCCCAAACCAATAAATCTATGGGGAATGGGGGCCGGTGAGCCATCTATATCCTCCTGAGGCTCAGGCCTGGAAAGTGCAGAGCTACTCCTGGTTGATTGTGCACCCACCAGACCAAGCCTACTTTTGTATGATGTGCGACTGTATGTTAAGGACTGCAAGCTTGTGCCCCTCCAAAATGCTTATATTGTAAACTTCCTGATGGGGTTTATAAGTAGGATTATTAGGGGATAAATGGATCAGGAGGGTGAAGCCAGATGATGGTATTCAGGAGACAGGATATCTTGCTTCTCCCAATGGCCCCAACAGCTGTGACTCCAAGGTAACAGTTTGCAAACCAAGACAGCCTGTGCTGAGAAGAAATCTTTCCATGTCTCACTCTTAGACATCCTGTCTTCAGAACCATGAGCAACAAATGCCGTCTAAGCTACACAGTCTGTTTTCACTTTTTATGGTATCTGTGGCAAACAAAGCCAAGGAGTAATCTCAAAAAGTTATTCAGCTTGGCTAAAAATAACAGTCACAAAATTTATAAGAGTTGAGTCAGAAGGATCATGAGGTCATGAGGCCAGCCTGGGATACAGAGAAACACTACAAAAACACAAATTTCATGATCCCTTTTTTTCTCATTTAAATCAGGGCATAATACACACTTCACAGACCAAGGATTTACCAAATGGCCACCAATTGTACATACTTTAGTTGATAAAGGAAATCTGAAAACTTAACATCGAAGGATATTTTTATAAATGTCATTTATTAATTTATTGTTGTCTTGTATTATCAAAAAACATCTCTGTTTGAAAAGTTTTAAGCATTCCATTGATGTTACCATGTTTAATATGGCTATATTTTAAATCTTGTTTTTCTCATTGCTGTTCAGAATTTTCTGTTAAAATTAAGATTACTTTATTGTAGCCCCATTAAAATACACACGCATGAACTTTATTTGTTCTCTATGGCATGTGTGTTGACTAAATTGTGGCTAACTATTGCCAATTCATTTTGCTGGATTAAGTGTTTTCATCTTTGTTGTTAACCAAGGCAATTAAAAAGTTTGAAGGAAAATACCCTGCTAGTTATAAATTTAGAATATTTAAGGTTATATTCTTTTTGTTTCTTGTTTTTACTTTTATTTCAATATTTTATTAGTAGCCATTAATTTTTCCTTTATATATTAAATTTCATCATAGGTATATATAGGTATAGGTAAAAACAGTATATATAGGGTTTGGTATTACCCAAGGCTCTTGGAATCTACTGGGTTCTTGGAATGTCTCAAGAACTTTTCTGTCCTTTATTTATTTATATTTTTCTTAAAAATAGACTTTTTTATGCAATATATTTTAATTATGGTTCACCTTTCCCAACTCCTCCCAGGTCTTTCCTACCTCCCCACCCACCCAAATCCACACCCCTTCTTGCTCTTTCTCATTAGAAAACAAACAGGCATCTAAAAAGAAAAGAAATAAGAAAACAAACAAACCTAAATAGGACAAAACAAACAAATGAACAAAAAAAGCCAAAAATTTTAAAAAGCACAAGAAATACATATGAATGCACACACATACATACACACATTCACACATACACACACACACATACACACACACACACACACACACACACACACACACACACAGAGATAAATCCCATTAAAACACAGAATTGAAAACCATAATATATAAGCAAAAGGTTTTTTAAATATCCAGAAAAAAAAATTGAGATAAAAAAAATCCTCCAAAAATACCATTGAGTTCAGTTTGTGTTGGCATCTACTACTGGCCATGCGGCCTGCCTTTAAGTGTGATTTGTATACCCAGTGACATTCCTTTGGAAAAAAATAATTTTCATTTGCAATCTGTTAGCAATCGGAGATAGTGTAGCTGAATTTTTTTTTTTTTTACTCTTTGTGGGCCTGCCAGCCAGCTCATAAATAAATACACAGAGACTTATTCCTACTTATGAATGCCCAGTCTTAGCTTGGCCTTTTCTAGCCAGCTTTTCTTAAATGATCCCATTTTCATTTTGCCTCTGGACTTTTACCTTTCTCTGTTCTACAGACCTCTTTCCTTCTTACTCCATGGCTGGCTGTGTATCTGGGTGGCTGGCCCCGGCATCTTCTTCTCCTTCTCCTTTTCTCACTCTTCTCTCTTCTCCTTTCTCTCATTTATTCTCTCTGCTTCCTGCCCCACCTATTTCTCTCTCCTGCCTAGCTATTGGTCATTCATCTCTTTATTAGACCAATCAGTTTTTTTAGACAGGCAAAGTAACACAGCTTCACAGAGTTAAACAAATGCAACATAAAAGTGCAACACACCTTTGCATCATTAAACAAATATTCCACAACATAAACAAATGTAACACATCTTAAAATAATATCCCACAACAAAATAGATTCTGGGCTAGGGATGGAAACTTGTGCTCCCTTCCCCTTTCAGCACTGGAAGCCCATCTGGCTTAGACATGTGCAGTCCCTGAGCATGCTGCAACAATCTCTTTGAGTTCATGTGTACCATCCTGTTATGTCTAGAAGGCTTTATTTCCTTGGTGTCTTCCATCCCCACTGGCTCTTAAAATCTTTCCACCTCTTCTTCTACATAATTCTTTGAGTCCTGAGAAGACAGATTTGATGGAGATAGCCCATTTAGACAGAGGGTTCCAAGTTTCTCACTCTCTGCACTTTGTCCACTTGTGGGTCTCTGTCTTTGTTCCCATCCACTACAGGAGGAACCTTCTCTCACGATAGCTGAGCGAGGCTCTGATCTTTGAGTATAGCAGAATATCATTAAGAGTTAGTTTACTGCTGTGTTCCTAAACAAAAAGGTAATATTTGGCTTTCCTTCAGGTCGTTAGCCGATTTGGTCTCAGGTTCTTGGCCACACAAGCAGTACTCAGCATAGGTTCCATCACATGCAGCAGGCCTTAATTGCAATCAGAGAGTGGTTGGTTACTCCCACTTTTGTGCCACTATTGCACCAGTATATCTTGCAAGCAGATTATAGACAGATGCATTTATAGCTGGGTTTGTGTTTACCTTTCTCCTCTAGTAGTGAGCAGAGTACCTTAAAATTCCGTGAACACTAGTTAGTAGGGGTGAAAGCACTAGTTAGACACTAGCTCATCCTCTCCATGTTCAATGAGATATTTAAGTGTTACTTTCAGCAATAGGGCCTTAACATCAGTTTGTAAATAGTAACCGATAGCCTTGGCAATAGCCTGGGTTTGGGGGCGGGGGGTGGGTTATCATGGGGCTGCTTTGACCAACAACTCAATTTGATATAACCTATTTCTGTCACTTGTAGTTTCAAATGATGGCAAGACATGTCAAGTTGGGGTTTTGTCTCCCCAGTTATTTGGTACTTCCATTTAGATTTCTTTCATACTTCATTATGTTTCCATATACCAATCAAATGGACCTATATTTTAGCTGTCCCTCCCCATACTCCCTCCCTACCCTCATCTTTCATCCGCTTCCCTGTTTGATTCTCCCATACTAGGCTCTTCCCTAGGCAATGTTCATTTATAACTATCTATTCTATTTTCCCTTTCTAGGGAGATCCTTCCCCCACTCCCAGTCCCTTACTCTAAACCTAACCTCTGTGGATATATACACTGTAGCCTGTTTATTGAAGGTTTAACAGCTAGTATACACATATATCCAAATACATACCATATTTGTCCTTTGTGGTTTGGGTTACCTCACTCAGAATGTTTTCTTTTTCTAGCTGTACCCATTTACATTTACCTGTGAATTCCATGATTTCATTCACTTTTGTTAACAACTGAGTAATTACTCCAATGTATAAATGTACCACATTGTCTTTATCCATTCATCCACTGATTAGCATCTAAGCTGTTTCCATTTTCCAACTATTATGAATAGAGCAGCAATGAGCATTATTGAGAAAGTGCCCCTGTAGTAGGACATAGAGTCCTTTGGGTATATGCCCAAGAGTATATTGCTGGATCTTGAAGTGGAACATTTCTCAGCTTTCTGAGGAACTGCCACACTGATTTCCACAGTGACTATACAAGTTTACAGTCTCTCCAGAAATGGATGAATGTTCTCCTTACCCCACATCCTTGCCAACATGAGCTGTCCTTTGTTTTATTGATCCTGGCCATTCTGATGGATATTACATGAAATTTCCAAGTAATTTTGATTTGCATTTCCTTGATAACTTTCCTTCATTTCATTTTTTCTTAATTGGAAAGAAAGCCCACATTCAAACTTTTCTTTAACTTCTGGTATTGTTTAATAAATTATTATATTATCTCTAATTTTATTAAATGTCTCCCCCATCTGCTCCCTCAGCCTGAGAGCATTCCCTTGAGAAAGAGAGCACATATTAGCAAAATGAATTTGATCAAGATTTAAAGGCCTTTATCTTTGACCCAAGGCTCCATGGAGTATATGATGCTTAAATATCAGGATTCTCATCACTCTAGGAATATGTGCTCAGTTACATATAGAAAACTCAAGGGTCCTGAGGAATGGTATATCTGATGTGATTTCTCTAGCAGAGGAGAACAGTACTTTTGATGGGTTTCTGTGACTGAAATAGTTGTAACTATCAGGTTTCCTGAAAATATGACATAATCCATCCTTTAATAGGCATAAATGAGTAACAATACTATTAAATTAAAGATTAAGTAGGTCATTGTGGCTAGGCCATCACATCATACCACTAAAGACTGTCATGATTTTATAAACTTAATATAATGTTTGTGCTAAATCCAAGAATCTCATTGTAACTTTTAGTCATTTCTGTACAACCTACCCTGCTACATAGCAATTTCCAACAACTGTTTTCTTTGCTCATTATTAAAAAATATCAGGATGCAACTTGGCATTTCTGATGGACCAGCCAGGAGTTACTGGCATGGTTCCATTGAGCTAGTGAGTCAGCTGTGTTTGGGGCAGCTGAGATGGGTCAGTAAGCCTAGCTTCTTCACTGTTTGCTCTTTCAGCTCTGCCCAAATACCTAGTCTTGATAGCAAGAAAGGACAATAATCCCACTGTGCAAAACATGGATGCTTTGACCATTCTGAAGGATAGTTCTGGAACAGAGTCATGCCTATCATATCCATTTGCTTAAAACAGATTCTAAGACCAGGTCAAAATCAAGGAGAGTTGATAACTCAATTGCATGAACAGAGAGAAAGTGACTTCCTGTGAGCCAAGTAGCAGATTACAAGGAAACAAAATCTCAGCTGTGATCAGAGATAGTTTGATTGCAAGATAGCAATAGTTGTTGAATAGTGAGACCAAATGGATATACCCATATCCATTTCTCTTGGGAAGTACTATGGATGAAAATTTGCAGTTTAACATACAATTTTAAAGTATTGTACTTTAATATAAAAATCATTAAAAATGTTATATAAACTCACCAAAAACAAGAACATTTGTATTATGAAAATCTCTTACACAGTAACTGGTTGCATGTTTAATTATTGTTTTCATTAACTTTAAGCACCTGTGACAGGTTGTTGAACAAGTTTCTGGAACCAATTTTGTGTTTTGTAAATGGACTAAGTTAAAAAAAAATAGCTAGTTTATAAGTATACTAACTTACTGTTAGATTAAAAACCCTGTTTGCTACCACTAGGAACTAAAAGCAATTATAAATGAAAATCTTCCTTGACTGAAAAATGAGCTAGCTGGTAATATCAGCATACTAACACTTATAGTAAACTTTCTTGTCTGGACTGCCAGCTCACAAATAATGACACAGAGACTTATTAATTATGAAAGCTTAGCCTTAGCTTAGGCTTGTTCTTAACTAGCTCTTATAACTTAAATTAACCCATTTATAGTAATTACATTCTGCCACATGGTGTTACCTTTCTTCCATCCCATACCTTCTGTTTCCTCTCTGTGTCTCCCTGGCAAATTTCTGTGCCTAGCTTCCTCCTCCCAGTTTCTCTCCTCTCTCTCTCTCTCTCTCTCTCTCTCTCTCTCTCTCTCTCTCTCTCTCCAGAAGTCCCTATACCTATCTCTCCTGCCTAGCTCTTGGCCATTCAGCTCTTTATTACACCATTCACAGCAATACATCTTCACACGGTGTGCAAATATCCCACAACAACCACCAGGGAACTTTATTGAATTTACATAAACATGAGTTTCTTAAAATAAAAAGTACATTATAATTACTGTTCATTAATTATCTTCCTACTTTTAAAGAGTCCATAATATTTTCTGAGACTGACCTATCTTACCATAATTTTGTTCAATCCTTTTCAAGTTTTAGTTTCCCCAAAGGTACTAGATCAAGTTGATCCTCAGGAAATCAGAAAGACTCACGTAATGATTTCATGATCTTCTAGCTCATCAATAATTTACCTCAGCCTAACACTTAAATTATTTTAAGTCATTCCTTTCAGAACAGTGTAGGGAAATACAATATTTCTTTCTAAAATTATTTCTGCCTTATCCTTCCTTCTACCTGCTCTTTCCAGACCACAGTGGTTTTCTGTATTAAGCTGGCTTGTGCAGATTAATTGGGGTAAGACATGAGTTAAATCATTGTTTAAGCTACCTTAATCCTTTAATTCGAAGAGAATTACAGATGCTATCTAAAATCTAACTTATCCTATTAAAGAGGATATGGGGAACATTTCTCTTGTTATAAGAACTATAAGGTTGGAATTTCATGGCCAGAGTTTCTATTTCTTAACCTTGATCTAGCCCTTGAATTTAAATGTGCAATGATTGCGTGCTTTCACAGTCTCTGTGAGTCTCTGTGCATCAGCCCTGCTGCATCTGAAAAAGGCTGTTTCCTTGAAGTCATCTACTACCTCTGGCTCTTACCATCTTAGGTGGGTGGATATGGAGGAGGGGGTAAATATAGGAGGAATTTAGAGAGAGGAACAAATGTGATCAAAATATATTGTATGAAATTCTCAAAAATAAACAAAATCAAATAATAAATACATATGAAACAGTGTAAGAACTGTGCAAGAGAGAAGTAAACCAAACATAATTTTCTCCCTAAGCCCTCCTACAATTTACGATTTTAGAAAGTTTTAGAAAAGACTTTTTCTAATATTTAATTTGTAGAATCATGAATTTGGGGAGGGGACTGGACCTGCCTCAACTGAATGTACCAGGCTGAGCTGAATCCCCAGGGGAGTCCTTACCTGGAGGAGATGGGAATGGGAGGTGGATTGGGGGGTGGGTGGGCAGGGGGGGTGGAAGGAGGGAGGACAGGGGAATCTGTGGCTGCTATGTAAAATTAAATTAAATTATAAAAATAATAATAATAATAATAAAAAGAATTTGGGAGGGGGATATTATGTATTGGTTTGTATTGCTTTTGTTTTGTTTTTTGTGTATTGGACTCTGTTGATCATGAACACAATAGTAATTACATATTTCCTCAGAGTTTAACAAGCCCTATGCCTGACTTTTTTAGGTTTCAGCTTGAAGAGCTACTTTAAAAAAGAACTCTGGTTACTCATTATCTACTCCTTACATGATAGGTTTTCACTCTCAATAACAGTGTTTACAGCAGTTTTCTGGGTTGCTCTGGCCAAACACTAACAGATGGCTTAAAGCAGCAAAGGCTCTTTATCTTATACTTCTGGAGCCTAGAAACACAACCCTGAAGGATCTTCAATGTTTTTCTGAGGGTTTGTTTTGTTTTGTTGGTTTTTCCAGATAGGGTTTCTCTTTGTAGCCCTGACTGCCCAGGAACTCACTCTGTAGACCAGGCTGGCCTGCCTCTGCATCTCTGCTGGGATTAAAGGCATGTATCACCATCACTGACCTTTTCTGAGGTTTTTAAGAGAGTTGGTCTCATGTCTGTATTTCTTTTTAAAAAATAGTATTTTTATTAACTCTGAAAATGTCATACAATATATTTTGAAGATATTGGCCATCAAGCTCATTCCAGACCCATCCCCATCTCCCTATCCATCCAATATTATGCCTTCTCTTTTTGTTGTTTAAAACCCATTGAGTCCGATTGTTATAGGGCAACTCCATCTAAAGTACTTTTGTGTGTATGTATATGTATATAAATATGATGTATATTTTAGGAAGCTTCTGCAGTAGTAGGTTTCAATAGGACTTTTTCAAATGCCATTAGAGTTAGTTGTCCCTTTCTATATTCCCTCCCCTCCCCTCCCCTCCCCTGCCCTCTCAACTTTCACCCCATATTAGTTAATAGTGTTTTATAGTTTGAGTGTAAAACGTCTCCCACAGGTTTAATATGAACACTCAAGCACTAGCAGGTGGCACTATTTAGGGATGTTCTGGAAACTTCTAGAGGTGCATCCTAGCTGGAAAACTGGTCACTGGAGGCAAGTCTTTGAAAATAATATTCAATTATCTTTCTAGACAGAGTTTTCAGGTTCCTAACTGCAGGATATAAGAAGCCTCTGGCTACCCAACACAAAGCTATTGTGCCTGCGATGTCTTCCCTAAGATGAATGAATAAATTCCATCTGTAGTTGTGAGCCAATACAACCTTCCACAATTAAGTTGTTTCAGGTATTTGGTCACTGTAGTAACAAAGATTTGGTCATAACTGACAATCATTGGCATTCCTGGATGCAGTTGTGATCTTCCAATTTTTGCCACCATTTTCACAGGATGTTCTCACAGCATTTCTGTGTCCAAATGTCTCAAAGGCAGAAGTCATGTTTGATTACCTCTACACAATGATTATATTTACAAACTGTGTTTCTAAGACCAAATCCATAGATACTAGAGATTGGGAGTTTCATCATCTTTGCAAAGCACTCAGGCAGGGTCATGGTCTTACTCTTATCAGTGATTCTGAGTATTCCCGTTTCCATTGTGTGAAAGCACTATTCTTCATTGGCCCCTTATATTGAGAATTCAGGGATTAAACTGGATTTTTGGCCAATATGTTATAAACCTGAAGACCTATCTTCATGTTGGCAGTTTGTCTTTTGGAGTTCTCTATAGAACTATTTTTCTGTGCACTGTACACACCTATGTTTGAAATTCAGGTCACTTTGACTAAGAATTACCTAGAAAGAGGAGCTCTTGAGTTAGCATAGGGAGTAGAATCCTATTGATTACTTATGCCAGAGTTAAAGCATGAGGAAGCAGGAGTTCTTTGGGTTTTGAGCCAAAAGTATATGACAAGTGATTTCTTACCTTTACTACATTGAAATATATAACATGCACTATAATTTTATTGTCTCAACTCACCAGAATCTAACATCAATGTGACCAAAAAAATGGCCTGTATTATTCTCTATCTTATCTTAGTGATCAGAAGACTGATAACAATAGTAGGTAAACAATAAAATTTGCTGGATGCATTAATGAATAGATGAAAGAATGAAATTTATGTACTGGGTTACATCTTTCCTTTTATTATATTTACTGTTGTACTCTTTATTTTTTCTTCAGTACTGGGAATTGAACCTATACTCTTGCAGATATTAAGCAAGTGCTGGACCACTATTCTAAGCCTTAGCCTCTTTTTTACTTTATATTTTGAGGTGTAGTCTCATTCAGTTGCTCAGGCTAGCCTGAAAATCCCTCTTTAATCCAGGCTGGTCTTTAATCTTCAATCTTGCCTCAGACTGCAAGTAGCCAGGATTGTAAAACTGTTCTACCAGGCCAACTTTCTTCTTTGTGTTTTATGCAAACTTTTACTTTGACTTAAAAAAATCATCATCTTTGTGAAATTCAAAAACTGAGATTCTACTTGGGTAAAATTGGTTTAGGAGAAAATCAGTTTTATAATTAAATACCGATTCTAACTAAAAACTGTATGATTTTGGTAAGGTGCTGATTCATCTCAAGCCATGTTCCTCATTAACGAGAAGGGACACATAGAATTGTTGATTATTTAAGAACTAAATAAAATTGCCTAAGGTAAACAAGCTGTGTTTTGTCTCCTCTTTACAATACATTGTGTTTTTCTTTGGTTCAAAATGCCTAGAATAATAAAAACATGAAAAAAATAAAAAGTCTTTAATTCATCATAAGTATCAATGGGAAGAAATAATACTATTTCAAAATGTTTAATTTCCTTTGGGTTCAGTTTAAATTAAATACATAATTACATTTTTGCAAATCTTAATTACCCAAATGAATATTTTAAAATTACATTTTAATTGAAAAATCTTTATTACAGACATACATCTCTCATATATATTCTTTGTACTTAGGATTTCAGAAATGGACATATAGGTGGTCTGTGGCATGCCAATTACATCAGTAATATTTACAGGCAAAGAATAAGTGGATTGTTATTTCCTAAGTCATGTATTATCTTTTTAATTTATTTGTGTGTGAATGTTTCAGTGATAAAATTTTATGATGAAAGAAATAAATATAATTCTCTTAAAATCAAAATTGTGAGCTTTTGTTTCTTTATTTATTTTGGGGATGGCTGTTTTGTTTTATGAAGGCAGAGTCCCATGTAGTCAAGCTAGCCTCGACCTCATTGTATAGCAGAGATGAAGTTAAACTGCTGGTCCCCTTGGGTCCTCCTCAAAAACACTAGGATTGAAGATACCTGTCACTGTGTTCAACTAGAATCTCTCTCTCTCTCTCTCTCTCTCTCTCTCTCTCTCTCTCTCTCTCTCTCTCTCTCTCTGTCTCTCTCTCTCTCTGTCTCTCTCTCTCTCTCTGTCTCTCTCTGTCTCTCTGTCTCTCTCTCTCTCTGTCTCTCTCGTGTGTGTGTGTGTGTGTGTGTGTTTGTGTGTGTGTGTGTGTGTGTGTGTATTCACATGTGTTTGTGTAATAGCTTAGTTATGTGGGCATGTGGGAAAGCCAGAGGTTGACATTAAAATGTCTTTCTCAACCCCCTTTTTACCTTAAAATTTGTGGCAGTGTCTCTCATAAAACTTTAAATTCAGAGTTTTTGGTTAGCTTGTCTGTCTACCAGTCCGCTGAGATTCACCTATCTCCTCCATTCTAGTGCTAGGATTAAGGCACCCCCACTACACCCAACTTTGTACGTAGTTCTGGGGATTCAAATTCAGGTCCTCATGCTTGAACAGAATGTGTTCTACTCACTGAGCCATCTTCCCAGCTCCAAGAATGGCATATTTGAATGGGATTCTTATCTTTATATGTTCAGATAAAAGAAATCATGTCATTTTTCAGAAAATGGATGGAACTGTAGAGCCTCATGTTAAATGAAATGTCAGATGCAAAAAGAAAGATACATCTTCTCTCACATGTACAAAAACAAAAACAAAAGCCGGGCGGTGGTGGCGCACGCCTTTAATCCCAGCACTCGGGAGGCAGAGGCAGGCGGATCTCTGTGAGTTCGAGGCCAGCCTGGACTACCAAGTGAGTTCCAGGAGAGGCGCAAAGCTACACAGAGAAACCCTGTCTCGAAAAACCAAAAAAAAAAAAAAAAAAAAAAAAAAAAAAAAAAAAAAAAAAAACAAAAACAAAGATCAAATAAAAACAGGAAGATAATCTGTAAGTAGGAAAGATACCACTGGGAGTGGGAAGGGGGTCCTTTATACACAAAGGGGGCCAGTTGTTCAAATTCCGAATCTTTCACTACCTACTTACCAATAGTTCAGGTTGTGAAGAGAATAACATGGAGATGTGACTCTTGGGAAGTATCCAAATACAAAAAAATTGAATTATTCATTCTAAATAAAATTTACTATGTCTAGTGCCATTTTATTGTAATTATGCACACACATTAACTTTACCAATAATGTGCTTCATCTAAAGTTTCCATTGAGTGTGCATGATGCCTCAGCAATGCAGAACCTCCTCTCTCTTCTGTCTTGCTCTCCTTTCTAACACACATATTCAGCCCCCTTCCCACTCCCAGTGGCACCTTCCTTACTTGAAGGTTGTCTTTTTGTTTTTATTTGTTTTATTTTGGGGCATGTGAGAGAAGATATATCTTTCTTTCTGCATCTGGCTTATTTCATTTAACTTGAGACTCTGCAATTCCATCCATTTTCCTGAAAATGACATGATTTTTTTTATCTTTGTAGGTTAATAATACTCTAATGTATATAGATACTATCCTTTCTTTAGTAATTTGTTTGCTGATGAGTACTTGGACTGATTCCCTATCTGAACTGCTGTGAAGAATGCTGAGATAAGCTTGGAGATGAAAGTATCGTTTTTCAAAACTTTTACATCAATTGTACTCTGGTGAGTTGGGCTAGACTGCAATCAAGTGGCACTTATTTTAGTCATGTTTCCTTACACATAGAGCAACAACTTAGTAAACGGACATCTTGAAAGCTTTCTCTAGACCTTCATTTGTATCCATGGAGCTCTATGTATTTGATGGTGAGAAATATCAATAAGTTCAGAGAAAAACTGTCAGGAGACAGACCCAATATCTCTCAACCACAGAGTAGAACCGACCTAAACACACACCCCAATTTAGAAATACATATTGTTTTTCATTACTAGTGCCTAAAGTATTTACTGGCTTAAAATAACATAAATTTACTATCTCACAGTTCTATAAGTAAGAAATATGTCAAGAAAATAGATATATACATCCAAATATAACAGGAATGATGAATGAAATTTCATGTGACTTGGGTGTGACTGATACTTTCAGTCTCATGTTGACTGTGCAATAAAACCTCTAACTCATTAATAATAAAATTATTATCCCAGAACTCTGGACAATGTTATTTGTAGTTCACACATTGTAGATGTGGCTTTTTGTTTAAATTTCCCTATGAGATGGGGAAACTTGAGATATGTGCTCAGAATCTACAGTTAGGTAGGAATGGCTCATATTCTAATGAAGAATCTGAAAGCCCAGGATGGTCTAAAAGTACCTCTTAGTTGCAAAACACAACTGAATATAACAAGACAGATCGCATCACTAATGCTTAGATATATTGGAGGTTTCCAGAGAGACTATATAGAGGCAATTAGCAAATTGACAACACAAGGGATATAAAACCAAGTTGAGACGGTCCAGATGAGTGGACACCATAATGCATTACCTTATAAATTATACAGGTGCATGTGGAGATGCATTTACTGGGAACTTCAAACTGGTGCAGAGAAGATCAAAACTCTGAATTTACCCATTAGTTAAATATTATTGGTGTGTATAATCTGTATACTTTAGAAAACTTGATATCCATTAATTGTTTTAAAGATTCTTCTAAGAATTAAAAGAGAGACAAAACACTGAAGTGCCTAGTACGTGGAATCAACAAACCTACTATGCCTTAACAATTTCAAAAGGTTGATTGATTAGCATCCAAGTGTCAGCTAAGAGTGCAATGGAAGCAATGAGTAAGATCATAGGTGTGACTGAGGGGAAAGACACTTGACTCTGAAGAGAAATGATGGTTTTGATGAGATGGCATGAGGAAAAAAAACAATTTCACTCTTAAAGAACATGAAAAAGGATACATAGTCACAAATTTAAAGTATGAATTTGAGGGGAAAGGAACTATTGTTACAAGGCACCCTCATAGCCCTCTATTTATTTTCTAATCCTCTAATCCAGGAAATCAGTGCAATTATCTCAGGTATTATTCTGATAGAAAGACTTATCTTTGTATTGATGGTCTGGCAAACTGAATATTTTATACTAAGCTAAGTATTATAACTGAAGCAATAAATTAGAGAAAAGTGAGGAGGCAGAGAAATATAGACAGAAAAAGAGGGGGAAAGAGAAAGAAGGAAGGGGCAGGGATAGAGTGGGGATGGAGAAAGGAGGGGCACAGATAGGCACAGGGATGGGTCCACCTGGTTTGGGATCAACTGACAAGTCTTCCTGTATGTGGAATCTCTTTAGCATTAGCCTATTTCTGCTAATAGACTTTCTACTTAAGAAAAGGCAGTAATGAAAGTTATTGTTTTATGAATGATAACAGGAAGGCTGCAGGTCTTTGTTAACAAGGATCTTATTTCTGGGAATAGCTCACCCTTTAACAACCATCTTCACCAACAGAGTGAACATCGCTACTTAACAGATGCACATACTTTCTCATTATTTATGCATTTATATACATATCCATCTTACTCTATGACTGACTTCTGTCAATTAACAATGCATCTTCAAGTTTTTATATGGTAAGTAGCGTATTTCTTTCATGAGGTATATGCTGCATTTTATATATCATTTAAAATACATTTAAAAATTTCACCCTCATATATGATGAAATATAATCATAACATTTGCCATTTGTCCCTTCCAACTCATCTCATTTCTCCTGAACATATCCCCTCTCAACTCCATGTCTTTTTATTTTTTTGACAATGCTACCCATATAAACACAGGTGTCAGGTCCACCCAAACATGGGGATCCTACAAGTGTCCACATCCTCAATTAAGAATGATTCTCCCTCTCCCAACCACTATCCTCTGCCAATAGCTACTTAGTATGGAGTGAGACCTAGAGATCATCTTCTCCATCTGTGTCTGTTAGCAGGAGATTGTATAGCTTGATCCTGTACAGCTTAACACAGCAGCTGTGAGATTATGATTCCAGTAGGCATGTCATGCCTAGAAGACAGCATTTCTCAGTGTTCCTCCCCATCCTCTGGCTACTACAGTCTTTCTGCTTCCTCTTCTGCTATGTTCCCTATGCCTTAGTGGCGGGGTTATTATAGGTTCTCCATTTAGAGCTGAGCTCTGAGTGTTTTATTCTCATCACTTAGAATCATTATACATGTGTCCATTGGCTGCTGTGCACTGCAAAGAGAAGCTTCTGATCAAGGCTGAGAGCAACTCATTTCTGTGAATGTAAATATAATTAGTTAGAAGGCAATTTGACCACTTAGAAAAATAAAAATAATAGACTCTACCCTAGAGCCTATAACATCCCAGCCATAGGCCCTAGACAAAGCTTACAACACCAGGCATGAAATCCTCTCCTGTGGAGCAGTCCTCAAAGCCAATCAAAAACTAGTTAGTAGCCCCAAAACAGTCATGTCATGATTGTACCAGCAGACATGTGTAGACTGGTAGGTCAGTATCACAATATGCAGGACCCAGTACTGACTAAGACTACTGATGTCTTTTCAAACCCAGCAGCCTGAGACACTTCCAGTTCTATGAAAACCAACCAGCAGGGAAGAAGTTTGTGGTCAGCTGGAGATTCATTCCTCCATATCCTGCAGCCAGTGTGCATGCTGTCTTCAGCAAAGGGGTCTCTCTATGCAGTGCGGTGGCTAAGCAAGAGCATTGGCAATGGCTTGTGTTGTTTCAGAGACTTCTGTAGTCTCCCTGACCGATAACTTGTCGGGATGTATTCCACATCTTTTTCTACAATTTTCATTTAATAACCTGTGTTTTCTGGGGGCCACATTGTCCACCTGTGCAGGGTAATTCAATTTGATTTGCTTTTCAATGCATTTTAAAATTTGCTTTCTAACTAAGATGTTTGTGTAAGGTTTTCCGCAGACCCTTTGTTTCGGTTGAGCCACCTGCTCTTCTCTCGTCTCCCACAACCTCCCATCCCCAGCCACACTTATTCCTTTAACTCTCAGTATCTCTCCACCTCCCTTCTTCTCGTGTATGCTCACTTGCCTTTCACCTATTTTAAAAAGTTTTATGACAAAATACATCAAGTTTCCGTAAACCTTTTCATATCCACTTCCTTCAGATTGCCCAGCCTCTTAATCCGTGATTTCTCCCATACTCCTACACCCCTCCCGGTTGAAGCCTTCCCACTCTAGTGTTGCAGCTCACTGCTTTCATTTGGCCTATAATCTATTATCCCTGTTCCTAAACTTGATTAAAGTCCCTTTGGACTTTCCAGGCTTCCACTTGTGCTTCCAGTTTGGTTACACAAAACCAAAAACTGGAGATAGGATCTTCACATGAGCAAGTGAAAAAAAAAATGTGGTTTTTGTCCTTCTGGGCCTAAGTTTCCAACCAATAGAATTTTTTCCAGTTCTATTCACTTCCTGCAGATTTAATTATTTCAACTTTGATTATAACTGAGTTATACTCTGTTGAGTATATGTGCCACATTTTTCTTATCCATAGACTTCCATGTCTAATTCCTAGATATTATTGAATAAAACAGCCATGAGTATGGGTGTGTGTCTAGAGTATGATATAAAGTGCATTAGATATACATCCAGGAGTGGTACAGCTGGAAAATGACTGTCCTATTTCTGGTTTCTTTGGTTTTGTTGCTCAATTTTCTAATAGGTCTTTGATAATAAACCCAGAGCCTGATATTGGTGTAAATGTTGAAAGATCAGAGAGACAAAGGAACAAGCCAACTCTTACCTCTAGGACTCCTCAGCCTGAAAAGCCTCTAGTTGCTGTCTCCTCACACCTTATATATCTTTCTCCACCCAGCCATCACTTCATGGGATTAAAGGCATGCATGCTGCCCAAGTACTGGGATTAAAGGTGTGTGCCACCTCTGCCTGGCTCTGTTTCTCTCCTAGACTGAGTCAATCTCATGTAGCTCAGGGTAGCTTTGAACACAGAGTTCCAGACAGACCTCTGCCTCTCAAGTGCTAGGATTAAAGGTGTGTGCCACCACTGCCTGGCCTCTATGTTTAATCTAGTGGCTTTTTCTGTCCTTTGATCTTCTTGCAATTTTTATTAGGGTACACAATATATCACCACATGGTTCTGTTTTATTTTGGAAGACTCCAAACAGAATTCTACTAGTTGTACTAGTTAACACTCATACCAACAATGGACAAAAACTCCTTTTCTGCCACATCTACATGAGCATTTGATATCATTTATATTTTGATGATGATTATACTGATTGGGCAAAGTGGAATCTTGAAGTATTTTTTATTTGTATTTCCTTGATGACTAAGGCTGTTGAGCACTGTTTTAAGTGTTTCCTAACCATTTTATTTCTTCTTTTAAGACTTTTATGTTTAATTCCATAGTGTAGCCAGTTTTCTCTGGTCCCACCAGCCCTATGGTCCCACAGTCCACTTATAAAATAATCACTCAGAAACTTATATTAATTATAACTGCTCAGCCATTAGCTCAGGCTTATTACTGACTAGCTCCTACACTTAAATTAACCCATAATTCTTTTTTATGTTTAGCCACATGGCCTAGTACCTTTTCCTAGTTCTGCCTTGTCATCTTGCTTCCTCTGTGTGTGGCTGGCAACTCCTGACTCTGCTCTTCCTCTTCCCAGCATTCCTTTAGTCTTCTAGACCCCATCTATACTTCCTGCCTGGCTACTGGCCAATCAGCATTTTATTAAACCAGTGTACAAAAGCATTATCCCACAGCATTTCCCTTTTTCTGTCTAAACAAAAAGGAAAGTTTTAACTTTAACCTAGTAAAATTACATATAACAAACAGTTATCAAGCAAGAATTATAGTTACAACATCTAGTCTATTTTGTATTTGGCAAAATTAAAGAAAATATTCTATCTATCATATATTTGTGAGTCTAAAGTTTCATATCTAATTTATCTTTTATCTTAACCAAGGAAAATTATAACTATCTGGTCTTCAACTACATCAAATGCCCCAGAAGGATATAACATAACCTAAGTAAACAAGAAGAACATTGTAAGCAACTTCCAAAAATCTAGAAAGACAGAGACAGCTGGCTACCTGGACAGTCAACCAAAGTTCCTCTGTAACATTGGGGCATCCATCTTCAGCCTATAGGCCTAGATTATTTTAGCCAATTCTCCGTGTATCCTGTAGAATATCTGGCAGTCTCCTCTGCAAAGCAGGAACCTGAAGGACCATCTCATCTTGCAAAGTTCAGTGGTCACCTTCCTATGGGTCCTGGATGTCCAGTTTATGTAACATACTGTCAATCAGCTGATGCAAGGGCACTTTTTTGCCCAGTGGTTAACTTTTGCCACAAAGAGAGCAAACTCTATAATGAGTTTCTTCAATGCCCATCATCTTCCTTGAACTATTTGGTGCTGCTGCCAGGAGCAGATGTGTCTCAATGTCCAGAAAAGTCTAAGTTCTTAAAACATATTAAATGTCATATTCTGTAGGTCTTTGAAGTGTTTGAAGATTACCTACCTAACTGAAATATATCTACATATATCTAGAAAACTTAACTAACATGACTACAAGTGTGATTATCATAGATGACTAATTATTAATCTATTTAATTATCCATTACAATTTAAATGAGTTACATAGACATAATACCTTAAACAAGAGTAGAAATATACATACAATATAACAAAATTAATTTAAATTTGTGTCAATAAACCAAAATCCATAGCAATGTAAAATATTTTAAGCAACTTGTTGCTCTTTAATAGTGGATTCAATAATCTACCCTTTTATCCTATTATATCAATATCCTATATTTCTATATCATATCCCCCTTTCTTCTTTTAGAAAGAGATTGACTATGACCAATAACAATTTGTAACCAATATCTAAACAAAGACAAATACCCATAGTCTAGTTTTTGGGAATGTGAGTGTAGTTTTCTAGGATACTTCCTGCTGATAGGTGGTGCTGGTAGTCTTATGGGGATCCTTAGAAAATTTGAGATAATGGTCAAGTCCTGGGAAGACCAGCTATAACTTTTGTTGACAGGTGCCATCTGTTAAGGTTCAGGAGGTCTGGCTTGATCAAATCTGATCCATCTTGACCTGGAACAAATCCATAGCCTCTTGCTTCCTATGGGAACAAAAGCAGAGCCTCCTTTCCAAAACAACATAGCCTTAGATCCAAATTTTGAAGTCAAGATAGCTTTAAAATATACATATTGGTTTAACTCAGGAGCCTTTATAATTAAATGTCTTTCTGTAGTTAAAAATCCCAAAGACAAAATGATCCAGACTCTCTGTGTAATTTCCACCTTCATGTGGCTTATTTTTTATATTACTTTTACTTTCTTTTTAAAGACTTTATTTTTTAAAACTTTCTATTTCTTTAAATAACTGTCTATATTCCTTTTTCTCTCTCTCCCAAGCCTACATACATTTTTACACACACTGTAAATTATTTAGGGTTTATCCCATCTGAATCTAATTTATTGTGAATCTATTGCTTTAAACTGCAGCATGACTAAGGCAGCTTCGGCTGCTGGCTCCGCCCACCTCAACTTTCCAACATGGAAAAACTACGTTTACAGCCAGCTCTGGGAGAATCGTGATCTCTGCTGACTGTGGGAGGCATTGGGTCCATGCCTCCATCTAGCAGCATATAGGCCAGAAACCTCTTCTTTCTTTCCTCTTTTTTTTGTACTAGCAAAAGCTATATCCATCATACACCATGCTTCATGGCTTGGAGACACCTCTGTGTAGAGCGGCAGGAATCTGCCATGCTGCACTCAAGCCCACATACTGTGAACCGGCCATACTGTAGCTCAAGTCCACAAGCCATGGTGTCTCTGTTCCTTGGCATCTCTACATCTCAACCAGCATGAGACATGATGTAGAAAGCTGTTTTGGGCTCCATTATTGTGGGTTTAGAAGCCCTTTTAAAACTCTTTAGGTCTTATGGAAATTCAAGAGCCCTGCATTGGGACACCAAATGTAACCAAAAGTTTTCTCTGGTCCCCCCAACCCCATAATCCCGCAGCCCACTTATAAAATAATCACTTAAAAGCTTATATTAATTATAACTGCTCAGCCATTAGCTCAGGCTATTTACATATATATATATATATATATATATATATATATATATATATATATATATATAATTTATGCTTAGCCACATGGCTTGGCATCTTTTCTCAGTTCTACCTTGTCATCTTGTCTCCTCTGTGTGTGGCTGGCAACCCCTGACACTTCCCAGCATTCCTTTAGTCTGCTCACCCCACCTATACTTCCTGCCTGGCTACAATCAGTGTTTTATTAAACCAGTATACAAAAGCATTATCCCACAGCACTATAGTCTCTTTTTTATTAGGTTATTTATTTTCTTGGTGTTTAGTCTTTTAAGTTCTTTATATATTCTAGACACTAATCTACTATAAGATGAATGGCTGGCAAAATTCTCCCCCACTCCATTCTGTGATCTGCCTATTCACTAACTTCATAGTTCCCTTTGTTGGACAGGAAGTTTTTCATTCCATCACATCCCATTTGTTAATGGTTGGTCTTATTTCTTGTGCTCCTGGAATTTTATTTAGGAAGTCCTTAGATGTGCCTGTAAGTTGAAGCATGTGCCTCCTTTTTCATGTAGACTTTAAGATGTCAGGTCTGACATTGAAGTCCTTAATCCAATTACTTGAGTTTGCTCATGGTTAGAGGGAAGAATCCAACTTCTATATGTTTTCTATATGTTGAAGTTCAGTATTTTTTTACCAGTGTATATTTTTGCCATAATTGTCAAAAATCAAATAACTATAATTGTGTCTACTAATATCTGGGTCCTCAATACTATCCCATTGATCAGTGTGTCTGTTTTTATTACTACAGCTCTGTAATGTGAAATCAGGTATAGAGTACGTTCCATGGTATGTTTTTTGTTTAATATTGCTTTGTCTGTCCTTAGTCATTGTGCCTCTGTATATTTTAATTTTTTTTATGTCTTTGAAGTATAGCTTTGGAATTTGATGGAGATTACATAGAATCTTCAAATGGCTCTTGGTAGGATATTTATTTTCTCAATATTAATTCTTCCAATCCATAAGCATGGGATCCCTGTTCATGTTCCAGTGTCTTCCTCACTTTCTTTCTCCAGTGTCTTAAAGTCTTCAATATTGATGCATACAGTTTCATAAAATGAAAATTTTAATCATCAATATTTTATTTTAATATTTCACTATTGCTGAAATATATACTGTTTCAAAAATCAATTTTTTTGCTTTCCACAATAATGAAATTAATATTCTTGATAATATACATATACACATGAGCACACATGCATACAGGTATACATGTATAACACTTGAAATTACTCCTTGTATGAGTACTAATATTTGGGGGACCCCATAAAAGAGGGGGGAGGATCTTAGGAGGCAGAGGAGTTGAGGACATCGTAAGAACACAACCCATAGAAACAACTAAGCAAAGCTCATAGGGGATCTCAGAGACTGAAGCCACAATCACAGACCCTGTATGAGTCTGAGCTAGGTCCTCTACATGTACATCATGGTTGTGTAGCTGGGAGTTTTTGTGGGACTCCTAACAGTGGGAGTGGGGGATATCTCTGACTCCTTTGCCTGCTCTGAGGACCCTTTTCCTCCTACTGGTTTGACTCGTCCAGCCTTGATATGAGGGTCTGTGCCCAGCTTTAGTGTAACTTGTTATGCCATGTTTTGTTAGTATCCCTGGGAGTCCTGCTCTTGCTTTTTTTTTTTTTTGAAGGGAAATGGAAAATGAGTGAATCTGGGGGGAAGGGGATGTAAGGGAGAGGACTAGGAAGAGTGGATGGAGGGGAAACGGCAGTCTGAATGTAATGTATGAGAGAAGAATCAAAAGAAAAATATCACAATTCTCATTAAGAGTATGTACATAGTATTACTATACTCACAAATTTTTCCCTAGTTAGATGTACCTATTTTCAATGAGTTGTTTCTTTCAAATATTCATGATCTTGTTCTTGAAAGCATAATATATCATAAATAAATTTTTCTCTCATTAAAATTTTTATTTTAATTTCTGTTCCCCAATAATTGTATTATTCATTTGAAATATATACATAAACTTCATTTCACTTGCAATTTTGATATGTAGAAACTTTAAAATGGTTTTAGAGTATAGTGTTTATATATGTATTTACATATGTCTTCATACACATAAATGTGCGATTCAATGCTATATAACAAATTTGTGAAGAAAAGACGATAAATTGTTAATATAACTATTTCAGAATGGAGTAGCATAATTTGACCAGATTAAGTATAGAGGAATAACTCCCTATTTCCATTTTCAATGTCTTATTTTTACTAGTATTGAGGTTAAAATATTACAAATAAATTTCACCAGGTTGTCTTTGAATTAAATCTTTACTTAAGATCCCGAATTGTTTAAATTGCATATAAATGACTACTACACAAAGAAATTTACATCTTTAGTTCTGGGATATTTTGGTTTCTATTTCTCCTGCTCCAACTTCTACCTTTGTTCTGCTGTCTTCTTGACATTTCCTGAGAGGCTAGTAGAACTGCTGGAATTTTCTCACTGTCCATAAGCTTTTCCTTAGTCATAGAACTGTGTTCTGAAAGATGACCTTCGGCTCAGTGTTCCAGTCCACCAGCCTAATTTCTGTATTTCCTCTCAGTGTTACCCCGTTTATTTAGCTCTCTCTTTGTACAAATAAATATAATGTCAAAAGACAGCTAAACACTTACTTTCACTCAGAAATATGTTTTTTTTTCTTGTCCACACATGTTTCCCAATGATGCTGATTATACTCATTACAAAGTTTCCTTCTGTTTACCCTTAGGCTAAGTTCTATTTATTATTTTTGTTTTTCCTGAAACATTTGGTGACTCCTGATATTCCATTTTGGTTTATAGATGTGAACAAAGGTTCATCAGCATAAATGTTTGACATATTCTCTATCAATTTGAATAATAGGATAATTTTTCTTACAATGCCCTTGGCATCACTCTTCTTTGGAAATGAAAGTCCTTCTTAGTAAATTCCCCTTAGGTTATGCTAATGGATTATTTTCCAGGTACGTGAATTCTGAGTCTCAGCAATGCTGTATATATAACATCCTCAAGGGCATTTTTGGAGCCTGTGATTGTGTCTAACCAACAGCTTCATCTGCTATTTGATTTCAGGGATGGATGCTTCAAAATTGCTATTGATTGAGGATAGCACACTTTCAAGACTCATTCCAAATGCACACACAATCATGTGCATGTTTTTAAAATGATAACTAAAATGACAGAATTATTTTTCTGGACGGTACAGATAACCACATATATGAACGCACATTTTGCATAGATGTGTGAAAATGTAATAGGTATTACATATAACAAGTAAGGAACTTATACACATTATTCACTTCCTTCTAAATCCAATTTGTTGTATTTACCATTTTATAGACTTTATATTTATGAGAATTGACCATTTTATAGACTTTATGAGAATTGAATAACCAGCTGAAACATCAATATAAATAAAATATGTCCAAATATTCGCTTTCCATTAATTCAGTGCCACAGCAAGCATTGTTTCCCACCTTCATCTTGTTTCATTTTTTCACTTATTTCCTCCTTCAGTTTTTCTTCTCATTCCTTTCTTTCCTGTCTCTCTCCCACCAAAAGGAAGAGGGTAAGGGAGACAAACACTGTATTTTAAATTTAGACAAAAAGAAAAAGGTAATTTAACTGTGTTGTCTATAGGAGTTTTACAACTGTTTTGTGAAGAACTTTAAGAGATTTGCCTGAAATCCTTTGAGATTAGTTTTCATAAGAAATGCTACAATAGAACAAACTTCAGCCATGGATTGTGGGACTATAGGAGTCTGTTATTCACTGAGAACACAGTGTTAAACCAATGCTTTACATATAACTTCAGCCATGGATTGTGGGACTATAGGAGTCTGTTATTCACTGAGAACATAGTATTAAACCAATGCTTTACATATAATTTTAGCCATGGATTGTGGGACTATAGGAGTCTGTTATTCACTGAGAACACAGTGTTAAACCAATGCTTTACATATAACTTTAGCCATGGATTGTGGGACTATAGGAGTCTGTTATTCACTGAGAACACAGTATCAAACCAATGCTTCTTTACATATAACTTTAGCCATGGATTGTGGGACTATAGGAGTCTGTTATTCACTGAGAACACAGTATCAAACCAATGCTTTACATATAACTTTAGCCATGGATTGTGGGACTATAGGAGTCTGTTATTCACTGAGAACACAGTATCAAACCAATGCTTTACATATAACTTTAGCCATGGATTGTGGGACTATAGGAGTCTGTTATTCACTGAGAACACAGTATCAAACCAATGCTTTACATATAACTTTAGCCATGGATTGTGGGACTATAGGATTCTGTTATTCACTGAGAACACAGTATTAAACCAATGCTTTACATATAACTTTAGCCATGGATTGTGGGACTATAGGAGTCTGTTATTCACTGAGAACACAGTATTAAACCAATGCTTTACATATAACTTTAGCCATGGATTGTGGGACTATAGGAGTCTGTTATTCACTGAGAACACAGTATTAAACCAATGCTTTACATATAACTTTAGCCATGGATTGTTGGACTATAGGAGTCTGTTATTCACTGAGAACACAGTATCAAACCAATGCTTTACATATAACTTTAGCCATGGATTGTGGGACTATAGGAGTCTGTTATTCACTGAGAACACAGTATTAATCCAATGCTTTACATATAACTTTAGCCATGGATTGTGGGACTATAGGAGTCTGTTATTCACTGAGAACACAGTATCAAACCAATGCTTTACATATAACTTTAGCCATGGATTGTGGGACTATAGGAGTCTGTTATTCACTGAGAACACAGTATCAAACCAATGCTTTACATATAACTTTAGCCATGGATTGTGGGACTATAGGAGTCTGTTATTCACTGAGAACACAGTATTAAACCAATGCTTTACATATTACTTTAGCCATGGATTGTGGGACTATAGGAGTCTGTTATTCACTGAGAACACAGTATCAAACCAATGCTTTACATATAACTTCAGCCATGGATTGTGGGACTATAGGAGTCTGTTATTCACTGAGAACACAGTATTAAACCAATGCTTTACATATAACTTTAGCCATGGATTGTGGGACTATAGGAGTCTGTTATTCACTGAGAACACAGTATCAAACCAATGCTTTACATATAACTTTAGCCATGGATTGTGGGACTATAGGAGTCTGTTATTCACTGAGAACACAGTATCAAACCAATGCTTTACATATAACTTTAGCCATGGATTGTGGCACTATAGGAGTCTGTTATTCACTGAGAACACAGTATCAAACCAATGCTTTACATGTAACTTTAGCCATGGATTGTGGGACTATAGGAGTCTGTTATTCACTGAGAACACAGTATCAAAGCAATGCTTTACATATAACTTCAGCCATGGATTGTGGGACTATAGGAGTCTGTTATTCACTGAGAACACAGTATTAAACCAATGCTTTACATATAACTTTAGCCATGGATTGTGGGACTATAGGAGTCTGTTATTCACTGAGAACACAGTATCAAACCAATGCTTTACATATAACTTTAGCCATGGATTGTGGGACTATAGGAGTCTGTTATTCACTGAGAACACAGTATTAAACCAATGCTTTACATATAACTTTAGCCATGGATTGTGGGACTATAGGAGTCTGTTATTCACTGAGAACACAGTATTAAACCAATGCTTTACATATAACTTTGGCCATGGATTGTGGGACTATAGGAGTCTGTTATTCACTGAGAACACAGTATTAAACCAATGCTTTACATATAACTTTAGCCATGGATTGTGGGACTATAGGAGTCTGTTATTCACTGAGAACACAGTATTAAACCAATGCTTTACATATAACTTTAGTTCTTTCGTTTTTAAAGACTATTTAAATATTTTATGTTAAATGTCTTCTACCTTTCCATTTTTGCCGTAATGTGTCTCCATTTCAAGTGTTTAGCCTCAAGTGTAATTACAGAGGGTTTTCCACATTTTCCTCCTCATTCTCTTCAGATTTGACTTAACAGTGGAATTTAAGTTTGCCTCAGCTACATCAGAAGTGTGTGAACAGACAGCCAGTGGAATGCCTTTAATTTGTGCAGCAGAGAACTTTGAGAACCAAGCACTCAGAGACTTCTAGAGTCCAGAAGTTTCTACATCTTAAAATTAATACTCTCCTAGCATAGTGAACATGTACATCTGCTACTCTGAATATTTTAATGAGCTAATGTCTACCATATGCCAATAGCAATCTGCACTTACACTGCTCTGGTGTCTGTGACCTTAACTATTTAGCAGGCATTACCTTCAATAGTGGAAACATGAAAGTACAATTTTCTGTTCAGCTCCTATTTCTCAAAACTGTCACTTAAAAATGGAGAGTGACTTCCCTCTCTTCAGTTCTGGCAACCTATAAAGCATATTAAAATTGTCTGAACATGTTTTATTATCCTGCATTACCTGACTTCTTTGCCAAAATGATTCCTGTGAATACCTGCCACAAATACTTGACATTTCTCCTTGACATTTTTCAAATGCATTCTTAACCTTGACATCCACTACTCCTACCTCCTTTCAGGCAACCATCAAGTGTCTCCTGGAGCTCTTCAAGGGCCTCTTACTTGTTTCTCTTCTAATCTGTCTCCTTTGGTCTATATTTCCCACTGCTATTAAAACATTCTTTATAATGTAACAGCCAGATTTTAATTCTTTGATCCAATTCTTTACTGCTTCTCTGCCATCTTCCACTATTCTTATAGTAAATTCTGAATTTATTCCTATCTTAGTTTCTAGGATCCAAGGCATTTTCTTTTCCATCTTCATCTTTCATTGCTCTCCACTTATTCTCTTCAAGCTCTCAGTGAACAAAAACTACAAGTATTCTCCTTCCCAAATTGTTCTGCTTCTGCCTCTCCATTCTCCTACATTGACCTAGATTCTCATGAACATTGAGTTGATACTTTTCCTATATGAACATAACGAATCTTGTATTCACCAAACTTTCTTTTAATTATCTACGTGCATTATTTTCTTCTATAGTGGAAAGAAAAGTACCTGTAGGTCAGAGAAAAGCATTATTCACTGTTTTATCCAGGACTTAGTATAGTTTCAACTTACAGAAAGTTCTTATTTCAGGAACATGGAAGTATGTTTCTGTGTCAAAATGTTTGCCTGATTGAATCGGGTTTCTAAATTGACTTCAGAAATGGAAAGCTCAGAAAGTACTCATAAGTATGGCAGTGGGATACAATTTAGACTTATGCATAGTCCTGAGTCAGCATCATGTTGTAACATTAATAACTACTAATGGTTCATATACATCCATGAGAGCATAAAAGCTCACACTCAAAAAAGAACCAAATAAACTGTTAATTAAAAAAAAAACAATATAGCATAATAATTCTATCTTTTGCCCCTGGCACCTGGGAGGGATAATCTAAATCACTGAAATTATTTGAGAAGTAAGCATGTTTTTGTTATTTATAAGTCGTTTATATCACATCTGAGTCTGTGCTAAGAAAGAAAAGTCACATTGACCTTTAATGACCAGAAAAATCCAACCATGTGGTTAAAAGCTTCAGGATTTAAGGTAAACTAATATCTGGGGATAAAGGGATGCTTAAGATTGAAATGAATCATGTGGGCAGTGATTGAATCAGTTAAACCTGATTAAACTCAGTAAAATTTCTGAACACCAAAGATTGATGGAGTTTCTTGGTATTGAGTTTCCTGGCCAGTGAACACATTAATGCACCTTGAACCCACTGGAGAGATTCTGAACACTCCGCACAGGGGGACCACTGACTTCCCTCTATGTCTTTATTGCTTTGACTGATCCTTTAGATTCTTTGCCATAAACTTGTGATTATAAGATTATAATACAATAAATGTACAAATCATTTTCATGTATTCCCAAGCATAAAAGAGACAGGAAGATTTCCTCAAATCTGTTCTGACTTGGGTGAGAACTTCAGATGTTGGAAGAACTCTAAACTTACCACTAGCATCTGAGATGAAATTGGTCCAGATATAATTAGCTTTAACATGTGAGTCTGTACAACCCTACAAGATTAATTCTAGAACTGAATGGTAATATTGACAGTACAGACAGCAACAGTGCCAAAGGTCATTAAATAGGAAGAGCGGTATAATGAGAAATAATGACAAGGGAGAGATGAGACAAACACTGGACTTAGAAATGCACATACTTTAAGGACAATTGTGACAGAAAAACCATCCAACAAAACTGAGAATGTACTATTATTAAAGTAGAAGTAAATGACCTATAATTGAGAAAGAAAGAAATATGAGGAAAATATTGAAATGAAAGCAAAATGCTAAAGTATTTAAGGGAGGAATGATGGATAAGCTCTGATTTTATTAAGAGATTAAATAATGGTACAAAAGAAGCACCAGCAAGTAGATTTTTACTCACAAAAAAGACCTCAAAATGCCAGTGGATGGGGAAGGAACCAGGAAAGGGTATGGGAATGGGATCAGGTTGGGGGAGGATGGAGGGAGAGAGTACAGAGAGAGACAGCTGGAATCTGGGAGCATCTCTGGGATGAGCCAGAAACCTAGAGCAATGGAAATTCTCAAGAATATATGAGACCCAGGACAACCTTAGCTGCAAAACTCTATGTGATTAATAGCTCAAATGTTTTCACATTCAACATGTCAGTTGAAGTTTTGGTTTTTTTTTTAGGTTGTGTAAATTGTTTTTCATCAATAAATTATGTTTTAAATGGAAAAAAAAAGAATATATGAGGGTGACCCTACCTAAGACTCCTAGCAATAGGGGATAAGGAGCCTGAACCAGCCATCTTCTGTAACCAGGCAAGACTTCCAGTGGAGGGACTGGGACACCAACCCAGCCACAAACCCTTTGATCTATGATTTGTCATGCATACAAGATATGCTGGGTGGAGTAAAGATGGCACAGAAATTGTGGGAGTGACCAACTGATGACTGGCATAGCTGGAGATCCATATCCTGAGAGGGAGCTCCCCACTGAGGGCCAGGACCCAGAAGCAGGATACCCTAGAGACCTAGGATAGAACCAAACAGGAATGAGGAGAGGGAGAAGTCAATGAAATGACTCCCAATGACATTCTTCTATACTCACAGATTGATACCTAGCCCAATTGTCATCAGAGAGGCTTCATCCAGCAACTAATAGAAACAGATGCAAAGACTTACAGCCAAACACTAGGTGGAGCTCCGGGAAACCTGCAGAAAAGGGGGAGGAAGAATTGTAGGACCCAATGGTCTTCATATGGAACTCCTAGCAACAGGGTGGGGGGGGGGGGCGCATATCTCTGACTCTGTTGCCTGATTTTGGGACCCATTCCTTCTGCTGGATTGGTTCATCCAACCTTAAAGGAGGGTTGCCTGGTCTCACATCCCCTTGATATACCATGACTGGCTGATATCCAGGGGATGTTCACCTGTATCTGAAGAGAAACAGTGGAAGAAGAGTGGATGGGGGTGGGGAGGGAGGGGGACGGGAAGAGGAGCTGGAAAGAGGTGCAAGAGGGGAAGCTTTGGTCAGGATGTAAAAACAATAAAATAAAAACAGAAAATAGAATGAATACATGCACATATGATCCCTCCCCCAAAATATAAAAAATAAAAAGAGAAACAGTGCTATATTATAACCACAGGCATCGTAACAACAGTAATTGTTATGATATCCAACATTTAATGCCTCACAGTCCCCCTTTTCATGACTGTTGTTAAATTAAAGTAGATTGAGAAAACACCAAATGCAAAGAGTTCTACATTCAAATCTTTGAATAAGTTGTCAAAAAACAAAGCTGAGACTCACCGTATTACCCAGAGGCAGGAATAAATGTAGATGTAACAGAGGGATGAAGCAGTAGTGTAAGGATTGTCAGATGATGTGTGTTGAAAAAAATCAAAAGTATGGAGGCAATAGTGTTATTCTGATAAACAATAATCAAGAAATTGTGTAGTTGGAGTTTTCTCTCCGGGTTCCGCCAAGCCCCAGCAGTTCCTTAGCCCACTTATAAAATAAACACACTGACACGTATATTATTTAAACTGCTTGGCCATTAGCTCAGGCCTATCATTGTCTAGCTCTTACTCTTATATTCAGCCCATTTCTATAAATCTATACTTTGCCAAGTGGTTCATGGCTTACTGGTACCTTAAATCTTCCTTGTCCTGGCAGTGGCTGCAGTCTCCCTTCCTCAGCCTTCCACTTCCCAGAATTCTCCTCTTTCCTTGTCCTGCCTACACTTCCTACCTGGCTACTGGCCAATCAGTGTTTTATTTATACAGATTAATATCCACAGCACTTCCCCTTTTCTTTTTTTTTTCAAAAAGGAAGGTTTTAACTTTTGCATAGTAACATTAAATATAACAAAACAGTTATCAAGCAAGAATTATAGTTACAATATCTAGTCTATTTATAATAACTAGCTTATTTGGCAAAATTAAAGAAGATATCCTATCTATCTTACATTTGTGAGTCTAAGGTTTTATATCTAACTTACCTTTTATCATAACTAAGGAAAATTGTGACTAGTTTCAACTACATCAAAGACCTCAGAAGGATATAATATTACCTGAGAAATGGGAGAAGGATGCAAGCAACTTTCAGGAGTCTTGCAGGGTAGACAGAGACAGCTGGCAGCCTGGACAGTCATCCAAAGTTCTCTTGTAAAGTTGGGGCATCTGTCTTAAACCCACAGGGCTAGAGTCTCTCAGTCATTTTTCTCTGTGTCCTGTGGAATGTCTAGCAGTTTCCTCTGCGAAGCAGGAACCTGAAGGACCATTTTGCCAAGCAAAGTTCAGTGGTTACCTTCTTATGGGTCCTGCATGTCCAGTTGATCAAGCAGTCCAGGCAAGAACAGTTTATTGCCCAAATGGCTATTTTTGTCAAGAAGAAGATTAACTCCATATAGAGTGTCTTCGATGCCCATCCTCCTCTCTGAAGTAAATCGGTACTGCCAGGAGCAGACATGTCTCACTGTCCAGAAAGTCTAAATTTTTAAAACATTTTAAATGCCATATTCTGTAAGTTTTTGAAGTATTTGAAGATTACCTATCTATCTGAAATACATCTATGTATACCTAGAAGACTTAACTAACATGGCTATGAGTATGACTATCATAGATGACTAATTATTAATCTATTTTTTAATTATCCATTACAATTTAAATGAGTTACATAAACATAATACCTTAAACAAGTGTACAAATATATACACAGTATAACAAAATTAACCTTAAATTTGTATCAATAAACTAAAATCCATAGCAATGTAAAACATTTTAAATAAATTGTTGCTCTTTAAAATAGGTTCAGCAATTTACCCTTTTATTCTATCATATCTATATCATATCCCCCCCTTTTTTTAGAAAGAAATTGTATTTATAACTAACCTGTTTTAAATAAAAATATTGTTTTTTTCTGTCCCACACCAGAGGGCTCTTCTGATTTGGGACACAAGAATCTCTTAACCTTTTTTTTTAGCAATATACCTGGGTTTAGAGAGGGAGTGAGCCAATTTCATCTCCAAAGCCAGCTTGGTATATTTGGGAATTTGGGCATAGCTTCTCTTACTACTTCTTGCTGGAAGGGGGCGCTTGCTGGATGGGGACACAAAGAAAATTTTAGGATTATGGAGTAGTCCGTGAGGGTGCATCGTCTGAGCCAGTTGCCTTGAAACAGTTCTGGATGTTGGATCATCTGGGCCTTGGTGTCATTGGAGACCTTTCAGGGGGTCTTGGCTGGTCAAACCTGATGTATCTTAATCTGGAACAAATCTATAGCCTCTGGCTTTTTGTGGAAACAAAAGCAGAGCCTCTTTTCCAAAGAAATTTTTGAAGACAAGGTACCTTTAAAATATACATTTTGGCATAACTCAACAACTTTTACAGTCAAATGTTTTTCTTCAGTTACAAATATCAAAGAGAACATAATCCAGATTCTCTGTGTGATAGCCATCTTTACGTGGCTTATTTTTTATATTATTTTGAACCTATTGCTTTAAACTGCAGCATTCTAAGACTGAAATGGTGTTGTGGCTGCTGGCTCTGCCCACTTCAGCTTCTCAACATGGCAGTGGTATGTTTTCTGCCAGCTCTGGGAGGCATCAACTCTCAGAAATAGTGGGTCTAAGCTTCTACCAAAGCAGCGTGTAGCCCAGAAACCTCTTTTTTTTTTTGTTTTGTACTAGCAAAGGCTAAATCCACCATGCAGCTTAATGTGTCACTTGCAGAGGCCTCATTCCTGCTATACTGTAGGTTGAACATGCATGCCAGGAACCCGCAGTAGCTCAACCTGCAGGCTGCTGCTAACTTGAGAGAGACAACTAGGAAGCTGTTTTTAGCTGTTTTAGAATCTTTTTTCTCAGGTTTTAGGTGGAAACTCTTGCCAACCCATTGGGTGCCATTTGTAGTTGGAGTTTTCTCTCCGGGTTCCGCCAAACCCCAGCAGTCCCTTAGCCCACTTATAAAATAAACATACAGATGCTTATATTATTTAAACTGCTTGGCCATTAGCTCAAGCCTATCATTGTCTAGCTCTTACTCTTATATTCAGCCCATTTCTATTAATCTATACTTTGCCAAGTGGTTCATGGCTTACTGGTACCTTAAATCTTCCTTGTCCAGGCAGCGACTGCAGTCTCCCTTCCTCAGCCTTCCACTTCTCAGAATTCTCCTCTCTCCTTGTCCCACCTATACTTCCTGTCTGGCTACTGGCCAATCAGTATTTTATTTATACAGAGCAATATCCACAGCAAAATTGTATAGTAACTTACAGCTACAAAGAATTCCATCATTTTTGCACTAGGTAAAAGAATATTAATATGCAATATGAATTGCTATATAATAATCATAGTTGAGGAATTTTACTGACTTCCAAATTTACATAGCACTTGTTAACATCCTTGGTTATCAAATAAACAGGTATTCTATTGGAAATACAATTTTATAAGGCTATCTATATAATAAATATTTGAAATTTGTGCTTGCAAATGAAATATTTGCATGAGTTTATCAATACACAATGTGATTATATGAATACATGAATTGTGTAGTTTATGTATGACCTTCTCTGAACAACATCCTACCTTAGAATGAAGCATTTTCATATTTGTTAGAACCTTGGGTAACTTTTTAACACGGTTGAATAAAAATGTATCCATCTGAACACACACATACATGTAGAAAATACTCCTAAGTACTTAAAGATGACTGACAGATTTCATACATTGAAACTGATTAAAACTTCCAGCACATTTTAAAGATAAATGATGCAAAAATTAACTTGCAGCCATGTTAAAATTCCAATTGTCTGGTCTACAAATCGAGTTCCAGGACAGCCAGAGTGGTTGCACAGAGAAACCCTGTCTTGAAAAACTAAAAAAGAACAAAAAATTCCAGTTGTTCAGATTTTAATGTTTATGTTAACTCTTTCCTATCCATGGGGTTCTTCTTACTGGAAATTAAGAACACACACACACACACACACACACACACACACACACACACACACACAGCAGTAAGATGTTCCCATATAGTAAAGGTGAAGAAGACTGAGGTATCGCCTAAATGGGTCCTTGTCCTGCACACAGACTCATGAAATGGGAAGGGCCTCTGAGCTACTTCCATCTTCGTTTTTGTTTGTCTGCCTGCTGCTTGCCAGCAATCAGCTGCATTCAGCTTCGAGCATGAAAACATATGGTTTTTGCACTTCAGTTCTCTCCTCACAGTTTGGAAATCTCTGGAGACATTTTAAAGATCAGGATCAATCTGTCTCAAAGACTGTTAGGAGATTACATTAACCCCTGGTGCACACTGATAGCAGAGCTGGTGACCATGAACCTCTTAATCCTACAGTATAAGAGTTAGCTTTCTTTCAATAACATCTGACCCAAGTCAACCTCCTTAGCCACATAACAGCCTTTTTCACATAATCATTGATCTTAAGCCATGAGTGACCAAGTGAATGCACAGATGCGCAATCCATGAGTGCAACATAGAAGAGAATCGTCCTTTGTTATGCTTCGCCAGTCACAAAATTGGACATTTTCTTGCAAGGGGAACTTCAACATTGCCACCTCGTAGCCAGCTTGTCTTTCTTCATAGCATGTTGATCATATAGCAGCAAGCTCTAGGTCAATTCAATGAGACAGTCAAATTGCAAATTTAAAATTAAAAACAAAATTCCAGCCGGACATAATCAGGCTCTATGGACACAAATTTATATAGCTTAAGCCACATATAGTTAGATATACATTCTAGAAAGTTGAAAATAAGTTTACGAAAATCCGTACAATTTAAGTACAAAATTCTGCAAGGGAAAAGCCTCCTCAAGGATGGACTTAGACCAGTTAGCAATAAATAAACTGAAACAGGAAAT
This sequence comes from Peromyscus californicus insignis, assembly GCF_007827085.1. Taxonomy (NCBI): domain Eukaryota; kingdom Metazoa; phylum Chordata; class Mammalia; order Rodentia; family Cricetidae; genus Peromyscus; species Peromyscus californicus. The sequence continues at coordinate 95,802,630 of NW_026294573.1, read as the reverse complement.
AATTGGAAATGTTCTGGAATTCTCTTTTTCCCTAAAATATATTTCAAAGTAGCAGAGTTTACTCTCAGTCCACTTGAGAGAGAATCCCTTAATTTGTTTACATTGTAGTCAATATGATAATAAAAATAAATTCAGTTTATTTTTATGTATTAGTGTTTGCCGCAAATATGTATTGTGTACCATGTGCATGCTTGGTGCATGGAGGTCAGAAGAAAGTGTCAGACCCCATGGAAGTAGAGTTACAAATGGTTGTGAACCACCATATGGGTGCTGGGAAGCAAACCTGGGTTCTCTGCAAGAGCAAGTGCTGTTAACTTCTGAGACATCTCTCTAGCTCCTAAAATAAATTTTATTTTGAAAAAGGAACTATAAAGGGGGAAGGTCAAAAAACAAATAACTCCTCTTTCTGTGGAAATACGATTTTGTCTTTATTTTTTGTGCATAGAAAGAAGTTGCTTATGAGACCCACACAATATTGAGTGTAGACTACATAAACACTTAAGTTGCTGTTGTGAAAGAGATAGAAAATAGCATAATGTTAAAATCCTATCCAAAAAAATAATAATTCTAATAATGTCAGCATGCATGAGAAAGATAGCTGCCACATCACTCAGATTTCTGTTAATTTTAATGTTAAGACTTGTTGTGACACGAAATTTACAGGAAGTGGATTTTTCTTTAGATACTCAGTTATCATATAGTTCTTTAATATATTTCTTCAGTAAAGTTCTTGAATTCTTTTACCTGTCCACAATGTAAGCGAAAACATTGGGAAAGAAACTTTCTGAAGAGATAAGTCAACATAAAGATGTAGGTTCATGGGCTAGAGAGTGGGCTCAGTTGTCAACAGTACTTGCTGTTCTTACAGAAAACACTGGTTGGGTTTCTAGCACCCACATCAAGAGATTCGCAACCTCTTGCATCTCCAGTTCCAGGAATCTGATGCTCTTTTCTGGCCTCCCCAGAAACTGACAAATATTTGGTATACATGCATATGTGTAGGCACTCAGACACACAATAATATAAATAAATAAATCTCTTTTAAAAAGAAAAATAAATAGAAAATAAGAAAATGTTTTTGAAAGATTTAGATTTATGAATGAAGAAAGTACATATACACCAGGGCCTCCTGGTGTCTACACCAGGCCTTTATTGTCCTTTCCGCCCTACATTCCAGTCTCTCCAAACTTACCCTTAATTCTAATGCTTGCTGCCTGCTGGAGCTCCTCTTTTCCTACCCCATCTACATTTGCTGAGGACTTAACCTCTTGCGCGCGCGCACGCACACACACACACACACACACACACACACACACACACACACACACACACACAGCTCTTTCCTGATTCCCCTTTCAGCTTCTCCTTCTATCTCATTTTCAATCCTTTGTGTCACCGGCCAGCCCGCAGAAATCTTACAAGGAATCCCACAGTGACCAGACTATGCTAGGATCCAGAGAGGGTAACAGTAACCAAAGAACAGAATGCCCACTCAACAAAGATGAAACTAAATATCTATGCCAAGAAACACTTCAGACATCATAAATATGGATGCCAGATCCCAGCACAAAAACATGAAAAGTCAAGACATACTTTCCCAGAAACCAACAAACTCTGTTGAAATAGGCTGTGAGAAACACAGTATGCTAAAAACACAAGACAGGGACTTCAAAGTAACACTTAAATATTCAAGGACCTTAAAGAGGATACACATAAAGGCCTTAATGAAGACTGTGAAAATACAAACAATTGAAATACCAAAAATAGAATTAAACAAAGAAATAGAATCACTAACAAAATCCCAAACTGAAATAAAGCTGGAACTGAAAAACTCAGGATGTCAAAGAAAAACCTCAGTGATCAATGCCTTTGCTCAACCCTTATCAGAGAAGTTTCTTCTTGCAGCAGATGGGAATTAGCACAACTAGACAAATGTACACACAATGAGAGACTTTGGAGCACTCAGTCATAAATGGGATGTCGTCACCAAATCCCTCCCCTAAAGGCTCCAGAATCTATGCAGAAGATGAGGCAGAAAGACTGTAAAAGCCAGGTGACAACTGACTCCAAAGAAATAGTGCCTTCCAGACACAATAAAACTGATGAACATATGAAGTCAGAGACTGTGGCCGACTGCACAAGACCTGCACAGGCTCTAAAGAGTTGGGATCTCAGCACCAAAAGGGGAAGTGGACACAAGGTAGCAACCCTAACCGAAAAAGCCACTGAAGTCACAAGGGGAAAAACAATGAGTAGTCACTGGATATATCACCAAGGCAGGTCCCATGCCCAAGAGTAGTTGGCCAACACAAAATAAACTACACATTTTGTTTTGTTTTGTTTGGGCATTTTTTGTCATACTGATTTTTCTGTTTGTTTTGATTTTTGTGTGTTTTGTGAGACTTTTTATAAAGGGGGTGAGAACATAAAGTTGGGTAGGTAGTAATGTAGGGAAGATTTTGGAACACTTAGAGGAGGAGAAAATGTTTTCATATAAATTTTTAAATTAAAAACAGAATTAAGTCTATTTCACTTGCAACTCATTGTGTGTTTTATCAAATTGTCAGGGAAGAACATTTAGAGACAGTTCCTAAAACCTTTTATATATCCTGATTTCTGTCACAGGACCATAGGTCATAGGACCATAATATGTGAAGTATGTAGAGTTTTGGAAATCTCCAAAGTGTCAACTCATTCTACACAGAACCCCTGCAGATTTTTTTTTTAAGAATCCTTTGAAACACTGAATTTCTAGATCTTCTGACTCATTGTTGATTTAAATCCCCAGAAGAAACACCACTATACATGAATTATTCTTGAGAATTCTGTCCACATATATCCATGGATAGAATTTAGAAGATATGTGAGAAAAAAATCACAAAAGTAAAAGTCATCTGTTTCCATCCCTCTGAAGATGTCAGTATAAATCCTCCCAACCTGTGTCACTTTTGATACAGACATCCTACTAATGTACACTTAGGACTTCATGGGCTGTTCATTAAATGCAAATATTGTAAGCTATACTCTATCTTCCCTAATAATGTATACCTTTCTGATAATTTAAGCTCAAACAAAATATATCAATAATTTATGACACTTTGGCATGTAAGAATATACCTGGATGATGAAAATACAGAAATTGTTAAAAGGAAAAAAAAAGAAGCAACATCAACATATCTTGTTTCTATTGTTTCTACGTGAAAGAATGCTGAGGATTTGTGGAGGTGGTTTATTCTAGGCATGCTATTTTCATGAACAATTCTTCAGCCCTGATGAGATAAGCTTCCCATAAAAACTTCTTGTTGATTGCATTGTCACTGAGAAGAGGAGAAGGATGACTTGGAGACATCAAAACTCTAGCTAATTACTTTGAGATCACTGCTTCAGAGAATTTTAATAAGTATTCCACAATTCTCTATGATTCTAAACATGTTGGCAGGGAAAAGAAGTTGATCTCATATTAACTTTTTCAGTTATTATGTCTCTAGTTGCAGGAATAATTATAATATGCCTAAATGCTTGGATATAATGATTTGAACAGGAAAATTGTATCAAAACTTTTACAACGCTGATACATTTATAGTCATTCTATCAAAATCTTAGATTTGAAGTATTATTTCCTGTGGTGGTATTGTGTTCCCCAAAATATTGTGCACCCTAATAAACTTATCTGGGGTCAGAGACAGAACAGCCACTAGATACAAAGGCTAGAAAATGGTGGCACTCACACCTTTAATACTAGCATTCCAGAGACAGAAATCCCTCTGGATCTCTGTGAGTTCAAGGCCACATTGGAAACAGCCAGGCATGGTGACTCACACCTTTAATCTCAGAAAGCGAGCCTTTAATCCCAGGGAGTGGTGGTAGAAAGCAGAAAGATATATAAGGCTTGAAGACCAGGAACTAGAAGCATTTGGCTGGTTAAGCATTTGGCTGGTTAAGCATTTGGCTGGTTAAGCTTTCAGGCTTCTAGCAGCAGTTCAGCTGAGACCCACTCTGGAAGAGGACTCAGAGGCCTCCAGTCTGAGGAAACAAGACCAGCTGAGGATCCGGCGAGGTGAGGTTAGCTGTGGCTTGTTCTGTCTCTCTGACCATCCAGCATTTCACCCCAATAACTGGCCCCGGGTTTGATTTTATTAATAAGACTCTGTAAGATTCCTGTTACAATTTCCTTAAGCAAAATTTTATTATGAATCAGCATATGGTTAAGTCATTCAAGCACTATCAGAATTATTTATATCACATATATTACATAACATATTTAATCAATAATCATCTTCACATGGCAAAAATAGTTTTTAATTTAAAATAAAATGATTCATGGATAAATTCATCAATGCACTCTTGATTAAACATATAGAAGCTTTAGATTGAGGCCACATTTACAGTATTTGGACTTTAAATTTGTCTTCAGAGGTAGCAGAGAGAGGGAAAGTTTCTCTTGTTACAGTAGCCGGAACATCACAGCGGATCTAGATAAGCTTGGATTGAGACATAAATCCAACTGCTTGGCAACCCGAATGTTGTCCTGGAATAGCTTATATATTAGCTATTTATCACATAGACACCAGCAACAACAAACACTACCACAACAACCTGCTAATCGTACAGCAACTCTCAAGTCCCCTTCCTGCACCAATGAAAGACAGGCATCCTGGATGGCAGAACAGAGATTAAACACGGGTTATGGGGAGTAGCAGAGAGGGGAGGCTAGAAGAGAGAAACTGCAAATGAATCATTTAAGGCAGTTCCTGGAGTGAGGGAGTGGCCATCTTAATATGTTTTAGATCAAAAGATATGCTGATTCTTATTAAAAAGATAAGCTTCTCCAGGTGTCATCCTAGAACAACTTCGTCTGGGGAGGGGGGGCGAGGGGTGACTTTTCTTTCGTTTATCAGAGGACAAAGAGTGGTTTAGGATATCAGCCCAACGCTTGTAGTTATGACCTCCTAGGAAAGCCTTTACTGCTCCATTTACACTAGGAACAGGTATGGAAATCTCTAATGCATTCCCTATCTTCAGAACCTCGTTAATACTAGCTGAATCTTTTCCAGCAAACAAAGAAGTAAAGAAACCAAAGAAGCACAAGTAGATGAGCACATTCAAGTGTCATGAAGACATCATCTAACATTGTTGCTCATAGTCTGTAATAGTAGTTCTCAACATTCCTATAGGCGAGACCCTTTAATACAATTCCTCATGGTTGGTGACCCCCCAACCATAAAATTAGTTCTTTGCTACTTCAAAACTGTTATTTTGCTACTTTTATAAATTGTAATATAAATATCTACTATGCAACCCCAAAGGGGTAGCAACCCACAGGTTGAGAAACGTTGGCCTAAAGATTTCTTCTTGGGGACCTCTGCCTGAAGGAAGCTGGGTCCTTGAAAACACCCCAGAAAAAAGCTATCAAGGTGCCTCAGCATGGAAAGCACACACCTGGATTTTAGAACAACACATTCACAAAGAGTAGGGGTCTATAGTTTGCTCATTCTGTTCATCCAAGTGAATATACTGAAATATGTTGTTGGGTGAAGGCTTCTTCTTGGTTCACGTCTAAAAGGAAGCTATTTGGTGGCAAATGACAGATGGTTTCAACTGAAAACGGTGTGTCAAAGCAATGCACACACTTCAAAGAGAAATTAGAGTGGGTTGTCCCCAAGAGAGGGTGGCAACACGGAGGGTTCTATGCTGTGGATTACAGACATCTGTCTGAGTATTTATATTGTGGATGACATATTTATAGGATAAAGTTATCATTTTCCCTCTCAACTCATGGTTTAGCTCTCCGTTTTTAGGGTCTTTTTGGTTTTGGTTAGGGTTTTTTCCCCCATGATTCTCTACAAAATCCTACAAAGGTGTGAGGATGCCAAATCCACAATGTAAATAACATTATAGCAAAGCAAGGTCTTTGAAAATTCAGACCCGCCATTAATGTGCACCTATAGGGAAATTTCCCAGTGCCTAAGTTTTGTCTATATCAGGAACCACTTGTCCATAACCTATGGGCATTTAATCACAATGGAGCATTCTATCATGAGACACAGCTACAATGATATAATCAGAGTTTCTTTGATTACCTCATATCTAACCATTTTCTTGCCAGTGTCAGAAGCATCCACCCAGCTTTTGAGTTGTGCCTGAAGTCCATTTAAATTCCCTAACCACTAGACACACGATCTCAGGAATCATCAGAGAAATACTTCAAAGTACGCTGCCATCTCTGAGTGATGATGTGGCATAACAGAAAGTTATGGGAATAAATATGAGTCTGACTCCAAAACACTTGAGAAATTCTTTATTTCAGGCTTCAAACATCCTTGATGAAGCAATGGAAATCAATCATTTCCTCAGCATGAAGCTTGACCTTCAGAAAAGAGGTTGAAATGATTTGCTGCAGTTTTGTACAGAAGTGCAAAGAGACCTTCATTAATAGTCTACTCAGCTTATGTCATGTTTTTTACCAAAGTGATCTTGAAAAAACCTTTAGGGCAGAGATCAGAATATGATTAAAATAACAACTGATTAGCCATCTTTGACTCAGCTTTTCTAGAATTCCCATGAAAGCACAAATGGAGACACAATAAGTGATAAAATTTCATCAAAATCCTAATAAATAATACTTATAACTCATTGACTGGATCCTTTAAGGATATGCCAGCAAAATGCATGGCCTATACAGTTGAATAAGGGATCACAACTCAGAAAATTCTTGATTTAATGACCTCCCTCATAAAAAGATAGAAAACCCAACCCCCCTTTTACCATATGAATCTTTATTTCAAAGGCTCAACATTCAGAATTTTCATCAGATAAAATTATATTACCACACTTATTTCTAATTACAGATCTAGAATATTTGAATAAAAATATGTAAAGGCAAATCCTGAAAATGAGCATTTTCAACTAGTATACTGAGTGATTCTTCAACAAATTTTGAAGACTACAACACTATCAAGAACAGTTATTTTCTGTTTCAAAATCAAGAATTGAAAAAAACAGCGTGCAGATACCATAAAGCTCCATATGCAAGGTCTTTGATATGTGAGAAATTTCTGCTGAGTTTTCTCCATCTGCCAATAACATTTAGTTCTTATATTCTATGTTCAGATTTCATGAGGATGTTTTTTATTAGTATTGTCTGAAGAATCTTAAGTGTTCTAGGTTCTATTGCTATGAAGAAACACCATGACCATGACAACTATTATAAGAGAAAGCATTTATTTGGAGGCTTTTTTTTTTTTACAGTTTCAGAGGCTTAATCCATTATCATCAGGGAAGGAAACATGGTGGCATGCAGGAAGACTCTGGAACAGTAGATGAGAACTATATCTGATCTATAGGCAGAGAGAGAGAGAGAGACTAGGTCTGGTGTAGGCTTTTGAAACCTCAAAGCCAACCACTCCCAATGGCATACTTGACCCAACAAGGCCACACCTCCAAATCCTTTCAATCCTTTCAAATAGTGCCATTCCCTGATGACTAAACATTCAATTATTATGGAGGCCATTCTTGTTCAAACCATCATATTCCACTCCCTGGCCCCAATAGACCTGTACCCATATCAAAATGCATTCACTTCAACTTCAAAAGTCCCCATAGTCTTTCAAAGTCTCAAGACTACTTAAAAGTTCAAAAAGTTTTCTTCCAGGACTTTATTGATTTCTTCTAATTTGTTTGCCCTTTCCTCTAGTTGTTTACAGCGTTCTTCCCATTTTTTTTGTCTTTTCCTCTACACAAGCCTCTACCTTCTTCATGATGTCATTCATAAGGCTGTTTTCTTCTGCTTCTTCCAATTTCTGATGCTCAGGTCTAGGTGTTGGAGGAGGGCTAGGTCCTGGGGATGCTGTATTGCTATTCATTTTTGTTGTATGTGTTTCTGCCTTGACGTCTGCCCATCTCCTTGTGGTTCGTTCTTGGCCTTATCAGCACACTTGGTTTAGACAGAGCTGACAGATTCAGGAAGTCTATCTCTCTTGTCCAGATGGGAGCTCTCTTGTCCAAATGGGAAGTCTGTGCTCCAGAAGGGAAGTCCTGTACTCACTCATAGGAGGATACTAGATGTGGAACAGGGATGACTGAACTGCTACTCACATCACCAGGGAGGCTACCTGGAAAACAGGACCCCAAGAAAGACACAGGGATCGCCCAATGACAGAGAAATGGAAGAGATCTACATGAACAACCTGGACATGAGTGGGGGTAATGAAGGGCGAGGGTCGAGGGAAAGAGAGCTTGGGGGAGTGGGAGATCCCAGCTGGATCAACAACAGAGAGGGAAAACAAGGAATAGGGGACCATGGTAAATGAAGACCACACGAGAACAGGAAGAAGCAAAGTGCTAGAGAGGCCCACAGAAATCCACAAAGATACCCCCACAACAGACTGCTGGCAATGGTCGAGAGACAGCCCGAACTGACCTACTCTGGTGATGGGATGGCCAAACACCCTAATTGTGGTGCTAGAAATCCCATCCAACTACTGAGGGATCTGGATGCAGAGATCCATGGCTAGGCCCCGGGTGGATCTCTGGGAGTCCAATTAGCGAGAATGAGGAGGGTTTATATGAGCGAGAATTGTTGAGACCAAGGTTGGATAAAGCACAGGGACAAATAGCCAAACGAATGGAAACACATGAACTATGAACCAATGGCTGAGGGGTCACCAACTGGATCAGGCCCTCTGAATGGGTGAGACAGTTGATTGGCTTGATCTGTTTGGGAGGCATCCAGGCAGTAGGACCGGGTCCTGTGCTCATTACATGAGTTGGCTGTTTGAAACCTGGGGCCTATGCAGGATCCCTTGGCTCGGCCTGGGAGGAGGGGACTGGGCCTACCTGGACTGAGTCTACCAGGTTGATCTCAGTCCATGGGGGAGGCTTTGCCCTGGAGGAGGTGGAAGTGGGGGGTGGGCTGGGAGGAAGGTGAGGGGGCGGGAGGGGGGAGAACAAGGGAATCCATGGCTGATATGTAGAACTGAATTGTATTGCAAAATAAAAATAAAAAAATTAAAAAAAGAAAAAAAAAGTCCAAAAAGTCTCTTCTGAGACTCACAGCAATCTCTTAACTGTAACTCCCTGTAAAATAAAAGTCAAAAGGCAGATCACATACTTCCAACATACAATGGGACAGAATATACATTATAATTACAAAAGGAAAGAAATGGAACATAGTGAGGAAATATTGGATCAAAGCAATACTTAAAACCAGCCAAGTTCTGCATCTCTATGTTTGATATCAAAGTGTTCTTCAGATCTCCAAATCTTTTAGCTTTGTTGACTACAACACACTTCTCTCTCTTGGACTGATTCCATACCCAGTCTGCAGCTCTCCTTGGTAGATATCCCATGACTCTGGCATCTCCAACATCTTGGGCTCTCCATTGAAACCCAGGCTTCATCTTCATAGCTTTATGCAATAGCCTCCCTGAGCCATTGTGCAAGAACACCTCTGATGTATGGCTGGCCTTGTGGGCTTTCCTTAGCCTCAGAAGGAGATTCCATAATCCCTTTTTCATATCTTTGGCTGTAAAGTTAGAACCATGTGTCCAAAGCTGCCAAGTTTTGCTGCTTTATGGAACTGGAACTTGGCCCCCTCTTTCAATTACATCTGCATCAGTTTTCTGTTTTTGATAGTTTCCTTCACTGATTAAGCTTTTCTTTAATTTCTTTTCACAAGTTGGAAGCTTAGCTGGATAAAGTCTTGCCCTGAGGTCACCCTCCCTTTATTCCATTTAGGATAAGGCTTTTTAAAAAAATTTTATGTCCTTAAGCACTGGAATAACTCCATTACATTTCCCAGCATTTCTTAATGCTGTACTTAAAGCTCTCCTTAAACTGTACATTTTGTATTTTTCCTTGCTTAGCTTGATCCTTTTCATGACAGGCTCGATGTCTTTCTTTCTGCCTATGGATCAGAATATAGTTCTCAGATACTGCTCCAAGGTTTGCCTGCATGTATTTAAAAAGTATTCATTACAATAACACTTAAGGGTGATTCAGTGATAACAATGGTTATGAACTCTGTCTGGGGAAAATTTTTATTAGTCATTGCTAAGGAGGAGATGGAATTAGCTACAGAAAACACTAGTTTGGGGGCAGGAATTTCTGTTGAGATTGTTCAGTTACAGGCTGTGCCATCCTAGCTGTGGACATCTCCCTTTAGCTATTGCTAAAGTCAAGAAAATCAAAAGAAGATGTAGAAGTTATCCACAGATTACACACATGCAAAGTAAAAAGAAATGTCACCCAAAACAAAAGCCCTATATTTGGCAACATCATTCAAAAAGTAAATTTATTTAATGGTATTTACTGATATGAATATGTCAATGAGCCTTTCCCATAGTATTTTTGGATCAATCAAATGAATCATTTGAGAATCAGAAGTATTCATTTTTAAACTGATTCACATCCCTGGGAAAGATGATTTGTATTCATGAACAACATGTAACTTAGATGAATTATATGTTTTCTCAGACTGGTTCAAGCCTTGTCTGAATATAAAACAGCCTTAAAATTGGAGTCTCTTAAATGTGAGTTGGGTTCTTTTTACTATACAAAGCCCCCATAAATCCATGTATGTGTGAGATTAGTAACTGGGAGTGCATAGTAAGTACCTCAAGGAATAAAAAAGAAATATGATCTATAGGGAGTTGGCAAAAAGGGCAGGGATACTCATGAGGAATCAGGACAATGAATGTTTAAAACAGTAAAACCTTTTCACTCCCCTTCAACTACTGTTGCAGCCTACAGTGTATCCATGAGAAAAATGGGGTTAAATGGAGAATTATGCTATAATTTAAGGAAAGTATTTATCATTCTATACACCTTGAGCTCTTAGATATATTTTGATGAATTTTGAGTTCCAAGGTCCAAATGTGGTGTGATGTGATGTGATGCGGTGTGTGTGTGTATGTGTGTGTGTGTGTGTGTGTGTGTGTGTGTGTGTGTGTGTGTGTGCATGCCAGTGCTACGCTGGGTACCGGGAGTCAAACCCAAGTCTTGGCATACTAGGAAATCACTCTACTAGTGAGCTAAATCCCCATCTCTACAATGAGTGTAATTTAAATAATTTAAAGGTGAATGTGCACATGAAAATGCTTACTTAAAGGTAAACAAATCTAATCAAGGAGGTTCAGGAAATTTTCTGGAGAAAGTACAATTCAAAGTTCTCCTAAAAATCAATGTAACTGCAGTGGGAAGTATTGACAAAACTTTCTGAAATAGAACCAGCACAAAGTTATGGATAAGGAAATAATGAAATCTATGAAAGCAATTCTGAACAGGGACAAATATGCAACCAGGCTAAGAAAATTGATTAAGATTTCTCTTTGGGACTTAATTCAGAGAGGTATTCATAGCAAAGTTTGAAGCCACTGGAAATTTGAGTAACCTTAACAGGTCACAATTAATGGGCAATGGCCACCTGCAGAAGATAGCCAGACAGGGGCAAAATGGTTCAAGAAAACCTACCAACTATGTCACCCAAAAAGATTGAAGAACACCGCAAGATATTGCACTGAGCAGTTAACAACTGAAGAAAGACATTGTACTTTTCCCTTTGATGTGAATGAATACCTCAGAAGAACCACTGTAAGGGAATAATGGTATATTTTGACTTAACACTTAACAAGGGATATAGTTGAAGATAGGGATCAAAGCATGGTGGTAGGAGTACAGAGTGACTAGTCACCTTGTGTTCACAGCCAGGAAGCAGGAAACAGCTAGAAAGTGGGGCTGTGCTGTCAAACCTTTATCTACATAAGGGTCTATAACCATCTAAAACAACAGCAGCAGCTGGGGACGAGTGTTGAAACACATGGGTCTATGGGAGACACTTCATGTTCAAACTACCGTGGTCATGCCATGTTATATCACTCTTTAGATTTACTCAGCCTTTATTAATGATGGAGTCATTTTTTTTTTTTTTTTGGTTTTTTGAGACAGGGTTTCTCTGTAGCTTTGGAGCCTGTCCTGGAACTCGCTTTGTAGACCAGGCTGGCCTCGAACTCACAGAAATCCGCCTGCCTCTGCCTCCCGAGTGCTGGTATTACAGGCATGCACCACCACCGCCCGGCAGATGGAGTCATTTTTTAAGTTTTTATACAAGTATGTATTGTACACTGATCTTACTCCCTCTCATTCTCTCTACCCTCCCCAGCCTCATCTGTCTCCCATCCAATTAGTCACCTTTGTTCTCCTAGACAGTCTTGCTCCTACTTTCTTAAGTACATACAAGGTTTTATACATCTATATGGAATCTGGGAACCACAATGGATTTTTTTTAGTAGACAATGTTATCTTTCTGAAACTGACTTAATTTGTTTACTATGAGTATCTCCAGTAGAACCATTTTTCAGAAAATGCCATAACTTCATTCTTCTTTATGGCTGTAAAGGTCCCATTGTGTATCTACACCAAAATTTCTTTATTCCTTTATTGTTGGAGACCTGACTTTTATTGTGTGGTACAATAAACGTACCTTAAAATTTCCTTACTTGTATTGTTATAGTAGCATAAACTTACCTCAGAATTTCTCATTTAACCTCTTTAAGTATACAGTTCAGTAATGTTAAGTGAATTTGTCTTACTATGTAAACATCCTTGTTACCCATTTGAAGAATTTTTCATCTGCTCAAACTTTGCACTCAGTCAATAATAACACTCCATTCTTCCACCCTTCAGTCTTCAAAAGCATCAATTATAAATGTGTGCATTTTGTGCTCCATGCAGTTCTTGCACGTGGAACCATGTCATTTGTTTTTTGTTTGTTTGTTTTTGCTCAGTTATTTCAATGGCCAAATATCCCAAAAGTTTCTTTTTGTAGTAGGTGTGCAAAAAAATTCCTTTCCTTTTGAAGATTAAATAATATTTCATTGTGTGCAGGTTTCTACTTGTGCTCTCTCATAATGGACATGCAAATTGTTGCATCTATTAGTGGACATGTAAATTGCATTGGTTTTTGCCTATTATGTTGCATTTATAACTGTTCATTCTATATTTTCTTAATCTTGTTCCCATTTACATCCACTAAATGGCCAAAGAATGGCTTTGTTTTACAAAACACAGTCTGATTAAGCAATTGTCTATTTTAAATGTGTAATAGTTCAAACTCACTGATATATATGACCCCTGTGTGTCTCTGGACCTCTATTTGTCATATCTATCCTATCACACTGTGACTTCTTTCTTAGAATGGACCATATTCTTCTATATCTCTAGGCCTTTTATAGAGTTCTTCTTTCTTCAGATCTAGAAAGTTAATTTTCTCTTAGAATAGTTCTCATATTCATGCATGTAGTTTTCATGTTAGAGGACCAGTTCTTTATGGTCTATTATTATGCCGTGACAGTAACAAGACATCTATACTATAGTGCACATATCTACTAATTGCTAATGTTATACATGTAATGTTATTAAACTATTGTGTACCCCTCAAAATTGTCTTAATCCTTACTGTAGCTGGAGTTTTCCTGCCTGGCCCACAGTCAGGACAAATCTCTCTCACCCGCCAGTCCCACAGCCGCTCAGACCCAACCATGTAAACACAGAGACTTATATTGCTTACAAACTGTATGGCCGTGGCAGGCTTCTTGTTATCTAGTTCTTATATCTTAAATTAACCCACTTCTATAAATCTATACCTTGCCACGTGGTTCGTGGCTTACCGGCATCTTCGCATGCTACTTGTAAGGGTGGCGGCTGGCAGTCTCTCTCCCACTCAGCCTTCCACTTCCCAGAATTCTCCTCTCTCCTTGTCTCACCTGTACTTCCTGCCTGGCCACTGGCCAATCAGTGTTTTATTTATACAGAACGATATCCACAGCACTTTACCTTGTATTTAAAAGGTTATGTGCTATTTATCAATCTGCAGTCTTTCGTGGATCTAGGAATGATGCAAGACATTCTTCTGCTTATGCTAATTCAAGGTAATTTCCTGTGCCAACTTCAGTTTTCTACCTCTACTCACAATTAATAGCAATCACATTCAGTTGGTGAAATAGTTGTCATTATATTTACAATGAAAAATGCCAATTTTCAGAATCAGGTAAATTTGACCTGTCACAAAAGATGTTCACTCCTCTAGTAAGCACAACTTTTTAGCATGTGGCAGTCAAGTGTTAGAAAATAGTTTGAAGCTTCCATGAATAAAGGCAGAAAGATTCGAAATATTTCATTTAGACACAGGCCTCATGGCTTCTGCACCCTGATTTAATTAAATCAGATGCCTGTAAAACAGGCATGCATGCTTAGCATTATCAATTTGCTTTCTGTTTGGCACAGGATGAAATGTGTCATACTGAAAACTGGCATAATTCTAATTGACATTGACCCATGTAAACTGTGGATAAGCAGTCCTGTGTCAGTGATTTCATCGCTAGTGGGAAAGGCCTAATTGCCGTAATTTTATTTTAAAATAGGTTACAGCCAAACTAACCCAGATGAAATGGCAACTCATCCTTGGAAATGAGTCCTTAACTTGCTTAAAGCTATACACGCAGGCAAGTAAACCATGCTGGGATAATATGTAAAATCTCATGGGTTCGGAGTCAGAATTTAGAGCCTATGACTTCGTGTGCTGTAAACTTTCTTGGCCTTAGCTGGGGCATTTTATATGGCAGCATCTCAATTTCTGCATCTTCAAAATAAATATTAGATTGAGTTGTCTTTTAAGTTCTCTACAGACCTACAACATCTTGACCTTCAGTGACTGCTAAGATTACATTTTAACATTCAACAATAGGCCAGTAGTTGTTACATTCCTTAATTTATTTCTATTGGAAACTTTGCATTTTTTCAAAGAAATGTCACTTAGAACATATGTCTATGCAAATTTTTATGTGAGTATAGTGATTACTGTAACACAAATAGATATTCTGGAAACAGAATTCAAATACTTTATCAAATAGTTTTCCTTTTTTATTTGTCTGTTTGAATAAAATGACATTCAGGCAATTGACATATTTCCAGCACCTCATACAAATAAACATCTGCCAAAGAAATTTGATTCTGAAGCAGATTTGGAATTATAGCTATTGTTTTGCTTGTTTTAAGAGTTGTTGTTGGCACCATTACAGAGGTACTTTGTTTTAGGGTGACATTGACACATGTCTGCTTAAACGAATTAGCATTCCAATCTACACTGACATTTAGTTGAAATAACAAGTTCATATGTCAGTGTGAATAGACCTAAATCATTCCACTAAAATCTATGAACAATATGGGCTGTATTGTCACGTGTGCCTGCCACTGAAATAGAAGAGTGTTAGCTCTGCATATTAAACACCCAAAGACCATAGCACAAATACATAGGTAAACAGGAGAAAGGGAAGCTGGGTTTTATTATTCATGAAGATCTGATGATAGGCACTTTTTTAAAAAGCTGTTTTCAGTGCAGATTCTGCAGAATGCATATAAAGCCTTTATCTAGTTTACAAGGCTATTTATGTGCTGACCCTTTCCAGCTCTCCAGTCTGATCTGTTGGTCTCTCATTTCTCACTAACCAGTCTCATACATTTTTCTCAGTTGTTTTGTTGTCTTGCCTCTAACTTGTTTGGCTCAAGCAAGTTCTCTCCTTGGTAAACTTCTCCTGTTCACCTCACAAACCCAGCTCCAATATTTACTAATGTTCTTCCATCCAAGAAATAGTTGTAAAGTACATTCATATACACATTTGATGTAGAAGCAAAGGGTGGTCCATGAATCATTTGATTAAGTCCATGAAGCTAAGCAAATATAAACAGTTCAGCTTTTTAACAAAAAAAGGATTATTTATTTTTATTATAAATCTTACTATTTTATAATTTATTAATTATTAAAATTATTATTTGTGTTTTAAGTGCATATATGTATATGTACACGTATGTCTGGCTGCCACTGTAGGCCAGAGAAGGTATCAGATACCCTGGAACTGGAGTTACAGGAAATTGTGAGCCTCTTGACATGTGTTTTGAGAAATGAACTTGGGTCCTTGGAAAGAGCAACAAGCACTCTTAACTGATGAGCCATCTGTCTGTACCTTAATGAAAGGGTTCTAACTAAAGGGAATGTAAAGTGTTAATATGGAGATACAATAACCCATACTAGTGGTGATGTGGAAGCCACAGTAGTTACTATGGTACTGCATCAAGATACACCAATTAAGACGAAAACAGTCATTCATTTATGCACTGGCAGGGGGAAACACATTTGCCCCGTTTTACTTTCCTCAGAGCTTTCAAGTATGACTGAGAACATTCCTCAATAAATCACCTGCAAAACACCCTGTCAAAATAGACAGGAAGAAAAGGTTATGGGATACAATTTTTTATCTTTGATAACAGTGGCAATAGTTAAGGGATACAGTTAACTAGAGGAGAATGTCACTTGATTAAAATTTTCCTCCATTCCTACCTTGTCACAGGAAAGATTCAATTGAAGTCAAAAAAAGTTTAGACAAGTATTTGTTTTCCAGAATAAAGTAAAGTGACAACATAATCCAGGGTGCTTAATAGCAGGCAGCCCCAAGGGTGAGTACCAGTCTATTGGGTTCCTCTTTGTGGCTATTTAAGGGCATTGTCCTCATCCTTTTCTGATGTCATTGGTAGGTTCTTTGGAATAGCTACCTATTTTGTTATTGTTGTTATTGTTTGTTGTTTGTTTGTTTATTGTTTATTGTAACACAACACTGCACATGTTCAAGTCTAGCAATTTCCTTTCTTCTTCCCATGAATACTTAAGTGAAATCCATCAGAGAGCAGCAAAATTTACCATGTTAATTATGTGACAATGATGATAACATGAGCAGATACATGTGAGGATTGTTTCATCCTTACTTCTCATGCTCTAGGACTTAGGGAAGAAAGTCTCACAGGTTTTCTCTTCCTTTTCCTTAGAATATTTCTGGTCCAAAGTAGGTGGATCTACATGGAGTTTGGTCAGACATTTATGCTCTTGGAATCTTGACTCCACAATCTTTCTTATCTGCCTGGCTCGATAATCTAACAGAAACAGTGGGAGAGGCTGATCTACATAGAGACAACACAAAAGAAAAAGGCAAAAACTTACTTTGTCTTATTTTAATGGTTTTACCATGATTATTTACTTATGATATAAATAATATCATATATAGATATGTTTATGTGAGTAGCAAAGAAGCATAATGCTAGATAATTTGGCAAAATCTGAATTGTTTCTTTTCTACTATCAGCTTGATACAGTACAAATTATTTTTATTATTATCATTATTATTATTATTTAATTTTATAATTTAATTTAATTTTACATATCAGCCACAGATTCCCCTGTCCTCCCTCCTCCCGCCCCCCCACCCCATGCTCCCCCCAATCCACCCCCCATTCCCATCACCTCCAGGGCAAGGACTCCCCTGAGGATTCAGCTCAGCCTGGTAGATTCAGTTGAGGCAGGTCCAGTCCCCTCCTCCCTTCACCCAGGCTGAGCAAAATGTCCCAGCATAGGCCCCAAGCTCCAAAAAACCAGTTCATGCACTAAGGACAGGTCCTGGCCCCACTGCCTGGGGGCCTCCTAAACAGTTCAAGCTAATCAACTGTCTCACTTATGCATAGGGCCTGATCCAGTTGGGGGCTCCTCAGCTATTGGTTCATAGTTCATGTGTTTCCACTAGTTTGGCTATTTGTCCCTGTGCTTTTTCCAATCATGGTCTCAACATCTCTCACTCATACAATCCCTTCTCTTTCTCACTGATTGGACTCCCAGAGCTCCACCTGGGCACTGGCCATGGATCTCTGCATCTGCTTTCATCAGTCATTGGATGAGAGTTCTACCATGACAGTTAGGGTGTTTGGCCATCTGATCACCAGAGTAGGTCAGTTCAGGCTGTCTCTCGACCATTGCCAGTAGTCTATTGTGGAGGTATCTTTGTGGATTTCTGTGGACCTCTCTAGCACTTTGCTTCTTCCTATTCCCATGGGGTCTTCATTTACCATGGTCTCCTATTCCTTGTTCTCCCTCTCTGTTCTTGATCCAGCTGGGATCTCCCGCTCCCCTAAGCTCTCTTTCCCCCAACCCTTGCCCTTCATTACCCCCCATCATGTCCAGTTTGCTCATGTAGATCTCATCCATTTCTCTGTTGTTGGGCAATCTCTGTGTCTGTCTTAGGGTCCTCTTTAACAGGTAGCCTCTCTGGAGTTTTGAGTAGCAGTCTAGTCATCATTTGTTTTACATCTAGTATCCACCTATGAGTGAGCACATACCATGTTTGTCTTTCTGAGTCTGTGTTACCTCACTCAGGATGATTTTTTCTAGATCCATCCATTTGCCTTCAAACCTCATGATGTCATTGTTTTTCTCTGCTGAGTAGTACTCCATTGTATATATGTACCACATTCTATTTATCCATTCTTCAGTTGAAGGGCATCTAGGTTGTTTCCAGGTTCTGGCTATTACAAACAATGCTGCAATGAACATAACTGAGCATATGCCCTTGTGGTGTGGTTGAGCATTCCTTGGGAATATGACCAAGAGTGTTATAGCTGGGTCTTAGGGGAGATTGATTCTCAATTTTCTAAGGAAGCGCCATTTTGATTTCCAAAGTGGCTGTACAAGCTTGCATTCCCACCAGCAGTGGAGGAGAGTTCCCCTTGCTCCACATCCTCTCCAGCATAAGCTGTCTTCAGTGTTTTTGATCTTAGCCATTCTGACAGGCATAAGGTGGTATCTCAGAGTCGTTTTGATTTGCATTTCCCTGATGATTAGGGATATTGAGCAATTCCTTAAATGTCTTTCAGCCATTTGAGCTTCCTCTGTTGAGAATTCTCTGTTTAGATTCTCTGTAGCCCATTTCTTAATTGGACTGTTGGGCATTTTGATGTCTAATTTCTTGAGTTCTTTATATATTCTGGATATCAGTCCTCTGTCAGATGTGGGGTTGGTGAAGATCTTTTCCCATTCTGTAGGCTGTCACTTTGTCTTGTTGACCATGCCCTTTGCTCTACAAAAGCTTCTCAGTTTCAAGAGGTCCCATTGATTAATTGTTTCTCTCAGTGTCTGTGCTACTGGTGTTATACTTAGGAAGTGATCTCCGTTTCATACTACTAAAATTACTATTCAGAAAGGGGTTCTATCCAATCTTCTCTTTGTTTTGAACTACATCCCAGTTCCTCAAAAGATACATTCTAACTTCACCATCCCTCTAACCAAGGAATATTTCAGGACCAATACTCATTTGCCTGTTTCACACAGCTAAAGCATTGCTATGCTATAATTAAAGCCATGGTTAAACTACTGTTCTAAATGTCATATGCTATGTGTCATATATTTGGATCAAAGATGTGAAACTAAAGAAGTATTTTAAAGGAGTAACCTCAGTAATGTGCTGACTGTGCTAGTCATGGCATTATGTAATAAGATAAAAGGATTTATTAAAAAATACATGAATGATAAAATGGCCTGAATGCAGATACAGTGTGTGTGTGTGTGTGTGTGTGTGTGTGTGTGTGTGTGTGTGTGTGTGTAATGTAGTGTAGCGTAGTGTTTCTGTCCTGGACTTTAAAATGGATACAGAAAATGTGCTTAAAGTATTATTTGACTATGAGGAAAAATGAAGTTATTTAGTTTGTACGGAAATGGAAGGAACTGGTTATCATTTAGCTAAAAGAATTAAGCCAGACTCAGAAAGACAAATATTGTGTGGCTTGGCTCATGCACAGTATCTATAGAAGGAAGAAGGATGAAAGTAGAAAGGGCCTGGTGAGTTGAATAAGCAAATGCAGACACTTGCTGTCAAACCTGCCCATTGATTGAGTCAGATCCTTGAAACCCACATTGTAGCAAGAGAGAATGCTTCCCCAAGATGAGTCCGTATGCATTGTGGAATGCATGTGTGTCGATGCATGCACAAGTGCATGTGAACACACACACAAACACACACATACTAATCAGTAAATAAATGTAATACAAAAGTTAAAAGAAGGAAGTGGAAAGGATATTATTTAGGAAAGAGAATGACACCAGTAGGAGAGGGACAGAGAATAAGGGAGGGTAAGGGGAAGAGAATATTACCAAAATATATTGTATGTTTATGAAAGTGTCGTCATGAATCAAAATAGTTTGTATGATTAATGCATACAATTAAAAATAAGTAATAAAATGAACAATAAGGAATTCTACATTATACTGATTAGGAGTTAAAAGTAGAAAGAATAAATACCTTACCTCTTTTGTTTTCATTTCTCCTAAAATTTAGAAAAAAGATCATAAAAGATCTTTTATGAAAAAAAATTTCATTTTTATGAAATCTTGTTTGCAGTTAGAATGTACAATAATGCCTATCTCCTTGATTTAGAAAGAAATATATACAAATAGATACTCTGAGAGTGATCAGTGTCTATAATGTGACTTCTCCAGCTGTTTTGACCATATGAACTGCCGTCCACCTTTATTATTATTAATTTCTTCCATTGGTTAATTACAATAAAGGTCATCATTCGTTATTAACATTTCCCTGGTTTTTATTTTTATTTTGGTGTGGTATGGTGTGTGTGTGTGTGTGTGTGTGTGTGTGTGTGTGTGTGGTATGCACCCTTATGAATATGCAGGAAAGAAAATTGGGAAATATCAGATGTGCTCCCCTACTGTCTTTCTTCCTCCCCATTCTCTTGAGACAGGGGTCTCTTATTGAACTTGGGCCTCACCTTTCTGTCTATGCTGGCTGACTGGCAAAGCCCGGTAATTCTCCAGTCTCTTCCCCCAACAGTCCTGAGATTACAAGCATTCAGTTTCTCGGGCATGCGTAGCAAGCATGCTTACCCACTGAGCCATCTCTCCATCTCTTCCATTGATTTTTGGAACAAGAAATATGGTAGATTAAATGAATTATTGTCTCCTTTCTATTCTAGACCAAAGACATATTAGGTAAAGTATAAGCACAGAGTAAAAATTACAAAGAAATCTGTAATTGTGCTTCTTTTTTAAAGACAAATGTCTATTTTTATGTTTTCTTTTTTGGACTCTATGTATATATTTTTGATTGTTGCCTAAATGAAAGTGAAATCAACACAATGCTGTAACAACCCAGGAAATTATATTAGAAGGGAACTCCATAACTCTCTGAGGTTATAAAACTTGTCTATAAGTAAAGACAGCCACAAGCCTATTGGAATTAGTGACAATATGGAATTGTGAATAACACTATAACATCTGAGGATCTGCCTATATGACAACAGAGAGATGTCAGCCAACAAGTCACCAGAAACCATGGAGGGGAGTAACACAACAGTGTGCTTCTACCTTGAGACTGCTGGATTCAGGAAGAAAATGTCAGCCAACTAAAAACGGACAGCTCAAAAATTAACTTAAAAATTAACATAAGAATTAACATAAAAACAAGTTATTGCAAACCTTATGCAACCTGACAAGTAGAAAAGTGTAAAAAAAAAAAAATCAACAACAACAAAAAAACACCAGGCGCCTGGGTCAAGGATCCCTATTTTTTCATACAATATATTCTGATTATGGTTTCCCCTCCTCCAGTTTAGTCTACTCATGACTCCATTTTGCCCAAGATATTTTATGTGACCCTATGTATAAAGGTCTACATAAAATAGGCATGTAATTCACATATTTACTAACAGTAAATCATAAATAAATTCATTTTACAACAGGGAGGGAGGGAGGAAACCTGAGTATTTACATTCCAGATTGGGTTCTTCAAGTGCAAGGCTTTGGACAAATCACTGCATTTCTTACCTACCTGTGAAATGAATCTGTAGACTCTACAGCTTTCTGTGGTTTCATCAGTCTCTAAAATATTATGAAGCCTCTTATATAGAGATAGAAATAACAAAACTTCAACACCATGAGAATGGAGTGACTCCTGATGGTATCAGACACTAGCACAGTTAGGATGTCTTTATTTCTTATTTTTTTATTAAAAATAATATTTTGATACACTATATTCTGATTACAGTTTCTTCCACTACTAACATCTCTCAGATCCTAGCCATCTCTCCTCCCATCCAAATCCCATACCCTTTCTTTTTTCTCTCTCTAAAAATGATAAGAAAAAAATTGAAACAAAGCTAAATAGAAAACAAACAGAAGAAAAAAAGCCAAAGAAAAAGCACAAGGCACATATATAGACACAGTTCTCAGACATAGAAATCCAATAAAAACAGAAAACCAGAAAGCATACTAAAAACACAAAGTATATGTAAGAGAGAGAGAGAGAGAGAGAGAGAGAGAGAGAGAGAGAGAGAGAGAGAGAGAGCGCTTAGAAAACATTACAAGGCAAAAGACCTCCAAAATGCAGTTGCGTTGACTGAGTTCATTTTGTGTTGGCCATCTACTGCTGGGAATATGCCTGCCTTGATGCAGGGGGAGGGGCTTGGACCTGCCTCAACTGAATGTACTAGACTTTGCTGACTCCCCATGGGAAGCCTTACCTTTTTGAAGGAGGGAATGGGGGTGGGTTTTGGGGGAAGGCTAGGGGAGAGAGGGAGGAGGGAAGAAAGGGGGATCTGTGGTTGGTATGTAAAATGAATAAAAAATTCTTAATAAAACAAATAAATAAAAGAGTGGTGTGTACACCAGTAAGACTCTGTTGGAGAAAACTAATTTTTCATTCGCATGTAGTTATCAATTGGAGATGGTTTCTGGGTTAAGGATGGAAGTTTGTATCTACTTTTCCTCTTACCACTGGGATGTCGTCTGTCCCCAACCCCTGAAGGATCTTTACATGTTGCCACAGTCTCACAGTACTTGAGTTTATATGGTCATCAGTCCTAAAGTGTTTAGAAGACCTTGTTTCCATGGTGTCCTCTATCGCACCTGGCTCTTACAATCTTTCTGCCTTCTCTTCCACAGGGTTTCCTGAGCGCTGAAGGAAGAGATTTGATAGAGATATTCCATTTGGGACTTAGTGTTCCAAGGTCTCTCACTCTTTGCACATTGTCCAGCTGTGGGTCTTTATATTTGTTCCCATCTACTGCAGGGGGAAACTTTTAGATGATGACCGAGGAGAAACTGATAAATAAGTATAGCAAAATGCTATTAGGAATCATTTTGTTGCTGTGTTCTTTAGCAGAAGAGTATTATTTGCTTTTTCCCCAGGCCCTGGCCTATCTAGTCTCAGGTTCTTGGTCATCCAAGTAGTATCAGAGATGAGTACCATTTCATGGAGTGGGCCTTAAATCCAACCACATAGTGGTTGGTTACTCCCACAACTTCTGTGGTACTATTGTGCCAACATATTTTGCAGGCAAGACATCATTGAAAAATCAAAGGGTTTTGTGTTTATCTCTCTCCTCTGGCAGTATGCAGAGTTTCTTCCAGTACCATGAACACTAGTCTGTAGGAGTCAAAGCTCTAGGTAGATATCAGCTCAACTTCTCCATGTTCAATGAGTTGTGTAGATGAGTAGTATAGGTGTTGTCTTCAGCAACTGGGCCTTATCATAACTTTGTGGAGAGCAACCAATAGCATTGCCAGTACCTTTCAATGTTTTGGGGTGCCCATGAGGGCCCTTTGGCTAACAACATGGTTAGATATAACTGATTCCCAGATTTGCAGGCTTCAAATTGGTGATGAGAGATGTTCAGTTTGGGCTCAGTCTGCCCTGTTGTTTGGCAAATCCATTTAAATCTCCTTCATATATGTATATATTCTAGGAAGCTTCTACTATTTGGTTTCCATGTGAGTCCTCAGATGTCCCTTAATTTCATCTGTCTCTTCCTACATTCCCTCATTCACTCTCCTCTTCCTTCTCCCTCCCCATTTGGTCCTCTCATTCCAGTTCCCTTATCTCCTGTTCATCTATAACTATCTATTTCATTTCCCCTTCCTAAGGAGATCTTTTGTCCCCCTCTAGTTCCTTACTCTATAACTAACCTCTGTAACATGGATTGTAGTGTGCTTATTGAAGACTTAACAGCTAACATTCACTTATAAGCAAATACATATTTGTCTTTTGGGGTCTGGGTTACCTCACTCAGTACATGTTTTATCTAGCTTTATCTATTTACCTGTGCATTTCATGATTTTAATTTTTAACAACTGAGTAATGTCCCATTGTATAAATATAAAGAAAGTGTAGCAAACTTTCTTCATCTATTCCTCTGTTGAGCATTTGGGCTGTTTCCAATTTCTTTCTATTATGAATAGAGCAACAATGAGCATGGTTAAACAAATGTCTCTGTAGTAGAAAGTAGAGTCTTTTGGGTATAAGGCCAAATACAATATAGCTGGACCCAGAGGTAGATCTATTCTCAGCTCTGCAATTACCCATCACAATCATTTCCATAGTGGCTGTGCAAGTCTGCACTGTCATCAGTAGTGGAGGAGTGCCCCCCTTCTTCCACATCCTCACCAGCATGAGCTGTCATTTGTGTTATTGAACTTGGCCATTCTGATGGGTGTAAGATGAAATCTCCAAGTGCTTTTGAGTCTCGGTTCCCTGATAACTAAGGATGTTGAACTTTTCTTTAAGTACTTCTCAGCCACTTGGGTTTCCTCTGTTGAGAATTCTCTGTTTATATGTATACCCAATTTTTAGTGGGTTATTTGTTTTCTTGATACCCAGTTTTATTAGTGTTCATATATTTTAGATATTATCCCTCTATCATGTGCTCTTGGTAAAAAATATTTTCCCATTCTGTAGCCTATTGTCTTAATGATGGTAACCTGTACCATACAGAAGCTTTTCAGTTTCATAAGGTCTCATTTATTAATTGCTGAACTTAGTACCTAGGCTATTGGTGTTTTGTTCAGAAAGTAATTTACTGTGCCAATACATTCAAGTTAGGGTTTGTAAGAGCCTTTATTTTATTATTTATTTTTTATGTTTATTGAAAATAGATTCTTCCTTAATACAATACATTCCAAGCATAGTTTCCCTTCCCTCCATTCCTTCCAGCTTCCCCTGCCACTTCCCCTCTGTTCAAGATCCACTCCCCCTATGTTTCCTCTTCAGAAAAGAGCAGATCTCCAAGAGGTGACATCCAACGAGAACAAAGCAAGATACAGTAAGGCAAGGCAAAAGCCCTCATACTGAGACTGGACAAGGCAACCCAACAGGAAGAAGAGTCCCAAGAGCAGGCAAAAGAGTCAGAGATATACTCACTACCATTGTTAGGAGTCCCACAAATACACCAAGCTAACAGTCATAACATATATTCAGAGGACCTGGTGTAGACCCATGCAGACCCCATGCTTGCTGGTTCAGTCTCTGTGAACTCATGCGAGCCCTGCTTAGTTGATTCGGTGGCCCTTGTTCTCCTGTGTCCTCCATGCCCTCTGACTCCTACAATCTTTCCTCCCCCTCTTCTTCAGGCTTTCCTGTAGTGGTATTGTGTTCCCCAAAATATTGTGCACGCTAATAAACTAGTCTGGGGTCATGGAACAGAACAGCCACAATATTAAACATAGAGTATAGGTAGTGGTAGCACACGCCTATTAATCCTAGCATTTCAGAGGCAGAAATCCCTCTGGATCTCTGTGAGTTCAAGGCCACATTGGAAACAGCCAGGCATGGGGACTCACACCTTTAATCCCAGGAAGTGAGCCTTTGATCCCAGGGAGTGACGGCAGAAAGCAGAAAGATATATAAGGCATGAAGACCAGAAACTAGAGGCATTTGACTGGTTATGCTTTTAGGCTTTCGAGCAACAGTTCAGCTGAGATTCATTTTGGATAAGGACTGAGAGGCTTCCAGTCTGAGGAAACAGGATCAGCTGAGGAATTGGCAAGGTGAGGTAACTGTGGCTTGTTCTGCTTCTCTGATCTTCCAGCATTCACCCCAATACCTGGCTCCAGGTTTGTTTTTATTAATAAGACAATTTAAGATTCCTGCTACACTTCCCTGATCTCCAAGGGGAGGAAATGGGTAGAAATCTCCAATTTAGACTCTCTCTATATAATATGTGGCTGTGAGTCTCTGCATATGTTCCCATCTGCTGTTGAATGAAGCCTCTCTGACAATGACTGGACAAGGCACAGATCTATTAATACAGCAGAATATCATTAGGAATCACTTCATTGATTTTGTTTTTTGCCAGTCATCATGTTTGGTTCTACCTTCAGTCTCTGGGCTATCCAGTATTTTATTCCCTCTATTTTCAGAAGTTGTCTTAGTTACGTACCATGTTTTACATTTTAATGAAGGTAACTTATTAAAACCACCACTAAGCATGAGTTTTAAAGCAATTATATTAAACTCAGCGTGATTTTTAAAATTAGCTGATTCTGAGACTTTTCTTTGTCAGATCATTAGTAACAATTTTTGCCCAGGACATGTGGCCTCTATAACTAGCCATAGACAGCACTGAGCCTGTTTGAAGAGAAAAACAAATCATGAGTTGTGTCATTTCAGGCTGGCTTTGTCCAACTTGTGTCTCCAAATCTATCTTCATATTAGTGGTGGATTTTTTTCAGGACAGAATATTCACAGAGCTAAAAAGGAAAATATCAAAAACAAAATATGGTGAATAACAGGTTACTCAGAAAACAGAGACCACTCCTTCTAAATTTTGTGACATCCTTCAAATGTAGGAAACTAAGCAGAAAAAAATGGAAAATATTGGTGAGAAAATAGGGAAAATAATTGCTAGTCTCCATGGCATACAAAGATTCCTGTTCTCCCTTCAGATCACTCTAATTGTGATGAAAATAGAATACATTTGTGATCATTGTAGAATTAGGGACTGTAGCAAAGAAAGCAACTGTAATGATTAGATAGTATATATGTAAGATTCATGAAAAATATATACGTAAGTAGAATGTGAATGAAAAACATTTTATTACACAGATACATCAGAATATTATAGTTCTCACCATTCAGAGAAAAAAAAAGTTTCTTATTTGCAAGACCAGTAGACATAGAATCAAGTAGTCTTTGGTGATAAGCACAATATGACTATGGAGATGTTGCCTGATATCTCTGTGCCTCATTTTCTTCAATATGCAAGATGGACATAACATAGTACCTTCACCATATGCCAGGTCACTTTTTCACATTAAATATAACAATCTGTGAAAAGCAACACCAGCCACATAGGACCCTTCAAATGAACACTAAGGGCCGGTTTATGATGTTAACACCATAGCTGTTACCACACACTCAGAAGCTACCATTCCTCCTAAAGTGAAGCATAATAGTTAATTACCAGTGTCAACATGATTAGATTTGGAATCATCTAGGATACATACCTCTGAGCTTGTCTTCATGGTTTGCTGTTTGTGGGCTGCTCCATGTGTGGAATGGGTTCCCTGACTGAATCAAAACAGAATAAGGAGAAATGCAGCTGAGCACATTCATTATTTCCTTTTCCTCACCGTGGATGCAATATAACCGGGTATCTCACACTCACACCAAAAGACATTCCTCATCATAGATGACTGTACCTTCAACTAGACTCTCCTTAGTTGCTTTGGGCAGGTGTCTTCTTATAGCAATGACAAAAGTAACTCATACAGTAAGAAATCTCCCAAGT
Source organism: Peromyscus californicus insignis (assembly GCF_007827085.1). NCBI lineage: Eukaryota > Metazoa > Chordata > Mammalia > Rodentia > Cricetidae > Peromyscus > Peromyscus californicus. The sequence goes on along the minus strand of NW_026294573.1, from coordinate 95,775,189 downwards.
AGGCATGCATAATCAAATAAATAAGTGAACTTACCTGATTAGTGCTACTTATAATCATTCAAGTTCAGGTGTACACCAAGGAAATAGGGGACATTAAGTCTTTGGGGAAACCTAATATACTTTAATATATTTTTAATATTTTTAGATTATTATATAATTACATCATTTCCCTCTTCTTTCTTCCTCCCAAGCCCTCCTATATACCCACCTTGCTCTTTCAAATTCATGGCTTCTTTTTTCATTAATTGTGATTTCATACATACATGTATATTATAATTTAAGTGATTCTCTGACAAGAGCCCTATGAGTAAGTCACTGAAACAGTTGTCCTAATGTGTTTTCTGTGCAATCTACAAGAATTGTTTATGGAAAATCAGTCAAATATAAGTTAATTGACTCAGTGATCATAAACAGATAATAATAGAATAATCTAACAAGTATGTTTGTGTTTTGTTGCTTGGATATGGAAGAGTCTATGTGATATTACAGCACACTCACCTGGTGGCAAGAAGTTATATGCAGAAGTCTTGAGGTGTGGCACTGACCCAGTGAGTTGAGAAAACAAGAATGACATGCAGCCTAGAATAAGGCACAATGAAAAATATCTAGAGTATTAAAAATAAAAAAGACAGTTGAAAATATATATTCTTATATTTAATTTTTCCATTCCTTAAACAAACTGCCATAGGTTTATAAAATACTTTGATATATTTTGAAATGTGGTTTATTTATTCTTTTCTATTCACTCTCATAACTGAGAAACATCTCTAGTTTAATGATGAGATCTCCTCTTTCCCATACTTTCCCCTCAGATTTGCATTTATCATCATAAAACCACAAGAAGGTTTTCTGTATTTCTTCATCATCTCAAAGGGAAATTACATTATTGAAAATAATATATCCAAAAAGAAAGTTTAAATAAATACATTACCTAAGACAATTGCTCAGAGCTTATCCCAATATTCCCTTGGTGTGTTTTTCTATATCTGTCCTCTACATTTCTTTGAGTCAAATGAGAATAGAATTGTACAGTAAATAAACACTTTACCAAACATATTGTATTAATCAGAGTTTTCAAAGATAAGTTACCAATAAGACATACATTAGGGTGGCTATGATAAGGTATTTACTTTAAGGTGTTAGTCTACACAATTGTAAAAAGAAAGGTGATATTTATGGATTAGCTTTGTAGAGTGGAAACTGAGGCAGGATTTTGTTGTTACAGTCTCCATCAGAATTGATTTCTCCCTTGAAAACCTTAATTGCTCTTAAAACTTTCAACTGGTTGGATAAGACCCATCCATATTGTCAAGCATGATGTCTTTTACTTAACACCAAATAAATACACACTCTAAATATGTTTACAAAATACCTTCTCATGGCAGAATCCATAAATTGACCAAACACTGGATACTATAGGCTAGCCAAAATTACTCAGTTTTTTAGATTTATTTATTTATTCATTTATTTATTTACCCACACACATGCAAGTATCACAGGATGTATGTGGAGGTCAGAGTTCAATTTGAAAAAAAAATCATTTTTTTCCTTCTGCTATGTGGGTCCCAGTGGTCAAACTCAAGTCATCTGGGTTGGCAGCAAGTGCCATTACCTATCCTTGACTTGAGAAACTTCATCATCACACTTATACGTGGTGTTTTAGAATGAAATTGATATAATCCACTTTGAGTATTATATCACTTTAGCTTAGATTGTGATTGTTATCTTAAAGATGGAAAAATCATTTATTCTTCATGCTATATGTATTTTCTTGAGCTACTATGGATTTTTTAAAATTATCTTAACTTTTGGATGCAATTTGTTGTATCAACTTCACTCTGAAACATTACAAGCTTGATGGCTGAAGGGAAAAAGAGATGGTAAATCCCAAACTGGCTTTAAAGTTGTCATGTTCTGATAGTGATTTCTCTATACCACACCTCAGAATTCCATGGCAGGACTGTAGGGAGAATGGTATTTTAAATGTATAAATATATAAATATCCCACATAAGCATATATATATATATATATATATTTGAAAATCTGTTCCCAAGTTGGTGGTTCTAATTGGAACATTGGAAAGGCTTGGAACCATCAGGAGATTGGGCCTTGTGGGAGGAAGCACATCAATGGGGGCTGGCTTTGATGCATCAGCGCCTCATTCAATTTCCTTCTCTCTTTCTGCTTCTCGATTGTGGCTGAAATGTGATAGTTCAGCTTCCTGCTCCTGCTGCCTTACCTTCTCCTCCATCTGGACATCGACTCCTCCAAAACTATAAGCCAAAATAAATTGTTCTTTAATTTGTTTTGGGTCAAGATGTTTATCACAGTCACCAAACAGTAACAAATACAGAACATGCATTGTATCCCAACCAACCAGAGTACGGCAACTACATGGTCATGTCATCACCATGACAAACATACATAATAGTAACATAAAAATATGGAAGTAAATAATCTGAGGAATAAAATTTCTGTCATCAGAACAATTCTCACTATGTGTCAAAATGTTTCAAAAAGTTACTATAGTTTGAGACTTCTATACAATGTTATCTTTCAAATATTCACAGTGCAAACAAGGATTATGAAAAGTCATGTAACTTCAATGTTAATTTCAAAAAATTAATGGTATAAACATGTCTAGCAGTTTTAAATGGACTTTTTTACTTAATTGTTTATATGTTCTGACTAAATGAACTTAAAACATAAACATAAGGAAAATGTGCATTACTGAATGTTGACAAAATGCCTTAAAAAATGAAGGATGATTAGTATATAAAATAAAGACTAAAGTATTTTGGGGTATAACTTCATGTAAAACTTGGTGTTTCATGTACAAAAAAAAAACATGATATCTTTATGATAGGTAAGATCCTGCACCCCATGTATAACTCTGTAATTTTGAAAGTATGAGAATGTAGCAAGCACGGATAAAATAAGTCCAAACAATACTGTTTTAAGAGAGGTTTTACTATAGATACAGAGTTGACAATAATCAAAATGATTGACACAAAGGCTGATTCTCAAACACCTAGTGTGTATTCACAGATACATCCATTTTAGTCATTAAGCAATAATAGAAAGTCTACTAACAGCTTAAGAAAAGAAGATAGAAATGAATTAAGTGTTGTTCATTGATTTAGACTAATTTCTAGAAAGATAGATTTTAAAATAAGTTGGTGCTAGAGAAAATGCTAAGAAGTTAAGAGAACTTACTGCTCTTTCAGAGACCCTGTATCTGTCCCCAGCACCCATATGGAGGATCAAAACCATCATAGGTCTAGTTCCAGGTCAGCTGACGCTCTCTCCTGGCCTCCTTGGGTAACAGACATACATGTGGTGTACACACATACTACGTCTACCCTAATGGAGTGGTTAGCTTGTTTCTAGCATTTACCCAAAGAAATGGAAAGAAGTACCTAAGACCTCATTCAAAGGAATATTACTTTTTGTGAACCCAGCTCAACCCTCGGTCCACAGAAACTACTTAACCTACACATCATTTAAGAATACAGTCCCAAAGACCTACTCTGGATTTTCCCAGCTCCCTCTGACTCATGCATGGTGATCTATATTTACACTTTTGTAAATCCCGTTTCAATTACTTGATGATTTGCTTTCATGATTTCCAATACAGCTGTGTATGTGTGTGTGTGTGTGTGTGTGTGTGTGTGTGTGTGTGTGTGTGTGTATTTGATTTAAATGAGAAATAACAATCATTTGTTAGATGACAAGTCACATTTGAGGTCAGCCATCTTAACTGAAAAGTATCAGCATACAATGACATACAGTTATTACTAACAAAAGACTTGTTGGGTATATGTTTTACTCTCTGTATATGGAAATTCTGAGTGGTTTGAAGCTGTGGTCACTGCTCACAGGTACCAACTTTAGTTTCTACTATAACTTCTAAGATCTTCTTTGGTTGAATTTATTTGTAAATCCTATTCTCATTTTTTAGATAGTGTGGATGTGTGTGTGTGTGTGTGTGTGTGTGTGTGTGTGTGTGTGTGTGTCTTTGATAGGTCCTTTTAGCATCAAAAGATTCAAGTGCTGCTTAAAGATTCAAGGGCCTCACAAAAAGCCTAAAATTTACATTTTAACACACCTCACACATTTCTTAAAATAAATTGTAATGCAGAATACACTTTGAAGAAGAATGGAAAAATGAAATATTCAAACTTTCTAGTTCTGCAAAGAAATATAGCTATCTAAGGTGACTGAAATACAATATTAAGTATTCTGATGAGCTATAGGCAATCCACTTCACTGTTTTCCCTAGTATTTTTTTGATATATAGAAACTGTTCAATTTTTCTCAATAAATCCATCATCAAAGTATTTGTTGGGTCAATGAGATAATAATCAGACTGCAATAAATATTTTGTTTTCAGACATCATTTATAGTATACAAGGAGAGCACATAAAAGAAGTAAATTTATTGTTCAAAATTTAAAAGTCACATTAACTTTTCTATAAAGAAGATAATATGTGAATCTGTGGAGATTATTCTTTAAAAAATAAAAATCTCTATGTGTTCAAGTGTGCCTGACTAATACATTTTGGTCATTATGTGAATAGCTTTGGCTAGAGAAATCTTGGATGTTTTCTCAAGTCCTCACTAGTCACCATTCATGGTACTAGACATAACAGTTACAGGAATATATTCCCTATGCATTCTTGTGGATTTATCATACTTCCAAATATTCATGTCAGCCCCTGGATATGAATTTATTAAATTCCTTGACCACTTTTCCATTTATAAAATACCAAGTTTGGGCCTAGAAGTGATGTTCAAATTTTCTCCGCAAAGACAAACTAAACATGGTAGGGGCTTGTAAATAATTTTTTAACTGAATCAATCAGGAATTAGAAATATAAGCAAAATGCATATCAAAAAAGCCTCTAAATTTGAACTTGTTTCTCTGTGTGTCTAAATTCATTTTTATAGAATTTTCCTAATCCTTTCCCTTATTCAAAATTTATTTTAAAAACACTACAGGAACCATTATACCCAGCAGTGGATATTTCTCTTAACCTACCTACAACTTTAACTCTGTGCCAACTCCAGGTTGTGTAACATTTTGACTGTGTTCTGACAAAAAAGCTTGCTTGGAGTCAGAGGGCAGAGCAAGCCACTAGCTGACCTAAACTAACCATAGAGGTTTGGAGGACTGGAGACAGAGAGGAGACAGGAAGTAGTAATGCAGGGCAGTAAGAGGATCCCAGCCCTTTTGAACAGAGTAAAAGAAGAGGTAGGAGGTGACTAATTGCTGCTTCCCACTTCTCTGATCTTTCAGCTTCTTATCCTGATATGTGATTCCCTATTATTCTTTTATTAAGAAATTTTTTATTCATTTTACATACCAATCACAGATCACCTTCCCTCCTCTCACCCCTCCAGTCTTCCCCTCCTACAAGAAGGTAAGGCCTCCCATGGGGAGTCAACAGAGCCTGGTTCATTCAGTAGAAGCAAGTCCAAGCCCCTTCTCCTGCCTCAAGGCTGTGCAAGGTATCCCACCACAGGTAGTGGGCTCCAAAAAGCCAGCTCATGTACCATGGATGGATCCTGATCCTACTGCTAGGGAGCCCCTTAAGCAGACCAAGATACACAACTGTCTTGCTCATGTGGAGGGCCTAGTCCAATCTTGTGGAGGCTCCACAGATGTTGATCTAAATTTCATGAGTTCCCACAGTTTGGTTTGGCTGTCTCTGTAGTTTTTCCCCATCATGATGTTGATATCCCTAGCTCATAGAATCCCTCTTCATTCTCTTTGACTGGACTCCTGGAGCTCATCCTGGTGCTTGGCTGTGGATCTCTGCATCTGCTTCCATCAGTTACTGGATGAAGGCTCTATGATGACAGTTATGGTATTCACTGATCTAATTACTGGGGTAAGCCAGTTCAGGCACCCTCTCCACTATTGCTTGAATCCTGATTTTTTTTTGTTGATAAAGATTAATTAGATTAACAATTCATCTGACACCCAATGTGGGGCATGAACCCATGACCCTGAGATCAATGCCCAGATTCCCAAGAGGTGGGACGGCAGTTTCTGGTCTTTCAGTGGGATATGGATATTTGTCATCATTTAGGGGTGTTGGTTACAAGTTGATATTGGTAATGGTCAGGAAAAAAGCTGAACATATGAGATTAGATTCAGGGATCTTGTTCTGAAAAAAAGGGGGCATAGAGATAGGATAAAAGGGTAGATTATTGGATCTACTTTTAAACTAAAAAGTAGTTTACATTGGTACGGATTTTTGTATATTGATACAAATTTGAGTTTTTTCTTGTTATACTTCATATATGTTTCAACACTTGCTTAAGATATTTTTGTATATTGATACAAATTTAAGGTTATTTTTGCTAGAATCTACTGTACATATGTTTCTACTCTTGTTCAAGGTATTGTACCTATACAGCTCATTTAACAATGTAATATAAATTTCTAGTCCTTGAAAGTTATTATTACAAACTATGTAGGATAATAAAGAAATTCAGGTTAGTAGTTAGTCACTTATTACAATCAAACTTGTGGTCATGTTTGGCATGTTTTCAAGGTCAAACAAAGGTATATTTTAGATAGACAGGTGGTCTTCAAATACTTCCAGAGATCTATAGAATATGGCATTTAAGATATTTTAATAATATATTTTTATGACAATGAGACATGTCTGCTTCTGGCAGCACCAATCTGCTTCAGAGACGATAGGCATCAAAGAAACTCCACAGGAAATTTACCTTCTTTGTGGCAAAAGTTAGACACTGGGAAAGAAACTGCCCTTATCCTGACTGCTGACAGTACTCTGTGCAAATTGGACAAGCAGGACACAAAAGAAAGTGACTGCTGAACTTTGTCAAGACAAGGCGGGACAGTCCTTCAAAAATCCTGCTTCTCAAAAAACTATGTCAGATATTCTATGCCTGTAGGCTGAAGATGAATGCCCCAACATTGCAGAGGAACCTTCGATGACTGTCCAGACAGCCAGCTGTTTCTGTCATTTCTTAGTTTTCAAAGTTGTTTGCTGTGCACTTCCTATTTACTTGGGTAATATTATATCCTTCTCAGTTCTCTGGTGGAGTTGAAGACTAAAAACTTAAAGTTTTCCTTGTTATCAAATTCAAAAAAGAGATTCACAAAAGAGGTGTAAAGTGTATAAGATTGAGAGACATAAAAAGATAGTTTTGGGTTGGTAATACAAGTTAGGATAAAAAGCAAATTAGGTGCAACACTTTGGACACACCAAGATAGGACAGATAGATAATGGAGTATATTCCCTGAATTTGTCAAGTACAAATGATCTGAATATTGTTGATGTAATTCTTGCCTGTATATGTTTGTATATAGCTATTGTATTTAGTTTTACTATGTTATTTAAAACCTTTGTTTTTTATTTATACAAAAGGGGGAAATGTTGTATGATATTTTGATTATATTCTGACAAATAAAGCTTGCTTGGGGTCTGAGGGCAGAGCTAGCCACTAGCTGATCAAAATTAACCATAGAGGTTTGGAGGACTGCAGACAGAGAGGAGACAAAAAGTAGTAAGGTGGGATGGAGAGAGGATCTCAGCCCTTTTGGATGGAGGAACAAAAGTAGGAGGTGACTGGTAACTGCTCCCTGCTTCTCAGAAATTTCAGGGTCTTACCCTGGCATCTGACTCTCAATTTTTTATTGACAAAGATTAATTAGATTAATGCTTCACTTCAGCATGTTCCACCCTCTCTACACTTACAAGTATTAAATTGAGTAGTTTGTAGGTCTTTACTAACATCTCACAGTACAGTGTCTTTTCATATTATCTTGCTCATAAGTCTTGACATCAATTACTGCAATTAAATAGGTACAATAAAGGTTGAAGCAATGAGCAGCTTATTTAATAAAATCTTTGTAAAATTCTTAGGAAAAAACATTCAACACAGAAACTCTGCTGTCCCAGGAGAATATCACAAGAATCATTGTCTCTTAACAGGGTTCATTAGAAAGTGCCAGAAGTGATTTGTTCTAAGAAGTTAAATAAACTATATTTGAAAACACAAAGTGCAAAATAGATTGTTAAGAAATTACAGCCAAAACATGAATATTCTAAATGTCAGTCCCTTGAGAAAAGAATTTCAATATTTTTGCCTTTAAGGTTTTTATTTGGAAAAAAAATATGATTGTCAATCAAAAGAAAATGCCTGAAGGAACCAGGCCAATTGAGATGAACTGGTATTTTTCTTGCTACATGTTTGCTTCACTGAAATTGCCAAAAATAAAAGGAAGCCTCTGAGCTGGCTCAGGTTCCTGTGGTATCTACATCATACTGTCAACACTTCAGAGATCTTTAGGATAATATTTAGTTTCTGCCAAACCTAACTTGCCATTATTCTCCAGGCACATTCTTAAGATGTGTGAGTCTGATTCCCCATGTTCGTGTAGGCTCATCTGCACATCAATGGTTAACTATAACCCATAACACTCATAAGCAAAGCAGTTCTTTGCAATAAATTAGAAGGCTATAAAGAAAATAGCACAATTGAGTTCAGTGCGAAGATAGCACTCGACCACTCAGGGTCAAGGGAAGGAAGATCTCGTGTCTGTGATGTATCTTGTTTGTTGTGTCAATGGGAAGATGAAGTGGACAATGACCAGATGTCAGAATCAGAAGTTATCCTGATAAGATCAATAGTAGTATACAAAGCAAAACCACATAGTTGGGTAGAAAATTAAATCTAAATGAGAACATTCTTTGCATTAATGTGTACTGTGTAATCATTTTATATTGTCTTCTCTCCAAGATGACTGATTTCGCAGATCTTAAAAGAAAAACCCTGAAGAAAGGCAAATAAACAGCCATTGCTTGAGGGGCTTTTTGTTTGTTTGTTTGTTTGTTTGTTTCAAACTTTAATTCTTTTTAAAGCATTTTAATAATAATATAATTACGACACTTTCCTCCTTTCCTTCCTCCACCCCCTTCCAAGATCCCTCCCTCCACTACCTTCCATACTCCCCACTTTCAAACTGATAGCTTCATTTATTATTATTATTATTATTATTATTATTATTATTATTATTATTATTATTGGGGGTGTGCTCATGCATGTGTGTGTGTGTGTGTGTGTGTGTGTGTGCATTAGTTCCATATCTTGAGTTTTAAAAACCAAATCAGATCAAAAATCAGGATATGATTCTATTAGGAACAAATGATGAACAGATTGATGGTTATATATAATAATTCAATTAGATGAACAAAAATAATCTGAAATATAATTCACTAAAAATAAATAGCTTATAAAATATGGAAATAATGATAATATAAGAATTTTATCTTTATGACCAATGAACTTAAGACCATCATTTGCCATAGAATCTCAAAAGCAAACATCTACACAATTGATGGAAATCAGCATAGTTATAAGCTACGAAACTGCTAAGCTAAGGCCCACTTGCCAAAGAAGCTGAGAGCAGTTTGACAGTTACAAAATGCCTGGTCTAGAAGGTGGTTTAGAGAGTTCTCACTTTAACTGACTTCTTTCGGATGGACACACTACAACTGTGTAGAAAAGACTAATGATACAGTGTTCCCAAATTAAGTGAAATTTCCACAACTCTGTGATCATGTCCAAAGTCACTTGGTGTATTTTAAACATGATCATATGACTTCATCCAAGACACACAAAAAAAGAGGATAGATGCTTATTGAAAATACACTGTACAGAAAAGGCACAAGGAAAGCAATCTAGTGTTATTAATAAGCTAAATTTGATTTAAATGGCAGTCCCTGATTGTAGCGGCTTCCAAATCAAATCAATAAAAAGTATTCTGGTGCAATAACTCTACATAGAGATGCAAAATTAAATCTCCTTCTTCACATTTATGCAAAACACAAGTTGTGAGAATTTGCCTGTATTGGAATTTAATTATTTATTTCAATAAATATATATATTTTTAAAAATGAGGCTTTAGGCAGCATCAGATTTCTCCCCATGCAAATAGCAATTGCTCTTGGGGGAGTGCACAGCTTGATTATTGTTTCTTTGTAATAAAAAGAAAATCTCAAAGAATAACTTCAATTTTTTTAGCCGAAGATAACACATCAAGCACAAAAATACTCTGTAGATATTATAGTTCATATTGCAGGTTTAACAAATTCTTGCTGCTGATGAACAAAATTATCTTATAAAAGTTTTATTAAAATGAGCTTTTTCACGTATTAAAGGAGTGATTAGAATTCTTTCTCAGGGTCATTGTGAAGCTCAAATATTATATATTATTACCTTCTTATGACTTTAGTTTTTATGGCAAACACAAAATAAAACTGAACATTTTCCATTATATTAAACATTAAATAGCACATGATCTGATAATATAACTTCTGATTAGATGGAAATAATTTGCATAAACTGTAAAGTTACTGTTTAGAAAAGATAGGTTAGGTTTTAAATGGTAATGATAATTCAGTTTTAAAGCCTGCATCAGGGGATGTTAAACTTAAATTCCCTCAAAATACAAACAGGTAAATTAATGAATAAACACTACAAATAGAAAACAACTGGGATTCATGTATGCAGCTGCCCAGTTGCCCATAACATTGTTTCCTTGTAGTCATCTAGAAACTCTAGTTCTTACAATGTTCCCTCTCCCTCTTCTTCACTGATTCCTGAGCCTTGAGATCATATAGATGTGCCATTTGGAGCTAAGCACTCCCCACTCTCTTACTCTCTGCGTGATGACCAGTTATGAATCATGTTAATTATCATCTAATGAAAGAGGAAGTTTCTGATGAGGGTTGGGAGATGGGCTAATCTATCAATACATAATTACATCATTGAGAGTTTGATTAATACTATATCCATTTAGCAAAATAATAACAGTAGGCTCTCTCCTAGGGTCTATGACCTATCTAGCCAGAAATGGCTTCCATCTTGTGGAACAGACCTTATATCCAATCAGAAACTGTTTGAGCAGCACAGACAGGACTGGATAGACTTTAGAAAACTTAAAAGATAAGAAAGTGGGTGATTAGGGAGGTTGAGGTAGATATGGGAGGAGTTGAGGGTGGTGTGACCAAAATACATTATATATAAAAAAAAAAAACCCTCAAACAATAAATTAAAATGTTAGTTTAAAAATGTAACACACACAAATAAAGCAACTGGGATAATATAATTGATTAATGATGGAGGACAAAAAAAGACTATGGGATTAAGAGTATCTTTAAATTATTATTTCATTATACTTACCTTGAAATTATGTGCACCATCCAAATCAGAAGCAACACTACTGTCTTAAGAGGGACTAGACAGACAACACTACCCTGGCAGCCTCAAGGATCAAATCATCAGCCCTCATAACAACTATTTTGAACTAATATTATTTCTTTCAGATTTGGGAGGAAAACATATCTAGCCAGAGAAACAAAAAGGGGAAAAAAAAAGACAGTGAATAGACCATTAAAACACGTGTTGAGGAACACTCACCAGTCTACCTAAATTCTGACCATGAGTAGAAAGGAAGATACATCTATAGAAAGCTCCACATGGATCTGGGGGTTCAAAGAGCAGCTCTCCTGACATCTATCAGTAATTATGTTGCTGAAAATATAAGTCACATCAAAACAAACCTCATGCTGACTGACAAGAAACAAAGCAGAATTCTCAGGTTCTTATAATTTAGCAGTTGCATCAGAAGCAATCCAAAAAGCAAGTGCCCCACTCTTCCAAAGACCTAGAACTCTCTGAGTTGATGGGCTTAAACAAGTGGGTGATGGTTCCTTTTTATGGTAACATGCCGAATGTGGAACTTTGAAATAGAAGTCATAGGGGAATAAAAAGGATTTACTGAATTTTCACTCCTCTTACTTAAGGCTGCCTATGTACATTCTAGAGGCATTACCTAACTTTGTAAATAACTAAGGTACCACAGGTCATTATCCATATAGAAAATAAAGCCACAACTTAACATGTGTACTTAAACATAAATTATAAAAATGACAGTAATCATTCTCATGACCACTCAAAATCCAAAGAAAAGTGCTCCATACTGATATTCTTCTATGAAGTCAATGACAAAAGATTATCTATTTTAGTGTATGTATATTGCATACACACTATGTTAGTTTGTATAACAATCTTTGACGCTCCCGCTGAAAACAAATTCATATAAAATTAATTTTGGCCGGGCGGTGGTGGCGCACACCTTTAATCCCAGCACTCGGGAGGCAGAGCCAGGTGGATCTCTGTGAGTTTGAGGCCAGCCTGGGCTACAGAGTGAGTTCCAGGACAGGCGCAAAGCTACACAGAGAAACCCTGTCTTGAAAAAACAAAAAAAAAATTAATTTTGATTTAATTACTCTAAACTTATCTGAGAATACATAGTCTAAAAGAAAAAAAAAAGATTATACCAGAAAGCTTTTATTTTCACTATTGTTAATTAATTGTGTATAGCTAAAGTTTTCCTGGTCCCACCTGGCTCCCACAGGTCCCGAGGTCCTGCAGCCCTTCAGACCCAAATGAATATACAGAGGCTTATATTAATTATAACTGCTTGATAATTAGCTCAGGCTTATTACTGACTAGCTCTTAGACCTAAATTAATCCATAATTCTTGTCTATGTTTAGCCATGTGGCTTGATACCTTTTCTCAGTTCTGCCTTGTCATCTTGCTTCCTCTGTGTCTGGCTGGCAACTCCTGACTCTGCCTTCCTCTTCCCAGAATTCTCCTTGTCTCTCACCCCACCTATACTTTCTGCCTGGCTTATAGCCAATCAGCATTTTATTTATCAACCAATCAGAGCAACACATATTCACACATACAGAATGACATCCCACAGCAATTGTGTGTATTTTCATTGTGATGAATGTCTTCAAGAAAAAGTAAAATCAATACATACAAACAAATTCAACTTTTTGATCAATAATTTTTATGCAGATAATGAATCAAGTTGATTCCAACCTCCATTTCAGTTGTAGTCTAAAAGAGGAAGGTTAATGGTTGATAAAAGATTTATTTCACATGCACAATGAAAAAACTATTAATGAAAACAAAATTGACTTTTTAAATAAATTATATGTAAATATTTATATATCCAATAAAAGGTACTAATATATTCACATAAATAATGTTTTGATCTAAGAAATACAGTAAAAACTTATGAGGGAAACTAGAAGATAATTCTTTGCCAAATCATTTTATTCTGTGGTATCATATTCCATACAAAGACATTTAAAATATAGAAGTCTTAATTTTTAAGGTATAAGCATAAAATATTTAGTAAATGTATTACTTTAATTTTCTTACTATTCTCTGCTAAAAGGTAAAACAAATGTGAATATATTTAAACAGCTATTATGATTTGGACCATAATGTCTACTAAAGATTCATGTGTTGAAGACGTGGACCAAAATGGAGCTCCAGAGAAGTGATTGGAACATAACAACTTTGATCTCATCAACATATTAATCCATTGTCCATGATTTGATGTACAAATGAGAGATGATAGGAATTTAGGAGATAAAACTGAGTTGAAAGAAATTCATCCTTGGGGGCATGATTTGTGGACCAGTCCTACTCCATGCTTCTTCATCTCATGCTCTCTCACCAGGTTGTTGGTTGGCCATGTGCTTGTCACCATTATGCACTTCCTCAACACAAGTTCACAGGCACGAAGCCAGTAGTCACAGACTGAAGCCACTAAATGTGAGTCAAGATAAGCCAAGCCTCCATTAGTTTATATGATATGTATTGTCACAGCAATGAAAGATGACTATGCCAAGAAAAGACAGGTTAATATAAGTAAAATGCTTCACACATGTTCTGTACTTCTAAATTTTATTTAATTTGTCAAGTGTAAACTGTATATCTGGAGGAAGTTCAGTAAGAATTTCTCAACTATGTAATTATTTTCAGTAGAAGTCCAAACTATTTTGTGATTAAAATTATTTCTTAATTTTGTAGAAAATTGAAGCCAGTGTTTCATAGTGTTTTCCAGATTCTGATCAGTAAGAATCAGGAACTCTGGAATGGATATATGTATCATATGTATTAGTATATGGGATAGAATATATTTGACAGAATCAAAACATGATCATTTTACCAGTTGTTTCAGTAACATTATTAGGATCAACTTTCATTGGAACAGCTTGCATCATAGTTTCTCCTCCAAGCTAGCCACTGCTAATATTCAGGATACATAGACTTGCCAAGTATTAATCATGAGCCTCATCTGTGGTGATATTGTGTCCCCCAATATATTATGCACCTTAATAAACTTATCTGGGGTCAGAGAACAGAACAGTCACAATATTAAACATAGAGGTTAGGCAATAGTAGCACACACGCCTGTAATCCTAGCATTCCAGAGGCAGAGATCCATCTGGATTTCTGTGAGTTCAAAGCCACACTGGAAACAGCCAGGCATGGTGACACACACCTTTAATCCCAGGAAGTGATGGCAGGAGGCAGAAAGGTATATAAAGCCTGAGGACCAGGAACTAGAGCCTGTTTAAGCTTTTAGGCTTTTGAGCAGCAGTTCAGCTGAGATTCATTCCGGATGAGGACACAAAGGCTTCCAGTTTGAGGAAACAGGATCAGCTGAGGAATTGGCAAGGTGAGGTTAGCTGTGGCCTATTCTATCTCTCTGATCTTTCAGCATTCATCCCAATACCTGGCTCCGGGTTTGTTTTTATTAATAAGAACTTTTAAGATTCGTGCAACACTCATCCCTGAAACTTATACATAGACCAAGTCATAATCAATGATATGGTCTGAATATGGAGTAAAAATAAATTCGTACTAGAAAACTAAGGTAATGTCCCCTGAAAGCAGGTAATGGAGGTCGGACAAGATAAATTAGTGGTATCTCATTAAAGAAAACTCTCAGGACTTAGCATACAGGTATGGAGCAAAGAAGAACAGAATTATGAGAGGTGGCATCTCAACACTTGTATTCCTCTAGTGTAACACAAATCTTAAAGGGTCTTATTAATAAAATCAAACCTGGAGCCAGATATTTGGGTGCATGCTGAAAGATCAGAGAGACAGAACCAACTACAGCTAACCTCACCTCACCAAGTTCTCAGCTGATCCTGTTACTTCAGACTGGAAGCCTCCATGTCCTCATCCGAATGGATCTCAGCTGAACTGCTGCTCAAAAGCCTAAAAGCTTAACCAGGCTTCCACTGAGAAGTTAGCGAGGTGAGGTCAGCTGTGGTTTGTGTTCTGTCTCTCTGATCTTCCAGTATTCACCCCAATACCTGGCCCTGGGTTTGTTTTTATTAATAAGACCTTTTAAGATTTGTGTTACACTCTAGCATTCATAAGTTAAAATGTAATGTTAACATGATGGTATTAAAGGCAAATGCTTTGATGAGGTGGCTAGGTCATGAAGACTCACCTATATTATTTTACAGAATAAGGAAAAACAATTATTAAGATCAAATTCTTCTAATTTTTTATCTTAATAATTGTTTTTCCTTATTCTACTTTAAGTGCTCAGAAACCTGACTTTATTTTTTAAATGATACTTTGGATAATAGATGATGAAATAGGAAACTTGTTAACACAAGTTACTGCCCTGCCATTAATTAATAATCTACATATTTTCTTGACAAATATGTAAAACTTTTAGAGCTTTAAAAACTTATATGAGACAACTCAAAAGAGAAACACCAGCAAATTTGAGCATCAATTCAACTGTAAACTTCAAGAATCTAAAGCATGTCTTCTATGTAAGAAAGGATAAAATAATCCGATAAAAACAGATTGAGATTTCTAGAATGTGTCAAAAAAGAGCATAAGAAGGCAGAGAATATAAAGAAAAAGCCTAAAAGTAAATAGTAATAGTTATAAGTGCTGAAAATAGAGTAGTTAATAGGGAGGGTGTTTGAAAGAAAATGGTTCAGTACACATACGAAAAAAGAATAAATAAATGAAAGTTATCATAGAATGTTTTATACATAACTCACACTAATAATTGGGGTAATTGCAGAAAAACAAATAGATCAAAAACTAAAGAAAAATTGACACAAGAATATAATTCTGAAAGAAAATGTCAAGATATAAAGCTATTTGTGACAGGCACTCATAGTGAAAACTAGTTAAGTGGATATCTGCTTTGGAAAGTTACATTTTGAAGACAAAGAATCATAGGGACATCTCAGCACATGAAATGTGTCAACTGTGTCAAAAATTCAAATATTTTTATATGTACCCTTTTCGATATCTTCTACAATACAACAGAGAACATAATGCAAATGACTTTTACCAGGGGTTGAGGGTAAGAATTTCCATTTACTCACATAAGCATTCATGCAATGGTAACAGAAATGAATTCTCCAGTTCACTATGGTGTAATCTTTTAGTATACCATCCCATGATTCTACTTTCCTTTAAAAAGGAGAAAGAGAAACCTAAACACAGCAATAGCACAACTGATCATTGTAGAACACTCAAAGCTGCACTCCAGTTTATCAAATGTTATTGTGTTTGCTAATATGTTTAAGAAAAACTGAACAGGATAACAGATAGAGGGTACAATGTCCTCTAAATGTAAAAACAGAAGATCCCTATTTAAAAAGATTCTCGGGGCTGGAGAGATGGCTTAGTGGTTAAGAGCACTTGCTACTCTTGTAGAGGACCTGGGTTTGGTTCCCAGTACTCACATGGTAGTCCACAACCATCCATAAGTCTAGTTCAAGGGGGTCTTCTTTTGGTCCCCATGGGCATCAGTCATACACATCACATACATACACAGATGCAGGATAACACTCATAAACATTAATTTTTTAATTAAAAAAAGAATCTTACATCTGACATTCAGAAGAAAGACAATAATGTCTTATTTATTAGAAATCTTTCTAAAACAAATGCTGGAGAAAGAATAGATGTGATAGCCTAAATATGCTCACACAGCCCAAAGAAATCCACATATCAATTTGAGCATACCAAAACTAATGGAATAAAATGAAATCAATACTAACATGGAATGAAAGCAGTACCAATAAGTACATTCACACTTACAAGTACCTACTTTACAAAATCATAAAGTAATCATAATAAATAGCTTAATAATGTACCTTATGGCCTTCAAATAGGAAACAAGCCAATTCCTAAATCAGTATATGAAAAAGATAATCAACAACAGAGCAGAAATTAATGAAATTAAAATGAAAGCTACAAAGAATGAATGAAACAGTTGATTGCTTAAATATAACAAGAATGACAAACTCATCCAAGCTAAAAGAAAACAAGATCCAAATAGATAACAGTGGAATCAATAGGATACATTTTAATTATATTACACTAAATTGAAAAATCTAAACAACAGGATTAATTTCTACCTTCATATGACCCACTAAAACTAAACTCTGATGAGGTAAACAAATTAAATTCTAACAAGCAATGAGACTAGAGTAGTAATAATCCATCAACTAAAAGTGATCCAGGGTCAAAATGAGTTGTTGATGAATCCTAACAGACTTTTGGAGAAGAGCCAATAGAAATCCTTCCCAAATTATTTTATAAATCAGAAATAGAAAGAATGCTACCAGAGTTTTGTGTGAATCCAGTATTACCCTTTTATTAAATGCAGATAAAGACAAAACAAAACAAAGCAAAGTATAGAACTATCTCCTGATAAAAATAGATGCCAAAATATACAATAAAACATCATAAAAATATTTAAAAGCACATCCACAAACTATTAGCCATGATGAAATTGGCTTTATTCCCAAGATGCTGGGATGGTTCAACACACAGAGCTCAGCTAATCTAATACATCACAGAAAGAAATTCAAAAACAGAAACTACATTATCATCTCAATGGATGCAGAAAAGGCTTCAGACAAAGTTCATAGCCTTTCATGACAAAAAAATCTTTGAAGAAACCAAGATAAAATGCAAAAATCTCAGCATAATAAAGGGTATACATGACAAACCTATGGCCGCCATTCTACTAAAATCAGGACTAAGACAAGGATGTCTGTTCTCTCCATTCTTATTCAACACAGTGCCTGAAATATTACCTAGAACAGTAAAATAAGAGAAGAAAATAAAATGAATACAAAAAGGAAAGGAAGAAGTCAAAGTATTTCTATTTGTAGATATGTTTCCATCCTTAAAAGAGAGACCTTAAAGGTTCCACTAGGAAACTCACAGTTCTAATAAATACTCCCAAACAGTGGCAGGTTTCAAAGTCAAAATCAATAGCCTATGTATATACCAATAACAAACACATTGATAAATAATTCAGAGTGGAAAACTCATTCATAAAACCCCCAAAGCATAAAATAAAATGCAATAGAATAAAGTTGACCAAGGAAGTGAAAAACCTCTATAATTTAAACTTTAAAGCACTGAATAAAGTAGTTGATCATATTAGAAGTTGAAAAGACTGCCCATCTCCATAAATTAGAAAATTTAATATTATAAAATGATTAAATTCCAAAAAAGTCTACTTATTGATCAAATTCAATCTCCATAAAACCTTAAATGTCATTCCTCACAGAAATAATATTAAAACATATATGGATTCACAAAGGACCCAGGGAACCAAATCAATCCTGTGCAAAAGGAATAATTTTTTATGTATCAACATACCTGATTATAAGTTATCCTTCAGAGACACCATAACAAAAACATCATGGTTCTAGCAAAAAAACTGACATGAAGATCAATGGAGCAGAATAGGGTCTCAGACACAAAGCAACACAGCTTCAGGTGCCTGAAAATGACATAGATGATGAAAAATATATTTTGGAAAAATGACAGCATCTTCAATAAACAGTGTTGGCAAACATGGAAAACACTTGCAAATTTATCAAACAAGATCTGTGTCTCTCAAGTTGTATGAAAATCAACTCCATATGTATCTAAGACCATAAACACTGTAACTGGTAAAGAAAAAAGTAAGAAAAACATTTCAAGCCATCAGCATAGGCAAATGTTCTCTCTGGTCGCATAGAGAGCAGTGTCAATAATCAACAAATTGATTTCTCAAAAGTATAAAACTTGTCCAAAAAAAGTGGGGGGAACAACCAAGTGAAGAGAGAGCTGATAGAATGGGAGAAAATCTTTGCTAGCTATGCATTTAACAGAAAACAAATATTTATAATATGTAACAAACTCAAAAGAACTCAACATCAAAAAGTAAAACCCAAAGACCTCAATACAAATAGATCAATGGAATGATCAGAAGGTTGTCCAAAGGACAAACACAAATCATCAAAAAAACAATGCTCAACTTTTCTAACACCCAGAATAATGCAAATTAGGAAGATGAAAATTAAAACAAATTTGAAATTTCATCTCAACCCAGTCAGAAGTAACTAATATCAACAAAATGACTGACAAATGCTGTCAAGGATATGGGGGATGAGGAACCCTTATCCACTATTGGTAGGATTGCAAACTGGTGTAACAACTCTGAAATTAGTATGGAGAATACTCAAAAAAGCTAAAAATAAATCTACTATGTGGCTCAACTATCCCACTCCTTGTTATGTGCCCAAAGGACTCAACATCCTACTCCTCAGACACTTGATCAATTATGTTTATTGCTGCCCTTCTAATAGCCAGAAAATGGAAACAACTTAAATATCCTTCAACCAATGAATGGATAATGAAAATGTGGTGCATACAGACTATAGAATACTATTCAGTTGTAAAGAAAAAATTAATTCATGAACTTCACAGGTAAGTGGATAGAACTAGAAAATATTCTACATAATGCAGTAACCCAGGCCAAGAAAGATAAATAGTGCATGTTCTTCTCACCTACGGTTCTGACCTGCAAATCTCCAAATATGAATACATAACTTGGAATAACACAGAAAACAAAAAAAGCCAAAAGGAACCATGGCAGGGATGAGGGCATAAGGAGTACTAGAAAGGGCTAGCAGGATACAAATGATATAAAGGGGAAGTGGGGAAATGGGTTAGGGGAACGTCAATTGAGGATGATGGAGGGAGATTAATGAGAAGGAGGAATGTTCTCTGCAAGCTACCAAGGAAGAGAAGCAACCTCAACAGGACTTGTACTGGAAACCTGGCCAACTACCTGGGGCTAGTAAGTTCATGAATCTTAGACGAGAGTCTACTACCACCACTATATTAGACCAGGATATTTCCTAACTGTATTCTATGTACTTAACATTATATCCACAGAGAAATGTAGTCCTAACCCCTCATCAAAGAAACTTCTCTTTTGAACAGATGCAGACCATTACAGAAAACCACAACTGGCCAAAATGCTAAGAAAAACTCATTCAGTGCCCAAATCCAGAGGATACATCTGCAATACAACTATGCAACTCAGGCTCAAGGAACATCCAGAAAGACTGTAAGAGCCAATGTAGACAAAATTCTAAACCATCTTATTAAATAAGAAACGCAGAGCCAAATATAGAGTAAAAAGCCCAAGAGATCAGAGCACTAGCCAATAGCCTTTAGCTTACCAGTCGCTGCTGCCCTTCCCCTGAGAGAGAGACCTTCTCCTGTGTGGCCTGTCTTTTTATTGCGTTTCTGTTCTACCTTCTCATTGGCTCTAAACCCAACCATATGATTTCCTCATCACTGCCTATCTATACAGACCTCCAAGTCTCTATAGTTTGTACTGAGATTAAAGGTTTGGGTCACCGCTTGGCTGTGTCCTTGACCACACAGAGACTCTGCCTGCCATGTGATCAGATAAAGGGCATGTGCCACCACCACCTGACTTCTGCTAAATGGCTTGCTTTTAGCTCTGATCCCCAGGCAACTTTATTTATTAACATACAAATAAAATCACATTTCAGCACAAATAAAATATCACCATATTTCTCCCTTCTATTCTAATAAAAAGAAAAAAGGAAAAAACTAATATAAAAAAGCTATATACAATAAGTACAATAACTATATACAATATATACAAGCAAGAAATACATAAACAATGTCTAGTCCATTTGCATTTGACAAACTCAGAGAAAATATTCCATTATTCCATATACCTAATTCACTTTCTATCCTAACTTATATGACAAACAGAGAACTATCTCATAATGTCTTTCAAATTTATACACTTACACCTCTTTAGTGAGTTTCTTTTGGGTGCCATTTGTAGCTGAAGTTTTCCTGTGTCCTGGCCTGCTGGCAGTTGGGACAAATCTCTCCCACTCTCATCCCCAAGTAAACACACAGAGACTTATATTACTTATAAACTGTATAGCCATGGCAGGCTTCTTGCTATCTAGATCTTACATCTGAAATTTACCCATTTCTATTAATCTATTAGTTGCCACATGACTTGTGGCTTACTGATACTTTACATCTTCTCATGGCGGCAGCTGGCAGCATCTCCTGACTCAGCCTTCCACTTCCCAGACTTCTCCTCTGTCTTTGTCCCGCCTATACTTCCTGCCTGGCTACTGGTCAGTCAGCACTTTATTTATCAATCAATCATAGCAACACATTTTCACAGCATACATAAAGACATCCACAGCAAACCAGAGGACCATGGAGTCTGCTATTAGATTGTGTTTCTTAGGTAAGCTACACCCATGATACTTCAACAATATGGCTGCCTAAACAAAACCAGCAGAATGGCCACACTAATAAACACGCTAATGTGGGAGGGGTGACTTTCACAGTGTCCTGCCCCTACACAAAGAACTATTAGCAACTAATGACTACTCACTGAGGAAGAATTAGTCTTACCCAAGGATGAATCCTCTAATTTGTTTTTTCCCTTTTGTTCTTTTTTATTAAGAGATTTTCTATTCATTTTACATACCAACCACAAATTCTCCTGTCCTCCTCCCGCCCCCCAGCCTTACCTCCCAACCCACTCCCCATTCCCACCTCCTCCAAGGCAAGGTCTCCCATGAGGAGTCAGTAGAGCCTGGTACATTCAGTTGAGGCAGGTCCAAGCCCCTCCTCCCTGCACCAAGACTGTGCAAAGTGTCTCACAGTAGGCACTAGGTTCCAAAAAGCCAGCTGATGCACTAGGGACAGTTCCCGATCCCACCGCCAGGGGGGGCCCCTATATAGTTCAAGCTCAACAACTGTCTCGCTTATCCAGAGGGCATGGTCCTAATTTGTTATCTAATAACAAGTTATAGTCTCTGAAATTATATACATACAAACAACACTGGATAGACTCAGCAGGTTTCATTTATACATTTATGCATGTGTATGTAAGCATGGTAATCAAAGAAAAAGATGCCATTAATTTGAGAGGAAGTTAGAGGACAGGCATTGGACCCTCGCTGGGTCACACTTAAGCCACACTTAAGGAAGGCTCCATGCCCAGCAGTAAATGGCCAACACAAACAAACTCAGTGGTATTTTTGTAGATATTTTGTCTCATAATGCTATGTTTGGGCATTTTTTGCCTTACTTGTCTCTTGCTTATTGATTATGATTTCTTATTTTGTATTTTTATGGTGTGTGGGGGAGGGGTGTGTGTGTGTGTGTGTGTTCATGCATGAGCATGTGCACATGTAGGTGTTTCTTGTGCTTTATCTTTTTTTTCTGTTTGTTTTATTCAGGTTGTTTTTTAATTAACCTATTCATTTTCTAAAGAGAGAGACAGAAAGAAGGCATGCAATTGGATTTGTGGAGTGGTGGGGAGAATACGGGAGGAGATGAGGAAGGAGAAACTATTATTAGAATATACTGTGCTGGAAAGAAAACATTTTCAATAAAAAATAAAGAAAAATGGCTGCATCTGGGATAATCAGATTAAGAGAATTAAAATCTCAAAAAGAGAAATGTGCATATTTTCTCTCCTTTTGGGGTCCTAGATTTTTTTATAGATGCATAAAATCATGTATTTATAGATGACATGAAAGTAAAAGTCAAATCTCGAAACAAAAGAGACACATGGGATGAAGGGGATGAAAGAGAAGTACCGAAAGGTAGACGAGGGAATTGGCTCCAAGCTCATTAACAACCTATATGAAAATGCCCTTATGGAACCCAGTAGAATAAAATTTTAAAACTAGGGGAACGAGTTTTGTGAGCCCACATGCATTGCCCTCTGTTCTAGCATCACTTCCGCTGGTGCTCGGCGTTCACAATGACTCCTTGTGGAGTATAGACTGCTCGCCCTATTTCTGGGGTCTAGTCCCACCTCTGTCTCCTTCCTTCCTCAGAGAAATGTCTCTCTTTTATTGGAAAAATTGCTCATTCTCACATCATTATTAAGGATCAAAGTCAAAGATGAGAATAACCACACATCTGCCCCATATTCATTTATATCTCAGGCATTTTCTTAGAGGTATTTCCTTAGTTTCAGGAAACACAAATTGCTCAGAAAAGGGAAATGGCCTCATCTTCAAGGGTTTTCCTTCTGTTTGACTTGGCCATCAAACCAATTTTCGTACTATTCTGTAGTTTTAGAATGGGTAAAGATTTTGTATTTAAAATTCTCATGTCTTTTCAATTATATTTACATTTGTTTTCTGTCATTCAGTACTCTACAATCTTTCACAAGAAACTCTTCCTGTACATTCTTTATTCCTAAGATTTACGCATCTGAGCAGGACAACTGTGGGTAAGCAGGAGGCCTACTGGAGAGGGAAAGACAGGCTGTCTTTGCATCAACATCTGCACAACCATCCAGCTGGGGCTCACAGATGACAGCTTCCCAAAGCTGAAGATGCAGCAGCTTCTTCAGCCTGCACCTATGACAATTTATCTGAAGTCCTATGCTGCCAGTGTCCTGATGACGAGGTGGCAGGACGCACTGCCCAGCCTGAAACGGTGACAGCTTTCTCACTGAACACAGAAAAACTACAGGAGCAAGAGACACCTCCATGCTCAAGAAAAATGAAATCTTGGAGAGGTGTGGTTAAATGAAGTAGTTATAAAGCCGAAGGCTCAGCCTGGAGCAGTAAACAATTGTCCAACCTGCTGGAATAACCTTTGCAGGGATCTGCAGTGACTAATAAGCAGAGCCAGCTGAGGCAGCCAATCCCAGGGTAAGACAAGATTGATTCCAGAGCTTTGCAAGTAAGTGCAGCCCTTACTTGACTGAAAACAGCTCATTACATATTTGAAAATAATAGACATTTAAGAAATAAGGAAGCTGTGAAAGTCCTCAAATAGAGCAAAGAGTTGACATTACTTTAAAAATGATTTTGAAAAGAGAAAAACATATTTAATCTTTATATTTTAAGAGAATCTGGTACTTTTTTATTGCTAGAAGAGTGGAAACATAGAATTCCAAAATGAAACAATTAAAATCATAGTTTTGCTGAAAGTCAGATTTTCTTTAGGAAGCTTTGCATAAAATTCCAATGCATGGGTTCAGGCTACTGAATGCTTTTGCTGTGTAATCAGCTGTTGCAATAGACCTTACTATGGAGGTAGGTGGAGTTCAGAATGATCACAGTTTTCCCCAGCAAAGTAAACTGTAAAATTGAGTCATGAACTTTTCTAGTTTATTCAGTTGAAACTAGCACCTAATTTTTAATTTATTCATTGAAGTTGATAAATATTTATTACGTATATACTTACTCTAAGAACTCTCTTAGGAGTTTTGGGATATAGAATGGAATTAAAAATTGTCACCATAATGGAAGCAACTGACATGAGTTAATAATTACAAGAAAATGGAATGAGAGCTGCCTCAGGCTTTCAAGAGAAGCTTTGCAGATGTGACACATGGCCTTGTAGAGTGAATTCTTATAGTTTTATGTTGCCTTGGCATCCATTTTTTATTTTAATTTCATATCAGAAGCAGGGCTCAGCCACTTCACATAGTTGGCAGGTCTACAACTCTTCCCACCTCTCAGTGTTTTCAGTTCACATGTCGGCCTTCTGTACTTCCTGTTGGTGAGTGTCTCCTGAATGATGGAAAGATACATGAGTGGTTTTGCTGATGCCCTCACTCTCAATACACAAAGGTGTCACGGTGTCTACCTCTTAGTCAGTGTCATCCGCTGGGATTTTTACTTCTTCTCTTTACAGCTACTCATTAAAATTTCCATAAGGAGTATCTTTGGAAAATGACTAGGACGTTCATAAAAGTATGGAACAAAAAATACACTCTCCTATACCCTCTTTCCTGATGTTGAATGTCAAAAATTAAATATACTCAAGCTAAATAGTGTCATATAGATTTTATTTTTATAGTATGTGAGGATGAGAGAAAAAAACTAAATTTAAATTTAGGGAGAAATCATCCCATTTAAATCTCTAAGCGCATAATACAATTTTTAATCATTAGAGCCATGTGCACTTTAATGTTTTCATTTGATTGTCTAAGTCAAAAATGCCTCTCATTTACATTTAATTAATAACATTCACAAATTTGTCACTCTATACCCATAAACAAATGTAAAACACACACCAACAATGAATGTATTTAACTTTTCAACTTTAGACAATACTGATTCTGACTTTCTCTGAAAATATTTTAGAATCGCCGTTTATAATGAAATGCTTTGCTCATTCAGTAATTGTTGAAGAATACCTTTTTTAACCTTGAATAAAATGCAAAGAGTTTCCTGCTTTTGAGGTCTTTGATCAAAATTTGAAAGCATATCAATGGTCCCATAGATAAAAATGATGTCAGTAGATAGACAGATGCTCTGGAAACAGACCCTTAGAATAGTCCATTGAAAGGTTGGCTGCCTCTCTGTTAAAAATTCCCCCCACTAACTCTATTTGACTTTCATTTTTCCCAAAATAGCTTTTCAACTTACAGGAAGTAATGCATAATAATCAGAGTGATGCAATTCAGTTGCACTAAATAGAAAACAATGATCTCATTCTACCTGCCTTTAATTCTACTACTAAGACAATCAATACCTACCCCAGCGTTTAACATTTTTCCAATTTCTTCTAAAACACTTGTTCAGGTACTAAGCTAAACATGGTAGCTGGAACAGGCAGGTAGTTCTTTCTTAGGCAAGAGAACACAAATTAAAAACTGTATAATTGGTCAGAGCTGCTTGATCTGATATTTACCTTATAGAAATAGTTCTTAATAATGAGTTATGGGAAAGTGCCATGACATGTCCTCCCTCCTCCTATTAAAAAGGGGTGGGAAATGGAGGGTAGGGGATAGGGGATGAGAACATAAGGGAATGGGATGGTTGAGCTGGAAAACGGATGGAGTGGGAAAGCAATGAAAGAGATATCATGATAGAGGGAAACATCCTGGGAAAAGAGAGAAACCTGGTGCTAGGGAAGTTGCCAGGAATCCCCAAGGATGACCCCACCTTGAACTACTAAAAATAGTGGAGAGGGTGCCCGAACTGAACTGACTTACCTCAGTGACGAGATCGGTGAATACCCTAACTGTTATCACAGAGCTTTTCTCCAGTGACTGATGGAAGCAGATGCAGAAATCCACAGCCAAACACCAGGCAGAGCTCCACGAGAAGAGGAATTCTATGAGTTAGGGACGTCAATATCATGATGGGGAAACCTACAGAGACAACCAAACCCAACTAGTGGGAACTCATGAATGTTGGATCAAAGGCTGTTGGAGCCTACATGGGACCGGGCTAGGCCCTCTGCGTGGTGAGACAGTCATGTAGTTGGTAGGATCAGAATCCATCCCTGGTGCATGAGAAGGCATTTTGGAGCCCACTACCTATGATGAGACACCTTGTGCAGCCTTGAGGCAGGGAGGAGGGCTTGGACTTGCCTCTACTGGGTGTGCCTCCCCATGGGAGGCCTTGACTTCTTGTGAGGAGGAGTGGGGGTGGGTTGGGACTGGGAGGCTGGGGGAAGGGAGAGAAGAGGGGGATCTTTGATTGGTGTGTAAAATGATTGGAAAATTTTTCTTAATAATAATAATAAAAGGTCTGAGAACTTTCTTCTTCCTTATGTCAATGGTAAAATGGAGAAGGTTCCAAGAAAGATTGGGAAATTTTGCAAGAAAGGAAGCTGAACCCAGTTTTCCCACCATCTAGGAAACATTTACATCCTCCTCTGTTACACAAAGAGAACCCAGGGAAGTTCTTTAGGTGAGTAAGATGCGAGTTTCCAGACTTGAACATCAAGAAGTTGCCTTTGTCCTTCCAGAGAGTTTGCAGGCCAATCTCAGCTGAATCGGCTACATGTTAATGAGAAAAGGGACTAGGACCAGAGGAAAAGCAGTTGTTCTCTATGTCTGAGAGATTCAAAGGCTGAGTGACCTCTAAGAAAGATGCTCTAGTTTCAGCTATCTTTTTGGCAACCAGCCTCTGGGATTGTTGCAGATAGTAGAATCCCAGGAATGTGAATCAAGTAGGGCTACTCCATCAAGGGCAGACTCTGATCCAAGAGCTGCAGGAAGCTCACAAAGTATCAGCCAGAGAAGGCTTTGCAGGTTTCAGAATCCGTGCTGTGCTGAGGAAACTGCAGAATTTAAGTGGGGATTGGGGTGGGTTACACTCCTGTCCTCCATGAAGAACTGCAGTCCAGTCTCAGGATGAATCACAAAAGCCAAATTCAGAAAACTATACACACTAAGATCCTTTTATAAAGTTTGAAATTTAAGCAAAATTAAGCAATATGTTGATTTGCAGTACATAGATGGGTGACATCTCTTTTTTTAAAAAAAAATGATAAGCCCATCAAACCTCATCCAACTACTGAGGGATCTGGATGCAGAGATCCATGACAAGGCCCTGGGTGGATCTCTGGGAGTCCAATTAGCGAGAATGAGGAGGGTTTATATGAGCGAGAATTGTTGAGACCAAGGTTGGATAAAGCACAGGGACAAATAGCCAAATGAATGGAAACACATGAACTATGAACCAATGGCTGAGGGGTCCCCACTGGATCAGGCCCTCCAAATGGGTGAGACAGTTGATTGGCTTGATCTGTTTGGGAGGCATCCAGGCAGTGGGACCAGATCTTGTGCTCATTGCATGAGTTGGCTGTTTGAAACCTGGGGCCTATGCAGGATTGTTTGGCTTGGCCTGGGAGGAGGGGACTAGACCTACCTGGACTGAGTCTACCAGGTTGACCTCAGTCTGTGGCTGTGGAGAAGGCTTTGCCCTGGAGTAGATGGGAATGGGGGGGGGGGGGGGGTTGGGGGGAAGGTGAGGGGGATGGGAGGGGGGGAGAACAAGGGAATCCGTGGCTGATATGTAGAACTGAATTATATTGCAAAATAAATTAAAATTAAAAAAAAAATACTTAAGGAAAAAAAAAAATGATAAGCCTGGCGGTGGTGGTGCACACCTTTAATACCAGTACTAGGGAAGCAGAGGTAGGCAGATCTCCTTGAGTTCGAGACTAGCCTGGGCCACAAAGTGAGATCCAGGAAAGGTACAAAGCTACACAGAGAAACGTTGTCTCAAAAAAAGAAAAAAAAAAAAGATTAAAAAAAAAAGAGAGAGACTGAAAACATGCCTCAGAGGTTAAGAGAAATGGCTGCTCTTCCAGAGGACCCAAGTTCAACTTCCAGTACCCACAGGGTGGCTCATAACTGTCTGTAACTTGAGACCTAGAGGATTTGATGCTCTCTTCTGGCCTCTGTAGACACCAATCATACCTGTGGTGCAGAGACATATATGCAGGCAAAACAGCCATGTAATAAAATAATCTTTAAAATTAAAGAGCAAAAAATAAAATATAATTATAAAAACAAAAATAAATAAGGAGCAAAATAATGTCGAGCATAAAATTTTATATATCAATCACCTTAGAGCGATAGGCAAGGGGACAAAATGAGGAATATCACATGACTAGAGGTAATTAAGAATGAAAACAAGAAATATTCCATTTCTTTTTTTCACAGTGGATATATTTTAAGAAGATTTAAAAGTAAAGTTACGGCCGGGCGGTGGTGGTGCACGCCTTTAATCCCAGCACTTGGGAAGCAGAGCCAGGCGAATCTCTGTGAGTTTTAGGCCAGCCTGGTCTACAGAGCAAGATCCGGGACAGGCTCCAAAGCTACACAGAGAAACCCTGTCTCAAAAAACCAAAATAAATGAATAAATAAATAAATAATAAAGGTACGGTATTCTCTCCTGATGTTATTATTAAAACCCTGAAGATATTCCAAGCAAGCACTATTCCAGCTTTCTTCCGTCTTAACATCCAAACACTTAGACCAGCACCTGGTTTATAAAAGACACACAGCAAATCACAGTGGAATGAGTACTGTGATGTGGAGTGTGTTTGTGACACCTTTGCATCTTTCGTGTGAATGTTTTATATGGAATCTTCATTTCACAAGAACTTTGGAGTAGGAGAGTTACATATTCTTTATATTCTTTAAAAAAGTAGCATTGATTTTAGACTTTTTCATCTCTCTCATAATCCCCTTTACTACCTTCATGGCACATGCATGTGTATATAAATTTATACTCTTAATGAGAAAAGAGTGTGCTATTTGTCAGAAAGGCAAATTCTATAAGCTATATACTTTTTATGTTATATATTTTTGATAGAAAATTTTTTTCATTGCCCTCTTCCCAAAATATCTCGTATTTTTATCACTTCTAAGTAGACTTAACCACACGCTTGATAATCTTTTCTTCCCATTGGGAACAAAAAGGCCAACCCATCTCAACTCAAAACTGAAATGGCAATTCTTCTTGTTAGCATGGAAGCAGAGAAAGACATATACGTTGGATGATGATTTTAATTGTCTGTGGCATCAAATAACATTAATCAGATTCACCCAACATTCCTGAAGAGAGAGACATGGATAAATATGTGTTGGAAATCTTATATAGGCAGAATTACACAAATGCCGTGATTTTCTAGTCCTTGAACACTGTTTTATGAATGTCTTGTAGACCTCTATCCTATTACCACAATTTTTATTTAATTAAGATGGTATTCAAGTCACATGTTCTAGCATGAGCAGGCAAAGGACCGTTATTAAAGTTTTTATATTTCTAAATCCTTGAGAACAAAATTAGAGGCAATGTCTGGATTGCTTCATCTCCTCAGCAAAGTGATCTCATCCACTGTGCAGACATACTCCCTAATTTCACTTTCATAAAGTAATCTGATAAATGGATATAATATTAAACTGACTCCTAATGACTTATCACCAGACCCATAGACTAAGATATCTCTCAACTCTCACCACAGAAGCTTGTTTCTGGGCATCACAGAAACACAAAACTGGTTAAGATGCAGAGAAAAAGAGAGCAGAAGAATTCCATCCCTAAATGTAACATATATACCTCAGATACTCCTCCAATGGTCACTGCAGAAGAGGGCCAGAAAGAGTGTAAGAGCCAGAGGTGGTAGATAATGAAAAAGAAGCAGTGTCATCCAGACACAGTAGAGCAACCAGACATAAACACCTCACAGCTGCTGTGACAGCATGCCCAAGACCTATGCAAGCACAAGCCAGAACAAATCACAGAATACAGAGGGGAGGTGTGGTGATATATTGTGTCCCCCACTATACTGTGTACCCTAATAAAACTTATTTGGGGTCAGAGAGCAGAACAACCTCTAGATTAGACATAGAGGCCAGACAGTGGCGGCACACACCTTAATCCTAGCATTCCGGAGGCAGAGATCCATCCGGATCTCTGTGAGTTCAAGGCCACACTGAAAACAGAGCCAGGTATGGTGGCACACACCTTTAATCCCAGGACTTGAGATCTCATGTCTTGCTTGGGAAAGACACACGCCTTTAATCCCAGGAAGTGATGGTAGGTAGCAGAAAGGTATATAAGACATGAGGACCAGGAACTAGAGGCTGTTAAACTTTCAGGCGTTTTAGCAGCAATTCAGCTAAGATCCCTTGCGGGTGAGGACTCAGAGGTTTTCAGTCTGAGGATTCATAGAAACAGAATCGGCTGAGGAGTCGGTAAGGTGAGGTTGGCTGTGGCTTGTTCTGCTTCTCTGATCTTTCAGCGTTCACCCCAATATATGGCTCCAGGTTTTTTTATTAATAAGACTGTTTAGCAATTCATGCTACAGGGAAGTGGACACAAAGTTCTACTCCTACCTGAAGAGCTATTAGCAATTGTTAACAGCTAGGAGATGAAAGGTTGTTTCTCTAAGACTATAGCCCTTGATCAGTTGACCACACTCCAGTGGAAAAGCATCCATCCAAGAATATTTGAGCAGCACAAATTGGCCTTGATGGGGAGGAAAGAGACAACATTGAGTGGGAAGGGAAGTGGGTTGAATCTGAGAAGAGTTGGGGGAGGGAGGATAAATAAGATCAAAACCCACAATACAAAATTCTAATAAGGTACTAATAAAAAATATATTTTAGAAAACAGGAAAGCCCATAGCTATGTGTTTCTATTCTAGTGATATTTATCTATAAAAAGAAATTGACTGAATCTAGGACCCAATCATCTAAAAGTGAATAAGCACTCCAAAAATTAGCATTTAAAGCAACAGGGCATTGTGATTCTTAGTTATTGATACTACCTCCAAATTCTGTTAAGACTTCACTATCTCTCCAACAAGTTGATGAAGGTTTGTGGAGTCCTGGGTCATTTTATCCATACAAATATGTATATGATTAATTGCATTAAAAAATAGGGTGTTTATCATTTGAGCAAGTTGTTTTAATTTAGAAGATATAATCAACAAATAAGATTTTATTTTATAATAATCTATGCATCTGATATTTATCAAGTACATTATTAGGTAGATGAATTAACACTGAATAATCTTAAATTATCTTTTCTGACAAAAATATAAAATTTTTAATTCTTCCTTACTGAAAGAAAGTTTAAAAATATCTCCATATTTTAATACTTTTAGGCTATTTACTACTTTTCATTATTCTTATATTAGCCCTGAAATCATCTCTAAACCATTAAAAGTTTTAGAACTTATAAATGAGAGAAGACAAATTTAGTTTTTGGTGTGAAGTCTAAAAATAACTGCTTAGTGTATAAGTTTATAAATCAACTTTTCACAAATAATACATGCTTTTTAAAGCCTTCCATGACAAACTGAAAAACTTTTTTTCCTTACTTCAGCATCTGAAATCCCCAAGGCATTAGAAAGTAAGGGCATTGAAAGTTTCCTTAACAGTTAAAAAGTAGCTTGATAAATCAAGAATCATTTATGAAGTTGAGTGGAAAGATCTTCATCCGTGCTGGGAGAAATGATGGAAAGATAAGACTTCTCTCAAATTGTGAATATATGAAAATGATCAAAGGTATTTAGCAAATTATTTTTGCAATCTGAAGTGTGGACCTCAATAACACATCCTGAGATATAAAAATTGCTATGAGCAATATTCTGTATACCTCAGTGAATAAGCCAACATCAAAGATGTCTCTTAGGTTTTGATCCCTGAGTAAAAGCAGTTAGCTGAGCTCTGTGCTATGCTATTGCTTCAGGTCAGAAAGCTTGAACTTCTCCATTTCAGATACTCTGAAGTGTGAAGTCATTAATAAAAATGTAGGAAGTTATTTCTATCATATTCTCCATTAAACCTCATGAGACGTAACATGTAATAAATATAAATACTTCCTGCTAATAAAGCTAAACTATGAATAGGACTTTCCTATTACCACAAATGTGTTATAACTTGCTTCACATGTGGGACAATGCCCTTGTGCATGCATCACACACAGCATCAGAAGAGTGACCCCAGTTCTGAGGGTGGCACAAGACCATTATTTCTAACATGAGGACAATTGTAGGGGTAACTATGTGCCCCTACAGAAAAAACAATTTAACTCTCTTTTATAGCCTTTCGGATCAGGTGTAACCTAGATATTTTATAGCTATGTTCTTAAAATTGTAACTAATGTTACACCTGAACAGTACAAACTAAAAATACAATTGCATTTATGGACTGTGTAGCTGTAAACACACAGGACCAAATTATGTGTACATATGTTATTATGGCAAGAGACCACTTAAATTATGATTTCCTTGATCTACGCATCTTTAGGGTCATGTAAGTATCCTTCTTGGTCTCTTTCGCCTGATTTGCTTCTACATAATTCTATCTTTAAATGCAAACTGGGGAAATGAGTTTCTCTGTAGATAAGAGTAAAATTAGGCTAAGGAATTAAAAATAAGACATGTATGAGTCCATAAAATTTTACAGGCTAACAATCTGGAGACAGGGATTTTAAATCTCACTTCCACAATAATTAGTTGTTTGAGGAACAGTTTACTAAAATGAATTTCCTTAATCTCAACACATGTTAATTAAGATAAAGTGTGACAAGAAGGCTCCTTTTAAATGGCATGAGATGGAACCCATACCTGATACTATTAATGAGGTCAAGAACCTGAGACTAGATAGGTTATAGCCCCAGAGGAAAGCCTACTATTATTTTTCTGCTAAATGAACGTAACAATAAAACAACTCCTAACGACACATTGCTATACACATAGATCAGTGCATCAATCACTCAGTCCTCATCAGAGAAGCAAATGATAATTAACACAGAGACCCACAGCTGGAAAACACAGAGAGAGTGGGAGATTTTGGAATGCTCAGCCCTGAGTTGTATGTCTTTATCACACCTCTATGCTCAAGGCTCAAGGATCCATGCAGAAGAGAATGGAAAGATTGTAAGAGCAGATGTGGTGACATCTCCAAGGAAAGATTGTTTTCCAGCACAGCAAGGCAGATGGACGCATGAACTCACAGAGACTGTGACGCTTGCACAAGACCTGCACAATCTCAAGCCATACAAAATCCCAGCATTGCAAAGAGGAAGGTGGCATGAAGTACCACCCATAGCCAAGAAGAGATGTGCATGTAATAGCTATGAGGAGAGGGAAAATCTGTTTTCTCCAGTGGTATGACATTGAATGAAGCAACCAAACTCCAGGGCAGGCCCCATGCTCAGTAGCACCTGGCTAACACAAACTGAACTCCGAGTTTTTAGTGACTTTTTCCTTTTCTTTTCTTTCTTTCTTTCTTTCTTTCTTTCTTTCTTTCTTTCTTTCTTTCTTTCTTTCTTTCTTTTTTTTTTTTTGAGAGAGAGAAAAGGAACTTGAAGTTGGGTGGACAGGGAGGGTGAGTATCTGAGAGGACTTGAGGGACAGGATAAAATGTGATAAAAATATACTGTGTGAATATTAAAAAATTCCAAATACAAGGATTTCTTAGTTCTCCAATTCTTAATATTTCTGTTTTTTTTCCTTTAGCCTCCACAGATAAATATGTGCAATATGCAATTCACAAAGATGTATAATACATTATTTTTAAATTTATTAGAGAGAGAAAAACCAAACCAAAAAGCATAGCTGAAGGACGCATTTTGACAACATAATGAATACACTTTTTATTAAAGGGTGCACTGCCTAATTTTATGTCAACTTGACCCAAACTAGAGTCATCGGAGAGGAGGGAGACTCAACTGGGAAAATGCCTCCACAAGATCAGATTGTAGGCAAGCTTGTAGGCCATTTTCTTAATTAACAATTGATGGGGGAGTGCCCAGTCCTTTGTGGGTGGGGACACTCCTGGGCAACTGGACCTGGGTTCTATAAAAAAGTTCTGTATGTAGCAAGCCAGTAAGCAGATTTCCTCCATGGCCTCTGCATTGGCCCCTGCCTCCAGAATCAGTCTTTCTTGAGTTTCTGTCCTGACTTCTTTTGGTAATGAACAGTGATATGGAAGTAAAAGCCAAATAAACACTTTCCTCCCCAAGTTGCTTTGGTCATGGTGTTTCATCACAGCAAAAGTAACCCTGACTAAAACAAAGGATAAGAATAAAATTTTAAAGAAAAACTGAATCCGACTGCCTGTGCATTATTTCGGAGCTTTCTGAGAAAATGTGAGAAGAGACGAGAACACAGAGGGAATCCAGTGAGCAAGTGTGTACAGGAAACAAGACTGAGACCATTGCACTATGTAGAAATTCACACCTCCTCAGGGCCCCGTAGTAAGACTGAAGCCACTGGAAGATAGATAGATAGATAGATAGATAGATAGATAGATAGATAGATAGATAGATAGACAGACAGACAGACACATACATATTTCCCAGTGTTTCTTAAAAGCTGCTGCCCAAAGATAGGGCAACAAGTCCCACTAGGCGTTTTTCTTGTGACAGAATACAGGCCCTGTGCATAGATAACTGTAAACCCTCAGATGTCTGTGTTACCCAGACAACATTAAAGGACCAAACAGACTCTTATTAGAAACACTCTACTCTGAGCTTTCGTAACCCTGCTGGGATCGTCGATTTTTCATCAGCCCTCCTGGGTTCTGTTTTAGACAACTCATGCCTTCAACTTTCCATTTCTCCCCATCAATTTTTAAAGAGCATTCATGTTGGCTACTTCCATCATCCCTTTGTCAATTCAGCAAGTTTTGAAATTATGTATTCAGAGTAGAGAGTCTCTTTTGCTCATATGGAAGAGAGCACTGAATTATTTTGTAGAATTGAAGCAATTACCCATTCTTCTGCAGAACTATCATTTTAAAGGTAAATTATGCACAATAATGTGTAGCAGGCTTTTAAAGAGGATATCATTGTATAATTGAAAAAAATGCATGGAGGTAAAGTTGAAAATGTCTTCTGTGTCCCCAGCCTATCTCTTAGTATGACCATTCTACCTCCATACTCTATCCTTAACATAGAGTGGCTATCTGACTATCCAATAAGTCCCTTAGGGCAAAAAGAATTACAGGAATAAAGAAAAATACACAAAGTTTAAGGAATTATTTTTAAAGTATTAAAGTAACATAAAATCCTAAATGTGAATATTCTTAACAATAAAGTACCAGTAAACATAAAGCAAAAGTAACAAAACTGAAAAGTAAAAATCCACAATCACAATTGAAGATGTCAGCACTCCTCCCCATCATCCATAGAACAAATAGAGATGAAAGGTCATTGCACAAAAAGCCTAGAAAACACTGTCAGTTGATTTGACCAAACTGATATTTACAGATTGCTCCCCAGAGCAAAAGGCATGTATTATCATCTTTATGTAAACATAAGAACACACCAAAATGTACCAAACCCCAGGCCAGAAAGCAACCTCATGAATTTTAAAATAATTTGAACCATAGAAAATATGTTCTTTGACAAAAACAGAAGTAAAATAAAAACCAATGATGGAAAACTTAGAAATTACTTCTACTTTTTTTGAGTTGCCTAATTTTTTCCTTTAATTGAAAATATTTTTTTCTTGCTTACCATATTCCGATTATAGTTTCCTCTCTCTCTACCCCTCCGAGGTCCTCCCCATCCTCCAATCAGAATCCATTCATTTCTGTCTCCCATTAGAAAAAAAAAACAGGTTTCTAAGGAATAATAATAAAATAAACTATATTAAAATAAAACAAAAACTAACGCATCAGAATTGGAAAACACAGAAGGAAAAGCATCCAAGGGAAGACACAAGAATCAGAGACCCATTTGCTCACACATTCAATCATCCCATAAAAACACTTAACTGGAAGCCATAATACACACTCAGAGAACCTGGTGTAGATCAGTGCAGGTCCTGTGCATTCAGCCTCAGTCTTTCTGATTTCTATGTGCTTTGATCATGTTGATTTAAAGGGCTATGTGTTCTTCGTGACCTCTCTCCATCTGGCTCTTGAAGTCCTCTGCCTCCACTTTTATAGAGTTCCCTGAGCCCGAAGGAGAGGGATTTGATGAAGACATCTCATTTAAGGTTGAGTGTCCCCAGGTCTCTCACTCTGCATAATGTCTGGTTGAGTGTCTCAAATTAGCTTTGTCCTAATTTGCTGTAGGAGGAAGCTTCTCTGATGATTACTGCACAAGGCATTGATTGATGAGTAGAGAAGAAATCATTAAGAGTAATGTTCTTAGTTTGTTTTTATTGTTTTGTTGTTTTTCTTTTAGAAAAGTAGAATTTGGGGTTGGGGATTTAGCTCAGTGGTAGAGTGCTTGCCTAGCAAGTGCAAGGCCCTGGGTTCGGTCCTCAGCTCCAAAGGAAAAAAAAAAAGAAAAGAAAGTAGAATTTGGTTTTATCCTAGGTTCCTGGATAGTAGTAGTGTCAGGTAGTCTCAGGTTCTTTGTTCACTGTCAAGCAGTGTCCAGTATTGGTCCATCTAGTGGAATGGCCCTTATGTCAAATCAGACATTGCTTGACTCCTCCCACAAGCTTTGTGCCACCATTTAACTAGCATATCATGTAGCAGGAAACCATTGTAGATCAAAGGGCTTGTTGCTGGCTTTGTTTTTCCTTTTCTCTTTTGGTCATCTGCAGAGTAGCTTTCTGTAACAAAGACTCAAAAATGCAGGAATGAAGGTTCAATAAGGGCAAAAGGTCCGGTTCTCCATGTTCTGTGAGTTCTGTAGGTGTTGTCTACAGCAACGGAGACTTGCTGTCACTTTGTGAAAAGCAAGCTATCGTCTTGGCAATAACCTGGGTTTTTTTTTTTTTTTGGATTCCCAGAGGACCCCTTTGCCCAACAACTCAATTAGATATAACACAATTCTGGTACTGGAAGCTTCATTTGGTGACAAGAGATGGCCAACTGGAACTCTCTCTCCCTCATTGTTTGACAATTCAATTTAGTTCACCTTCACACTGGAATATATTTTAGGAAGCTGCTAATGCATTACCTTTCCATACTACCCCTAAAATGGCCCTTAATTTTAGCCCTCTCTCCCTGTTTTTTCTCCATTGTCCCCCCACCATACCCTCCCCACTTAATCTTCCCTTTCCACATAACCCCTCCATCCATAACTATCGACTCTATTTTCCTTCTGTAACAAGATCTGTCTGTACCTACAAGTCCCCTACTCTGTTCCTAACCTCTGTGGTTCTTCAGCTTGTTTCCTGGTGATCATTTACTTAATAGCTATTATCCAAATATAAGTGAATGCATACCACATTTATTTATCTTTCTGTGTCAGGATGAATTTCTCTGGTTCCATATAGCTGACTAAACACTCCCTTGTGTAAATGTACCACATTTCCTTTATACATTCTTTTGTTGAGGAAAATCTAGGTTGTTTCCGATTTCTGGCTATTATGATTAGAACAGATATGAATATGTTGAGCAAGTGTCTCTGTGGTAGGTCAGAGCATCCTTCAGGTATATGCCTAATAGTGGTATAGCGGGATCCTGAAGTAGATCAATTCCCAATTTTCTGAGGAGCTGCCAGGCTGATTTCCAAAGTCTCTATACAAGTTTCCACTTATTCCATGTCCTAGCAAGCATGAGCTTGTGTGATTGATCTTTTTTTTTTTTTATAATTTAATTTGATTTTACATATCAGCCACGGATTCCCCTGTCCTCCCTCCTCCAGCCCCCCTCCCACCCCCCCAGCCCACCCCCCATTCCCATCTCCTCCAGGGCAAGGACTCCCCTGGGGATTCAGCTCAGCCTGGTAGATTCAATTGAGGCAGGTCCAATCCCCTCCTCCCTTCGTCCAGGCTGAGCAAAGTGTCCCTGCATAGGCCCCAGGAAATCCACAAAGATACCTCCACAATAGACTACTGGCAATGGTCAAGAGAAAGCCCGAACTGACCTACTCTGGTGATAGGATGGCCGAACACCCTAACTGCCGTGCTAGAATTCTCATCTAATGACTGATGGAAGCAGATGCAGAGCTCCACACCCCAGGTGGAGCTCCGGGAGTCTAATTGGCGAGAAAGAGGAGGGATTATATGAGTGAGAATTTTTGAGACCATGATTGGAAAAAGCACAGGGACAAATAGCCAAACTAGTGTGATTGATCTTAGCCATTCTAACAGGCTATAAAACCAAACCTCAAAGTAGTTTTGATTTGCATTTCCCTGATGACAAAGGGTGTTGAACATTCCTTTAAGGGTTTCTCAGCCATTTGAATTCCCTCTATTGAGAATTCTCTGTTTAGATCTGTACCCCATTTTTCACTTGTGAAATTTTTTGATATCTACTTTGTTGAGTTCCCTATATATTTTAGATATTAGCCCTCTATCAGAAGTGTAGTTAGTAAATACCTTTTTCCCATTACATAAGCTACCACTGTGTCCAAATGACTGTCTTTTACCTTACAGAAGCTTTTCACTTTCATGGGGTCCCATTTATTAATCGTTGGTCTTAATG
Source organism: Peromyscus californicus insignis (assembly GCF_007827085.1). Taxonomy (NCBI): domain Eukaryota; kingdom Metazoa; phylum Chordata; class Mammalia; order Rodentia; family Cricetidae; genus Peromyscus; species Peromyscus californicus. The sequence goes on along the minus strand of NW_026294573.1, from coordinate 95,736,291 downwards.
CCCATGCTAACAGTGTTCTGTTCAGAAAGTCTTTTCCTGTACCAGTGAGTTCAAGACTATTCTCCACTTTCTCTTCAATCAGATTCATTGTAGCTGGTTTTATGTTGAGGTCTTTGAATCATTTGGAGTTGAGTTTATGCAAAGTGATAAGTATGGATCTATTTGGATCCTTCTATATACAGCCATCCTGTTTGACCAGAAACATTGTTGAAGATGCTGTCTGTTTACAGTGTGTGTTTCTGGTTTCTTTATCAAAAGTCAGGTGTTCACAGGCATATGGATTTATTTCTTTAGAGAGTTCAATGGAGAGTTTTTCAGCCTCCATGAGTTTGTAGGCTTTCTGTTGTTGTTATCTAGCTTTAATCCATGATTGTCTGAAAGGATGCAGGGAGTTATTTCAATTTTCTCGTATGTGTTGAGACTTGCTTTATGTGAGTTTGTGGTCAATTTTGGAGAAAGTTCCAAGAGGTGCTGAGAAGAAGGTATATTCTTTCATGTTTGGGTGAAATCTTCTATAAATATTTGTTAGATTCATTTGGCTTATAACATCAGTTAGCTCCAGCATTTCTCTGATTATTTTTTGTCTGGATGGCCTGTCTATTAGCAAGAATGGGGTATTGAAGTTTCCCACTATCAGTGTGTGAGAGTCAATACGTGATTTAAGCTAAAGTAGTGTTTCTTTTATGAACTTTGGTGCCTTTGTGTTTGGTGCACAGTTGTTAAGAATTGCAATGTTCTCTTGGGGAACTTTTCCTTTGATGAGTATGAATATAGTGTCCTTCCCTATCTCTTTGGACTAGTTTTGGTTTGAAGTCTATTTTCCCATGTATTAAAATGGCTATACCAGCTTGATTTTTAGATATATTTGCTTGGAATATCCTTTTCCATTTGTTTACCCCTTTCGATGTCTATCCTTAATGTTAAGATGTGTTTCTTGGATGCAGCAGAATGATGGATCCTATTTTCATACCCATTCTGTTAGTCTCTGTCTTTTTATTGGGAAACTGAGACCATTGATGTTGAGAACTATCACATCCATTCTGTTAGTCTCTGTCTTTTTATTGGGAAATTGAGACCATTGATGTTGAGAACTATCAATGACCAATGATTGTTTATTCCTACTATCTTGTTGTTTTGGTGGTAGTGATGGCTGTTTTTATGGTTTATGGGTGGTGATTGTGGTGGTGGTGGTGGTGGTCGTAGTGGTGGTGGTGGTGGTGGTGGTGTGTGTGTGTGTGTGTGTGTGTGTGTGTGTGTGTGTGTGTGTGTGTGTTTCTGCTCTTTTGATTTTCTGGTCTGAGATTCTTTTATTACTCATTGTTTGTGGTTAACCTCTTTAGGTTGGCATTTTCCTTCTAGCTCCTTTTGTAGTGCTGCATTTGTAGTTTGATGTTGCTTAAATTTTGTTTTATCATGGAAGGTCTTATTTTCTCCATCCATTGTAATTGAAAGTTTTCCTGGGTATAGTAATCTGGGTTGGCATGTATGATCTCTTAGAGTCTGTAGCACATCCTTACAGGCCCTTCTGGTTTTCAGAATCTCCATTGAGAAGTCAGGTGTTATCCTAATAGATCTGCCTTTGCATATTAACTTGGTCTTTTTCCCTTGCAACTTTTAATATTCCTTTTTTGTTCTGTACATTTAGTGTTTTTAGATTTATGTAGCAAGGAGACTTCTTTTCTAGTCCATTCTGTTTGGTGTTTTGCATGCTTCTTGTACTTTTATAGGCATCTCCTTTAGGCTAGGTACAATTTCCTTTATGATTTTGTTTAAAATATTATCTGTGCCTTTGACCTGGATTTCTTCATCCTCTATTCCTATTATTCTTAGATTTGGTATTTTCATACTGTCTCAGTTTTCCTGATTGTTTTGTGCCCAGGATTGTTTCTAGATTTAACATTTTCTTTGATCAGGGTATCCATTTCTTCTACTGTGTCTTTAATGCCTGAGATTCTCTATCCCATCTATTGTATTCTATCGGTGAGTCTTGCCTCTGAAGTTCTTGTTTGAGTTCCTAAATTTTCCAGTTCCAGATTTTCCTCAGTTTGGGTTTTCTTTATTCTATTTTCATGTTCCGGGTCTTGAACCATTTTATTCACTCACTCTTGGTTGAGCTTTTATAGATTTCTTTAAGGGATTTGTTCATTTCCCCTTTAAGGACCTCTATTCTGTTCCTTAAGGTTATTCTACAGTCTTTTTCTTGAGTTTAGCTATGTTGGAATACTTAGAGACTGGTGTGATAGGGTTGCTGGGCTCTAGTGGAGACATGTTGTCCTGGATGTTATTGATAGTATTTTTACACTAATGTCTAGGCATCTGGGTTTGGGAAGATTATAAGGTGCTGATACCTGCTCTTGTCTTTGTGTGGGGCAAGTTTTGTTCCTTGGTTTCTGTTGCCGTCTCTGGCTCTTAGGAGAGTGTGGTGACTGTGTATTGCCTGGTAGGAAAATTTTTCTAGGATTCTGATAGTGTGACCAACAGGGGTTCCAGGTAAAAGGTGTTTGTGGCTATTGGAAGTTGGCACTTAGGAATGTGGATAGGCTAGTCCACGCTGAGGAGTTCCACAGGAGAAAGGAAAGCAGGATGTTTCACCAGGATCTACTTAGTTCCCTGGTAATGATAGCAGAGGGTGAGGAGAGGATGCAGCAGAAAGTCTGCTACAGAGCTGGGGATGAAACTGGAGGATTGGACTTAGAGGAATAGACGGAGAGGTAAGGATCAGCAGTTACCCTACTGGCTTCCCTGGTCAGGATGGCTTTGGGTTTCCAGGGAGTGCTTGTTGGAAGCTGTGACAAAGCGCTGAGTGAGTGAGGGAGTTAGGAAGGGAAGATTTGTGTAATCCATAGGCTGGGAGAAGAGAGATTTCAGCATGTGTTCTACTGCAGAGCTGGGCATGAGAATGCCTCCAAAGTTTATAAATTAAATACCACACTGACAAGTAGCCAGTGTGTAAAAGAAGTCACAAAGAAATGAAAATATCAAGCAAATGGAAATGAAAACTCCCAATACCAAAGCTGGCCATGTACAATCAACTTAGTACTCAAATAAAATGTCGTGGTATTAAATGAAGACAAATTTAACATCCTGTCAAAAAAGAGTATGTGGTGAATGTCAGTAAGCTTGCACATTTAGAAATTAGATTTTTAAATGGAAATTGAAACCCGAGACATTGATTGGGTGGAGAGAAACAAAACTCTCTCACACAAATAAGCTGTGGGACTGCTTCAAAGCACTGGAGTAAGACTAATAGGAAAAGAGGGGAATTGTTGTACTTCAATAAAGTGTGAATAGCACGGCTCTCAAAAATGGCTATTACTAAGAGTATATGAAACATGTACCAGAAGTAAATATATGGAAAATGCAGCCATTTTTTTTAAATCAACAGATTTTGTAAACTATAGTGTGTAGACAAAATATCTTTAAGTTTAGTCCATGATACAGCTTGCATCAATGGTTTGGTTCTTTCAGGGCTGAATAACTCTTCATTATAAAAATAAACCATTTTATTATCCATTTTAATGCTGAAAGATTTAGATTATTTCTCTTAACAGCTAAAAGTTAGAGTGTTAATTACATTATGTATGTAGATACAATTACTTAATTGCTGTAAGGGGCTAGATTTTACTTTTTAGACTTCCCAAAATATTTCCCAAAATGAAAACTATTATCATAATATCAATGAGCAGTATGTGGAGGTTCTCATTTCTCTATACCATTGCCATGGTGTTATTGCCTAGTATTTAGATTATAGTATTGAGTGATAATAAAATGGTGCTGCAGTACTGTGATTTTAATCTGTATTTCACTGGTGACAAAGATATTAGTTTCTCATAATTGATTACAAGTTGCCACTAATTTAGTAGCTTTGAGGAACATACATATGCTGTCACATAGCTTCTATCATCAGAAATGAGGCTCTTAGGCTGAGGAGATGAGTCAATGTTTTTATGTAAATATGAGAACATGAGTTCAAATCTCCAAAATGTATGAAAAAGCCAGGCATGGTGGTGCGTACCTGTGTTATCTTCACTGAAGTGCATATCTTGGTGGAATAATGCATATAGCAAAAGACACCCAATGTACTTGTGTGATTTCCCCAAGCTCCTGTACAGACATGCACCTACATATACATGTTTATATACACGAACACCAGAGAGAGAGAGAGAGAGAGAGAGGAAGCCAGGCTCTATTGTATCATCTGATTAAACTTTCATATAGCTAAAAACAGATATTAGCCAGGAGTAGCCTATTACTAATAAAGTTTTATGAAATACTCACACATAGGGATAGCCCATCACCTTTGTAATATTTTATTACTCAAAATCAAGTCAAAGATTTTCTCTATCCTCAAAGGAAAGATAGCATGCACAGAAGTGAAGTTAGAGAGGAGGAAGCTAACAGGTCCACAACTAAGATATGAAACATCATTTCATGTAAATATCAGTCATTTAGTGTCATCTGTGGTGAAATAATAATCCACACCTCTGGCCTATATTACCATCAGATTTCTATTTCTTACTCATTTAAGAGGTCTTTATTAATATATTAACGCTTTAGGAGCTCTTTATTAACATATTAATACTAAAATAAGTCCTTTCTCATAAAAATATTATGCTATATTAGTCTATAGACTATCTTTTCATTCTAACATATTTTTGAAATATAAAACATTGTTTGAATTTTACAAAATTCCAACTAATAAAGTTCACTTTTCCTTCAAAGTTCTCATACTATTCAGACATTTTTGGATAACTTTTCTTTAGCAGTTCTATTAGATATCATGATGGACAAATCCCTCTGTGGTGCTGTACTTTTGAGGTCTAGATTCAGCTTCAACTCTGTTCAACTTGCACAAGTGAGTGAAGATTTTCCACTTGTTCTCTTTCCTATCATTGTTGTCCTTATAGAAGAATAAGAAACCCAACTAGATGTTTCACTTTCATAGTGATTCATAGTTTCATGCCATTATATTTAGCCTGAAGTCAATGTGGGTGGTTTTTTTCCCTTCCTTTTAGAGAAATAGACTCTGTTTGCTTAGACATATTTGTCTTCACACATATATGTTTATGAGTCATACATGGAGACTGAATTCCTCTAGGGATACATCTGTGAGATACAGTGTAATTTGGCTGGACTTCAAAGCATTCTTTTTTGTCAGGTTTATGTACTGGTTTCCATTTAAGGTTAAGTGAAACAAGCAAGACTCAAAACAACAAAAATCGCATGTTTTCTCCCATATGTAACAACTAGATTGACTTTACTGAATTTAGTTTGGTTTAAGTAATATTGAAGAGAAGAACTCAAGTATCCTCGGATGCTCTTGAACTCTCTATGTAATCAAGGATGACCTTGAACTTTTGAGTATCTTGACTTCTTAACTCCGCCCACTGAGTGTTGGAAGAAAAGCCTTTGCCCCATTCCCAGTTTGTGTAGTGTTGAGGAACAGACTCAAGGCCTTATACATGCTAGGCAATCACTAAACCTCTTGAACAATATCCTTAGCCCGTGTGTGTGCGTGTGCGTGTGCGTGTGCGTGTGTGTGTGTGTGTGTGTGTGTGTGTGTGTGTGTGTGTGTAAGTCATGAAACTACAAAGGGAATTATGAGACAAGAGATCTTAAGGAAGAAGCAAAAGGGTAAAGAAAATGGGATATATACAATAAGAAAGCAGAATGTGGGCTATTAGATAGGAGGAAGGGAAACAGCTGGGAGAAGGGTAATAGTTGAGAAAGGCAAATAAGAGAAAGTATTTCAAAATGCCATAATAACACACATTATTACAACACACTAAATGATTTCTAATGCCATTGTGCTATACTCAACAATCAGTTTCTTACTTGTCCATCATCAGAAAAGTTTCCCCCAAAGTAGATGGGAACAAAATACAGAGCACCGCAGCTGGACCATGTGCAGATAGCAAGAGACCTAAACAGCATGACTCCATCAATTCCCTTGTCTCTATTCTCACAACTCAGGGAACCCTCTGGAAGAGGAAGCAGCAAGAGTGAAAGAACCAGAGTGGGTGGAGAACACCAGGAAATGGGGTTTTCTAAACACAGTAGGACTAACACACATATGAACTCACAGAGACAGTAGCAACCTGCACAGGACTGTATTAGATAGAGTCCTAGAGCTGAAATGAGAAATGGACACATGCCCCATCCCTAACCAGGAGCTATTTCCAATAGATAAGCACTAGAAAATGAAAAAATAGTTTTCTCCAACTGCATGTCACTGGGTACACAAATCATTCTCAAAGCCAGGAACCTGCATGACAATAGATGGCCAACACAAAACAAATTCAATGGTATTTTTGGAGGGTTGTTTGCTTTTGTTTCTTGATCCTATAATGCTTTGTCTGGCTTTTTTCCTTATTTTTTTCCTACCCTACAGATCTTTTGTTTATATATTATGTTTTCATGGGATTTCTGTGTTGTCATTTTATGTCTCTGCATCTCTATGTGTTTCTTGTGCTTTGCCTTTCATTCCTTGTTTTTGTTTGTTTGTTTGTTCATGTTTTTTGTTTTTATCTTATTTAATAATTTTTTTTTATCTTTAGATGCCTTTTCTTTCCTAACAAGAGAGAACAAGAAAGAACTTGAATTTGGGTGTGTGAATAGGTGGGAAGATCTGGGGGGAGGTGGTGGAGGGGCAACCATAATCAAGATATATTGTATGAAAAAATATATATTTTCCAAATATACAAACACACACACACACACAAAATAAAGAAGTACTGCTTATTTCTTACAGGCAGAAAAAGTAGGAGAGAGCCCAGTTGAATGTAAATATTCTGCAGGTCTCCAGGAAGCAAACTACTTATGTGAGATAATAGAGCACTACAGTGGATGTAAGTTCAAATCTATCAACCCGTTACAGCTAATATTTCAGGATAAGTAAATAAAACACTGAGTAAGCAATTCATCAAAGAGCTAGGATCTGAGGAGGAGAAGGCTGCAGAGTATTCTATCCTTCAACACAGGAAGGTCAGAGCATACTACAAAGTCCCCTCTACCCCCAAGCAAGCCTATATTAACTGTAGGAAGTAGTAATAGTTATTAAAATATCATCACATTACTGTGCTTATGTGTTTCATTTGTTATTGGCCAGTTCATACTCTCAAAATCTTTTATTATTCATAACATTTTGGCTAAGGGTGTACCAGTTGGGAGACTGTCTAGCACCACAAATCCCTGTCTTTGATTCCCCAGTACCACAAGCACTAGGCATAGTTGTACATGCCTGTAATCTCAGCACTCAGAGTAGAAGAAGGAAGTTCAGGAATTCAAGGTCATCTTCAACTACATAGAGAAGTTGTGGCCTGCCTGAAATATGTGAGACCCTGTCTCAAAGCTAAATGATGAAAACATGGCAGTAAGTTTAATGGACATGATATTAAAAAGTGGCTGATGGGACAAACAAGGAAGAAAAAAGATAAACTAAGGCATGTGGGTTTGTAGTAGGAAAAAAAGAGAGACGTCTTCATGCTGGCCTTTGCTTGTTGTGAGAGCTTCACCAAGGTTAGAAACCCTCAGAATTGTGCAATTGTCCAACATTATACTTTCTAAGAATTAATTACTATTTTCATTATTAATGCAAGTGTTGTGTCAGTAAAGAAAAGACAGACCATATACCCTGGCAAAGGACCTACTACTACTCTACTGCTATTATTATCATTATTATTATTATTATTATTATTATTATTATTATCATTATACTAAATTAACATAGTATTAAACTGAATAACTTCTTAATAGCTATTCCCATAGACTAATGCATTTCTCAACACTCATCAGAGAAGCTTTTATTTGCAGTTGATTGTAATTAATATACAGATATGCAACTGGTCAAGTGCAGAGAATAAGGGACTATAGAATTCTAAACCCTAAATGGGACATCTCTATTACATCCCCTCCTCCCAAGGCTCAAGGATCATTCAAGAAGAAGAGCTGAAGAGCGTAAGAGTCACAAGTGGTAGGTGGCTAAAAGTAAACAGTGTATTTCAGACACTGCAGGGAAACTGAACATATAAACTCACGGTGGTTGCACATGACCTGTGCAAGCTCAATCCAGACATAGTCCCAGCTTGGAGAAGGGAGGTGGGCAGACAACTCCACTCCTAGCAGAGGAGCTCTTGGTACGTGATATCTGCCAGAAGAGGGAGAACTAACTTTCTCTAAGAATGTATTCCTTGGTAATCAACCACACCCCAGTGGACATCCAAAAATATACAGGCAGCTCAAACTGGACTTGACAGGTGTTTAAAAACTAAAAATAAGAAGACACAAGTTGGGTGGGTAGAGAAGGAGTGGATCTGGGAGGGCTTAGAGGTGTAGTGAACTACATCCTCAAAGAACTAAAAAAAGTTAAAAAAAAAAAAGGTTCTGGAATAAATTATCTGTAGCTATTTTTAAAATGAGTTTTGTCCCACTCTTCCTGAAAATATTGAGTTAGCATCAAAGAGCAATGTGTATAGGTCAGCTGGTGTTCTTAGATTATAATGTATTCATTAGCAAAAGTGCACTGTGCTGGCAATTAGCTTAGCATATAACTGTCCTTTCACTCCGAGTTCCCCAGGGGATAAATAAAAGCAAGCAATAGCTTCATCGTGATGGTCCTGATTAGATACAAAGTTACAAGCCTGTTCTTGCTGTGTGTGGTTGTTTCTAACCCTGTCCAGTACCGCAGAGGAAAGGAAAAGACACAGGTGAGGTGTGTCAACTCGATGACCACTTATTTGATTTTCTGCACCATAGCAAAGAGTAAAATAAATATGAAAACTGAGTAGGTACAGTGGATAAGGTTATCCATCAAAAAAGTTCCATCTTTTAGTGATGTAAGTCTTCAAAGTTCATATCCAGATAGGAGACTGATTATTAAGTCAGTTTTGTACATTGGAAACAGAAATGTCATAAAGTGCTTTAAAGAAAATGCAATACCTGGACAAATACACTCAGATCACCTACCTGGAAGAATATGATAACCTTAGTGTACAGCTTTCCAGTCACCCACAATTCTAAATTAGTTAAGTGTAGAAATATGAGAAAAATGTTTCTAATTTTACCTCCCAGAATAAAACTCTAAATATAGGAGAGAAAGATTTCAGCATGTATGTTACAAGCAAAGATTATACATCTTTGCAATTTCCCACAGAGCTCCAGCAAAATCACTAATAGGTAGTTCTCCTTCCATTTTACAAAAAGAGAGTTGTTGGTTATAATTAGTTTTGTACATTTTATTGTAAGAGCTGCATTGGGAGTGTTATTGTGCTAGGAGAAATTCTTAGCTTTCTCTTAGCTACAAATAAATGGATAAGCATATTATCATTATGAATGTTTCAAGCCTGAAAGTTACTGTGAGAAATTCCTAAAGGCTGCAAGGCCCATAACAAACTTGTAGTTTATGTAACTAGTCATCAACCTTTCTATAAAAATAGGTTTTTGAAATAGGAGCTTTTATTGAACCTAATAAATATTTTATCTCCAAACTGCTGATATTATAATTAACATCAGTATTAGTAATTAGGTTCAGACCATATACAGCATTTTTTCTTTTTTTTACACAGGTGTGTTATTTAAATGTTAATATTCCAACATTTTCTTCAAAGAGAGGATGAAAGGTTTGAAAAACAGCTGAATGAACTGGCATTGGTTAGACAACTAATTGAACACAAGAAAAAAGTTTCCTTAAAATAAAAATAAAAAAGAACCTTTAAAATACTACCACCAAATTTCCTCCATGTGTAACATGACTTTTTGTGTGTAGAAATAAAAACATAATTTTGTGGAGCATAGAAACTAGTTAGTCTTAATTTTACACTGCCATTTTTTTCAGAAATCATATTTTTAATTATATTTTCCTTCTTCCATATTAAATAGAAATTGTTTCCTTGCTTTAGGAAATTCGAACATAATATATTATCAGACTTTGATAATACCATCTCTTTACTATGGCTATGTAAATACAGCTAATTAATTCACAGCTTTAAATTGGTGAGGTCAGTAAATAGCATGAGAGATTACAAACATCTGGATTGGAAATCTAAACTCTTCAAATCAAAGTGATTAGTGTTGTTTGATGCAAATCTCAGTAAATAAGAACTGTAGGCTATTTGCACAAGTGACATGTCTCAGAACAAATTGATGGCATGTGTGTGATAAACTGCAAATGCATAAAAGTTCTTGATGTTTACTGGAATTAGGTATACCAGATGTCACATTAACATTTGGCAAGTAGCAGCCTATATGAGTGATTAGAGAAAGTAAATAGTCTACAGGGTTTTAATATAATGTGTGTATGCACCAGAGACTTGTGAAACGATTAAATATTTAAATGTATGTACTGACATTGTACCTGGTGGGTGTGTTTAAGGGAAGGTGCCAAAGCAAAAATCAATGATTCATAGAGGTGAGATTTTTCTTCTTGTCCATAAATCTTAGAAACATATGCTTCACTAAAAAGATATAGATCAATGTCTCTTACAGATTTGTTGAAAATGTTAAAAGAAAAGTAATAGGAATACTACGGAAGTGTATTGAGTATCGCATATAAAACATGATGTGCACACAAACACCACATTCTCTCACATTTACACATAGAAGTGTAAAATTCACTGAGGATCCTCCACAGTCTCCATATGGCTAAAGTAAGTTAATGCTAACATTTAGACTACATAGAAGTTAGGTTAGCAACATCAGATCAAACAACACTTGAAAATGGTGAGAAGTTAGCCAGTCACAGAAGCGTGAGGAAGCAAATGTCCAAGTGAGAAGGGTCTAAGATTTGGGCCCTCCACTAGGACTACCTCTCCCTACTATGTAGCTACCTACTCAACCGTAAGTTACTGTATATAAAGTCCCACAAAAATAACAGAGAATGTGAGACACTGAACAAGAGTTTTGAAAAGTAAATTGATAAAAGTTGGGATCCAGGAATCAGATATCAAAAGGAAATGTTTAAAAAACAAATCGCTCTCATGAGACTGTGAAATTGAAGGCCAGGAGAGAAAATGAGAGAGAATCAAAATGTAAGGCTTTAATTACCAAGCACTCTCCAAAACTGATTAACTGTATAAAGCAATGATCTTAAAGAACATTGTGAAATAAAAGAGAAGGTTAAAAGCAGCCAGAATGGCTATGGAAGCCACAACTCTTCAGAATGAAATCTTTAATGTTCTTAGAAAAAAATAACTGCCAACTTTGTAACAAATTCTTTTAAAACAAAAGCAAAACACACATTACCCCAGGCAAAGAGGAACAAAGAGGAACAGGTTTGATTCTAGCAGAAAGACAATAAATAAAATATATAAAATACAATTTAAAGCCAAAGAGCAGCAATCCCTGAGGGACGTCTACAAATGCAAGAACATAAAGTAACAATAAAATTAAGATGTGGGGAACAGAAATATGATGGACATTCAAAAACAATAAAATATTTCCATGTGCATTGAAGATTAATGCATGCTACATATATAGTGTACATTTATATGCCATCAATGTATACATATCACTATTATTTTATTAAAATAATAAAATGATTCATGTATCATAATGTAATTATATGTCAATAATCCTATGTGAAAATATTTTTAATGTTATTTTTAATTATGTATATCTGTGTGAGAGGAGAATGTACACATCCATGGACATAGTGCAGGTGCCCAAGGATGCTGGAACAAGGCTGTGGATCCCTAGTGCTGGAGATACAGGTGACTAATAGCAACCTGACAGGTGTCAGGAAAAGAACAGTGCATGTGCTCAATTATTTACCCATTATCACAGTCCCAAATATATGAAAAGAGTCAGCATCAGTAATTACCAGAGAAATGTGAAGTGAAGCAGACTTCCAATGCCATAACATCCTGACTAGCATATCCTTCAATTTCTACAAGATAGTCCCTAGAAAAGTACTGTCTTTGTGGGAAAAGCAATGATTAAGCTCTATATTTAGAGTAAATGTGTTCTTGGGTGTTTTATTCTGTAAACATGAAAGGTTCTACTAAGTGAACACATAAGAATGTTTGCAGGACATTGTGAATCCTCTGCCTAACTAAACATGTCTGAAGATAGCCACAGGAGTCAGATTACCACCCTTTGTAAGTGTACATGGCTGGAAACCTAAACACTGAAATTCAGTGGATCAGAAAAGTGATTGGTTCCATAATACATTTTTCAATGGCTATGGAGGAAAGTTTCAGAATAAATAAAATTCCAGATAAAAGTGACAACGTTGGGTGGGGCAGGAGGTAGAGGAGTAAAGATTTTCAAAACATGAAGCCTCTGAGATTATTTTATGAGTGCTTTTCTATCCTTGGGGAGCAGGGGAATAGCTTTCCTCAAAAAGGAAAAGACTACAAGCAAATCAAAGACAATGTTTGTTCTAATGTCACAGGATAAGCCAGTGTTGAAGACAATGTTCTAGTGTCACAGGATAAGCAGGTGTATAATGTCACAGGATAAACCAGTGTCGAAGACAATGTTCTAATGTCACAGGATAAGCCAGTGTATTCTGCCTTAGAACCTAGACGATGCTGTGATTTTTGGTGTCTAGTCAGTAGACTTGAACAACAACTAAAGAGCTTAAGAAATAAACATGAAGCAAATTTTAATTCTATTTTGCAAACACATTAAAATATTAAGTTGTTAGTTAAATTCTTAACTGCTTGACAGGTCCCACTGGAAAGAGATAGAGAATAGATTATGTGGAATGACTAAAGGGAACACAGGTTCTTGAGATGGACATGGAGCTGGAACACAGGAATTGTATTCCCTCTTTCTTTGTATATATAAAACATAAACCAGCCGGGCGGTGGTGGCGCACGCCTTTAATCCCAGCACTCGGGAGGCAGAGGCAGGCAGATCTCTGTGAGTTCGAGGCCAGCCTGGACTACCAAGTGAGTCCCAGGAAAGGCGCAAAGCTACACAGAGAAACCCTGTCTCGGAAAAAAAAAAAAAAACATAAACCTATGCATCAAACAGTATGTAGCCATCTGTTCCTACTAAAAGTGTACGTTTTATTTCATCAAACAGTTCTATCCTGGGTAAATTTGGGGGAAGTTTAATTGATCAGTTCAGGGATACCCCACAGACATTGACAAATACGATCAATTGCTCTATTTGAATTTTTTTCATTATGTGTGCTAGCTTAGACAACATTTATTTCAAAATATTTTATATAAGTGTTTTTGTATTTTCCATTGTCCATCTCATTCTAAACAAAGGTTGAAATACTAAAAATGATTTTTTACAATTATTATAGGTGGCATCTTTTTGGATCTTATGTGTGATTTATTCATTAGGAGTGTCATAGACTATGGAAATCCTAAATATTTTCAAAACACTTATCATAAATCATCCAAATAAAGGTCCTGTAGCTTTACCTTATAATCAGCTACCCAGAATTTGCAGAGAAGAGGAGGCTAATGAATGGCCTCAACTTTCTATGGAACACAATCATTCCAAGTGCACTATGTGAATTAGGAAGTAAATTTTTAAAAATTAGCCTGTCCTGCAGAAAATGTAACAAATAAGCACTTAATAACTAAAAGAGTCTTCCAAAGTAGAATTTTTTTCAAGAATATATTTTTTGGGAGTTTACCAAAACATCTAATAAGCTGAAAAAAAACTTTCTGGGAAGAGTGAATTTTGACATAAAGTTATTGCTAGACTTCATATATACATGTGTGTGCATGCATATGTGTGTGTGGTTGGTGTGTATGTATGTGTGTGTACATGTGTGTGTGTATGCACACACACACGTACACTCTCGGGAATCCACCACAAAAAAAGTGTTAATATATGTTTATTAGTTTACACATATTTAAACTAGTTAATGGATTTAGGGAGTTTTTAAGATTATTGAAGACAAAAATTCAGAAAACCTTAAGGAGAAGTATAATAAGTAGAGCTACATGAAACAAAGGTTAAAGAGCTGCACACTTGCTATGAATAAATTCAGTATTATTAACTTACTCGGAAAAATTTTATCTCAAAAGCATAGGCATTACAATATTAAAAGAAAGCCGAGGCACACACAATAAAGTTAGCAACTGTATGTTGAACAAGCATATTATATATAATTAAGATTCATTTTTCCACTCAATAATTCATTTACTCGGCCTTAATGGGAATGGAAAGAAGATTTTATTGTTGGGTAATCATCTTCTAGGTAGTGTTTTGCTAGCTCACATGAGAGCTGTAAACTGTGCTGCCAAGAAGCAAGGCAAATTCTAATTGTCTCACTCTTCTTTTTTACACATAAGGTAAATACCAGCGTCCTAGGAAAACAGCAGAACTCTACTGTTTTATGAGAATAGAAAGGAATTCTTTCTAATAACCCCCTAGGGTGCTATCTCTGTCTTTTGGTTTTGTGAGATAAAAAATAATCTGGAATAAAGATTGCTTGATGGACAGATCTAGTTTTAGTGGACTTCTGGATCTTTATAAGGAGTCCTGAGGGATGAGGATCTACAGAGCTGGGTAGTTAACGCAAAAAAAAAAAAAAAAAAAAAAAAAAAAAAAAAAAAAAAAAAAAAAAAAAAAAAAAAACTGAAGGAAAAATTAAAGGTCGGTTATTGGATCTGAAACCATCAGAATGAGTATGTTTTTCAAATTGAATAATTGGGGTTTTAGTGCCTGAGATAGACTCATCATCTTTTGGTGCTAACAACTTTTTTCCTTTTTTTTTTACTTCCCAGAGAAATAAAATTCATGCTCCTGTCTTAAGTTTGTGCTTTTGTACATTCCATCATTGACGTAATATGCTTTTCTTATTGATGACAGGAGTGCTGAATTCACGGACAGGCAAGATGAGTGAATATGGTATCCTGGTGCTCTTGAATGTGCATTGCAAAAGGTTTGGGGATAGCAGACATTTGTCCTGGGTTCAGGGTGAAAAGGAAAAGAAGCAACTGATCCAGTGACAAAGGTGTAAAAATGTAAAAGGACAAAACCGATCCATTTATAGTAATCATGAATTTTAGCTAAGCTGGATATCCAACCTAGGGCCTAGCATATGCTTGGCAAGAGCTCAAACACAAAGCTATATACCCAATAACTACAGACATCTAATTAATATGTCTCCATTGGGTCTTATTAAGCCTGCATGGAAGTACTTAAGAGAATAGTTAAAGAGCTTCTCATAAAATATTTTCCTACATTTTCTGGCAGAAAGGGACATAGTGACATACCCCCATTTGTTTTAGAAAATGAAAGGTTTCCTGCAACACAAACAATTAAAAGACCACAGTCAAATTGCAAACTCAAAATAAGCGATGCCCACAGTAGTTTGTGGTTCAATGTTAAGCTGTCTCTTCCCTTCTACTCACCCTGGTAATAGAAAAATGAAGTGGAAGAAGAAAGCAACCTGCAAAAGCAGGTAATCACCTAGACTTTGGTACAGCCAGAAGATAATTCACACAGTCTGATTGCATCAAGTATTCCCTTTTTTAGAATAAGTATTCCCATTTTATTTTTTTTTAATTCTATACCTACATTGGTTTTAAAAAGAAAGCTAGTTAACCTAACAAATGACAAGAGTAAAATAGAACAATATAATATTATTTTTTAGTAGCTTCATATTACTTGTTCTTAAGACTGCCTATTTAGAATCTCTTGGCCGGCAGGTTTTAACTGAAAACTGTGTGGAAAGCTCAACCTCACTAGACCAAGAACAAAATAGCAACGAGAAAGCTAAGGACTAACTTTCTGATAAATCACAGAGGCTGTACTCTACCTTATTATACTCAGACTTACAAATTAAAACCTCAGCTCATATTTCTCATTTTCACCTTTTCTATTTTTCCAGGAGGACTATCTGGCATTTTCTTTCATTTTGTCTCATTAATAGTAATGAGTCAAAGTGAAAAGGATTGAATATTGAGCCATCCATTACTGTTAATGGTAACATTGGTGGAGAGCATGTCCCATGTCTAATGATGTCAGCTTTCTTATTTTTTGAAGACACGATTTTCAGGGCTCCTTTATGAAAAAGTATCTTTGAAAAATAATTTTGTCAGGCTAATATGAAGATTTCTTCCATAGTAAACTATTTTATTTCCTTGGTTTCTCAAAAGAAAATTAGTTGGCTTATGTCCTAAAGCATTTTGACCATACTTTTCTCAGGGTGCTTTTAGTTCTGTATTATAGTTTCTATTATAAGAATAAATACATCCCCATGTAGATAATAAGCTGGCTTCTCTCCACAAAAATATAGCCAGGACATGAAATAAATATTCTTGAATGAATATAAAGTAAACAAAATGAAAATTATGTAGTATATTAAAACTCTATTAAATAAAATTCAATAATTTACACAGTTTACTTTTTAGTATCCAAAATATAACATAGATATAGCATATGAGAATTAAGTACACTATGGAATGAGAGAATAAACTGACCCTTTTAGATACATAAAAGAGCATTGTCTCCTAGATCAGATCATGAATTTTCTTATTTCTAAGAAAATGTAAACCAAACATCCCTTAGAAAATAACAGAAATGTTAAATATAATTATGTTGAGAAAATCAAAGGTGATACAAGTGGTGTAATAGTTGACAGCTTTAGAATGGAAGTGTTATTTTCTTTACTAATTGAAATCCAGGCAATAAGAACCTAGGGTGAAACACTGTTAAGATTTTTAGCTAGCTGCCAGTGGGACTATAGACCATGAAAATCCTATACTAAGATCTGAAACAAAATGCTGAGAATTCACTGAGAGTGGCAATGTCTAACTTACTTGGAAAATTGGGACAAAAAGATAGAGATGCATAAAACACCATAATGCATTTGGGTGAGAATTAATCTCAATCGACTCAAAACTGTAAGAAACTTCAAACTACAGCACAAAACAAAACCTTTACAGCCTTCTTTATTTTATTATTTTTAATTTTAATTAAAATATAATTCCTTTAAATAAAGCATTGTAGTTAGAATTTCTTTGGGGTCACAGACTCACAAATAATGACATGGAGATTTACTATTAGTTATCAAAGCTTGGCCATAGCTTAGGCTTGCTCCCAACTAATTCTTATAACTTAAATTAACCCATATTTTTTTAATCTACATTCTTTTACATGGCTTGGTTACCTTTACTCTGTACTGTCTATCCTGCTTCCTCCACATCTGGCTGGTAACTCCTCCTTTCTTCCTCTCCAAGTCTGTCTCTCCAGAAGTTCTGCCTAGCCCCTTTCTGCCTACCTAATGGTCATTCAGCTCATTATTAAACCAATCACAGTGACACATCTTTACACAGTGTAAGAGAATATTCTGTAACAAAATACAATTTACTTCTTTCCTTCTCTTTTCTCCCTCCTACCTCTCTCAGGTACCCCCTCAAATTGATGACATCATCATCATCATTATTATTATTATTATTATTATTATTATTATTATATGTGCATAAATATGTAAATACAACTGGATGAATCACTGTAGCATTACTTGTGTGTGTATGATTTCATGGCTGACCACTTTGTAGGAGAAAACCAATTAGGGGGCTCATCCCTGGGGAAGACTAATTCCCCACCTCTCAGCAGTCATTAGTTTCCTATAGTTCTTTGTCTAGGTGTGGTACTCTATGATATTTCTCTCTTCCATATTAACATATCTATCAATATTACCATTATTTGGGTCTTATTTAGGTAGTCATGTTGTTGATGTGTCATTGGGTATAGCATAAAGGGGTCTAGAAAAGGGACTTGCAAGATACAGGTAAAATAAAGGGAGAAATGGGGAAAATGAGGAATGGGTCTCTAATTGGAGATAGACAAGGAGCTCAACAAAGAAGGAGGAGGAAAGAAGGACAAATCCCACTAAGGATGTTTAATAAAGCTCAATGAACCATTATTTTATATTTACCTATAATTACATGTAATTCAAAGAAGAATATATGAGCTGGACTTAACCAGAAGCCTCCTTCCTGCAGTCTGACTTTCATATTACCATACAGTGCTATGCACGCTAACAAGAGAAGGGAGCAATCAATAGTCCTATCCAGCTGTGATATCTATGAACCACAACAATGACCAGCATGGAAAGATATCCTAAAAGGTACAATCGTGTCACTCACATTTTAGTGCTAAGAAATAGCTATCTAATGAACCTAGGACTTACTCAACAGAAGATGAATCATGTCTGGTACTAGAAATATAGCCAACTACCCAGGGCTAGTAAGTTCACAGATCTTAAAGGAGAACCTACTACCCCCATTTTAACAGGCCAGAATAATTCCTAACTTCACTCTAAAACTTGTACTTATGTCCACAGATAGGCATAGAAGTGACCCCACATTGAAGAAACTTCTCCTTTCAGCTGCCAGAGACCGTTATAGAAAACCAGAACGAGGCAGAATGCAGGGATCAACAGATTTGGGGGATCCCAGCCCCAGCATGCACATCTACAACACAAGTCCTATACCTAATACTCAGGAAAAATTGAGGAAGAGGAGGCAGAAAGATTGTAAGAGACAGAGAACCAGAAAGTCTGCTGAGATTATGTCTCCTAGGAATGACAGAGAAGCTATACCCATTTTAATTTTACTGCCTTATTAATATGTGTGAGTAAAGGTAGGACATCACTGAAGGAATATTTAGAGGGTCTATCTTGTTCATGGCACATCTATCCATCTATCTATATATCTATATATCTATCTATCATCTATCTATTCAACTACTATTTACATACATATATTCTTGCCTCTTCTTTTCTCCCTCCTTCTCTTCCTGTCTCTCTTTCCGAGCTTCCATGAAGTGGCCAGCTTTCCTCTCCCATATGTCCCTCCCACCATGATAGTTCTGCCTTCCCAAAGGCCTTATACCAATGGTGCTCGCCAACCATGGACTGAACATCTGAAATCATGGGCCAAATTAATTCCCTTTTCCTGGAAGTTGACTAGCTCTGATAGTTTGTCATATATTTTTGTTTGATAGAAACCTACTAATGCATTTGCTTTTAAAAATATGTTTTGTCATCTTATAACAGAAGCATAGAACTAAATCCAAAAAGAGAAAATGAATATATACATATGTATATAGAAAACCCCTCATGAATTCACATGTAAACTCTGTATATTTGTTTCTCTAGGCCTGAAAAGCTGCTCTATACCTACTGTCCAAACTTTCCCCGTGTCTGTGAAATATCTTGACTTGATAGCAAAACTGAGGAATGCTGAGCACTTGCCTGCCATAGAAGTTATAGTACTGCTTTATAAAAAAAAAATTATTTCCCGAACATTATCTCTCATGATTCCTTGATCACAAACATGAAGAGAAACAGAGGTACTGTTTGACCCTGAGACTGTTCACTCTGAGAGTGGGAACTGGGTAGGGCCACGATCAAAACTTCTGCATATGCATCCCTTGTCTGATTCCTTATCACACTTCCCAAATGACCAAATCATATAGCCCCACACAAATAGCACAGTCTCACCAAGAAGAAATACTAGGAATATAAGCAAAAATATGCAAAATAAACATTTAAGCACCTCTAAAAGGTTTGCATGTCCATCACAACTTAAAAATAAGAGATTCAGTTTGTACCACAAATATTTCTAAACTAACAATGATTTCCTATCATTTACTTACCACATATATTCTTTTAGATTCTGTAAAGTGCTTCCTGATTTGCTTGTTTGGTTGTTTGTTTTAAGTTTCTATTTAAAACTGAACTAAATTGTTTTTAACTACATTTCTTTTTTTAATAAATATTTTATTTTATAATTAATTTAATTTTACATATCAGCCACAGATTCCCCTGTCCTCCCTCCTCCCACCCCCAGCCTTCCCCCCAATCCACCCCGCATTGCCACCTCCTCCAAGGCAAGGTCTCCCCTGGGGATTCAGCCCAGCCTGGTAGATTCAGTTGAGGCAGGTTCAGTCCCCTCCTCCCTTCACCCAGGCTGAGCAAAGTGTCCCTGCATAGGCCCTAGGTTCCAAAAAGCCAACTCATACATCAAAGATGAGGTCCTGGTCCCACTGCCTGGGGGCCTACTAAACAGTTCAGGCTCATCAACTGTCTCTCTTATCCAGAGGGCCTGGTCTAGTTCCATGGGGGCTCCTCAGCTATTGGTTCACAGTTCATGTGTTTCCACTAGTTTAGCTATTTGTCCCTGTGCTTTTAACTTTTTGTTTTTGTTTTTGTTTTCCAAGACAGGGTTTCTCTGTATAGCTTTGTGCCTTTCCTGGAACTCACTCTGTAGCCCAGGCTGGCCTCGAACTCACAGAGATCCGCCTGCCTCTGCCTCCCGAGTGCTGGCATTAAAGGCATGAGCCACTGCCGGGCGCTTCTAACATTTCTAATGTTCCCCTTGTTAATTCCCGCCCCAGCAGCAGTCCGCCTCTGCTGCAGGAGCAGTGATGTCATCACCTGTCACCAGGTGCCTTCCACCATCAGGTTCGCCACATGCGCATTCCTTAAAAGTGCCTGCCAGGTACAGTTCGCTCTCCTGCCTCTTCTCTCTTACCTAGCTTATCTCTCTTGCCTCTCTTATCTCTTGCCTTTTCCCTGTTCTGTCTCTGTCTGCCCACCTCTCTCATGTTCCCACTCCCACATGCTTTTCACTCTTTCACTCTCCACCTCCTCCTCCTCCCTCTCCCCCAATAAACCTCTTGCACTAACTCTGTTGCGGAGTGGTGTGTTTGCTTAATGGAATACTTTGGCAGGGCCTGAAAAAGACCCACTTTGCCTTTCTTTTTCATCCTTCCACCCATGGTTTATACAGCCCATAATTCAAAACCCACCCTTATCCTCTGAACTGAGTTGACCAATTACACAGCCTGAGTCCCAAAACAAGCTTCTGTGGAATTTTGCACCCTTGAGGAAGCAGGCATTTGTCTAACACAGTGTCCTGCACTGACATACATGGTTTCACGAAGAGGCTGGCTCTGAAGTCACCAATCTGTACTTTGAACAAAATCTGAAAGCAGAAATGACCCGAAACAAAACCCCTTCCCGAAGTGATGATGTGAAAATCATTGAGTTAGGTTCTCTTTCTGGACTGTGAATGTGAAGCAGAAATGAAGAAGAGCAGAAAAACTGACGCTGAGAAAGATGCAGAAAGCCTGTGCTGCCGCCAGACTCCAGAGTGAAAGGTGGTTTAAAAAAACCCTTTCAACTCGCTTTGTCATGGCTGGAAAAAAAAAAAAAAAAAAAAAGGATAGGATTAAAAAGAAATGTTCACTTTATGATTCTGTTTTGATACTAATCCTCACAATGGAACTCCTACAAAGGAGGTTTGGAATAGCATAAGCACTCATCCAGGCCAAATGCTGTTACTAACACAAATCATAACATTTGTTTTACTATCTGCTTCTACCTTAGGACATGACTTCAAGAGTGCAGGGGACAAGGACTTTCTTCTTTCAGTAATTGCTTGTTGGCATAGCAACAAGCACAGTGCTTAGCACATTGCAGATATTCCAGTAAACGTTGAGATGAAATAAATATTAACTTCCTCCCATCACCATTGTTGTGGAACAGATTATTTGTTTAACTATGTAAAAATGTGTTGCATTGGTTTGTGTTGTAAAATAATTGTTTAATTATGTAAAGATGTGTTGCTTTTTACGTTGTCTGCCTAAGACACCTGATTGGTCTAATAAAAAGCTGAATGGCCAATAGCTAGGCAGAGGGGAGATAGGCAGGGCTGATGGGCAGAGAGAAAAGGGAAGCCAGCCAGGAAGAAAAGCAGAATGGACAGTACATAACGAGGTAAATGAACCTCAGAGCAGCACATAGATTGATAGAAATGGGTTAGTTTAAGTTTAAAAAACAAAGAGAGCCAGCTAGAGACAAGCCTAAGCTAAGGCCAGGCATTCCTAATTAATAATAAGTCCCCATGTCATGATCTGGGGCTGGCAGTCCAAGAAAACCTGCTACACACCATCTTCCTCATTTTTCCTTTTTGCCACATTGTATTTAACCACCTCATGAAAACTCATGTGTTCAAGTAACAAACTTAGATTTTGTTCATTGTTAATAACGTAGGAATCACTCCGATTTGCTTTATGTCCTAAAAATTACATGTACTTCAAGAAGCCCCAATATAGTCTCATGCCTATATTTCAGTGATCTCTGTACCTGATATACAATATGGAGAGCAGACAAAGTTATGGGAGTATTGGTACTAATGAAAAGAAAAAGAACAGTCTCTACCTATTGGGTAGAGGAATTGATTTAAAAAAAAAAAAAACCTTCATTTTATTACTAAAAAGGCCTTTGTTATCTAGACCAAAGCATTTGCATTATAAATGAGAAAATTAAGATCCAGACAAGACAAGTAATCAACAGTGCATAAGAGGCTAGCATTGACAGAGCTGGCACTGTTTGAGGGTGTTACTTCCCATGACTATAATAGTCTCTCCTTTACATTATGACACAGGAAGGTGTATTGTGCATGATGGTAAGGTGAACTAACATGAGATATTTATGCTATTTTATCATAAGATAATGTGCAGCCATGTAGCATTAGGTTTAACTTTATTAGCGATAAGCATCTGTGTAATCCATCCTTGGGGAGAAAACAGTTCCAGCAATAATGGTGTTGACTTCATCATTGTCAACAAATGTACTAAATTATTAACGGATATCACAGATGCCAACTAGGATGAAAGACTAATGGCTTATGGTACTCTCATTTATTTGATTTACACATATTGTCAGAGACAACCTTTATGGAGGAACATAGAATAATTAAGCACTTGTCAGAATGGCTAAATGTCACTGTAAAATAAACTAGTAATCTAAAACCCTTGGGACAATTTTCATATGTCACCGACTCTCCTGGGAAGGGAAGTTTTTGAAGCACCATTTTGTAAAATGTAGCTAGTGTGGCAGGCTAAAAGAATCAATAGATTTCATTTATGGATCTGAGAGTAATGGGCCAGGCAAAAATCCAAGTTGTAATGGGATATAATAAGTAACTAAATTTTAGGGAAAATATGAGATATTTATTATGAAGGGTCAAGTACAGTTGAATAGATTTCCCTAAAGCTTCTACTTTATCTGTCCCCCTCCTCTGATTTCCCCTCCATTCTTTTATTTTCTCCTTATTTCACTCTTTTTAGCTTTCATAAAAACTCCAGGCATGGGGTTGGAGAGATGGCTCGGGAGTTAAGAGAATTTATTTATTACTCCATCACAAGGACCAGAGTTTAGATTTTAGTACTCGCATCTGGCAGCTCACAAACATCTGTGACTCCAGCTCCAAGGGATCTGACACCCTCTTCTGGCTTAAACAGACACCTACACACACCTATGCATGCACACAAACAGACATACACACAAAAATAATATTAATAATGATAATAAATAACAAAAAATCCAAAAAATTAATAACCCTAAATATTAACCATTAGTAATAATTTATGCATCCTCTGTCCCTTTCTTCTCTCCACACCACAACCAATCTATTAGATGATTGTTAATTTTGTAAAATTAGATGTTTCCTTTTTTTCCTTTTCATAACATCATTAATATTCTGTTTAAACTGAGTATAGCCAGAGAACTAAGTAGTTAACTTTCTTTCATTCTTTATGAAATTCCAGGCATTGTTTTTTATTCAGGTAACAAGTAGGCAGTATAGTATTAACTACAATCCCTATGCTGTCGATTAGCCTCCCAGAATTTATTTATATGACCATTAAAGTTGTGTATCCTTTAATTACTACTTCCCCCTTCCTTCACTCTCAGCTGTTGGCAACCATTATTCCTGTTTTCACATAACTGCAGTTTTTTTTAAGAATATGCATTGATTATAAGTGACATCACACAAACGAATTTGTGTAAATACAAAATAATTTTTAAAATAACATCATATGTTCTCTGACCTTACAAACACAAACTAGAAATCAAGCTAGGAAGGGCAACAGTAAAATCACAAACAACAAAAAAGACATGGTATAACTAAGGAATGCATGAATCAAAGGAAAAAAATCACCAAAAAATGAATTTGTGTGTAATAACATTTTGCCTGTATGACCTACAAGAAATTACTCAACCACACAGTTTGAATATATCCTATAAGTCTTAGGATCTGGGTTTTCTTCTTGGCTGCTTTACATAATTATTTCACTTCCCAAGCTTCATGCACTTTCTCCAGGCCACAAGGTGTTATAATTTAATTAACCAACATCTCTGCTGTGTTTGTTGCCCTGAGATTGGCAAAGTGCTTGGTCAGAGAGCTGTAATTCCAGTTATCTGTCGTTTTTCCTCCTGCTTGGGTTGGAGAGGCCTTGTTTCTCACTCTAGATATACCCCTTCAAGAATCACTTTGGCATGCAATGTCCCTCAAGGTTCAAATAAATCAGCATAAAGCACAGAAAGAGGTCTTCTTATGCTAATACACAAACAACAGCTACTGTGTGAAGTGGAAAGAATATCTCTATTTTCTTGGCCATAATAAACCTCTCTAGCATCAGAGCAGAAGCTAACACAAATCTCAACATACCTTTCGTGGGGTGGGGTGGGAGGGTGGGTAAAGGTCCCTGTCGTGCTGAGAGTTCTTTCATTCTGATGGCCCATCTGACACTATGTTGTGATGGATGTTTCACACCAGGATGCTCTATTCTCTCTGAAAGTAGAAATTAAATTTCAAATGTGACATTATAAAATATTCATGTCCCAAAGCTGCCTTTCAAATTAAATGGTTGCATGTGAAAGAAGTTTAATTTGCTTCAAAGTTTTTACTACAAAGTGACCAAATTTATGTTATTTTCCTTTCCTAAGAATAGAACATTTTAGATTTGACCGGAATTGAGTTTCTAGTTCACCCTTGATTAAACCAGTTGCGTGTGTATTACTGCCCTGCATATTCTTTTATTTCCCCAATGTTGTAGGAAACTCCCTGAAAGGATTTTGGTAGGGGACCATAACTACATAAGTCTTAAGATATGTCTTTAGGTAATTTGAATAGAAATTTAGTTTTGGAACATTGTGTCATGAAGGAGAAAAATACAAAATTGTTTAAATATGACTTGATATATAACTTAAGATTGTTTGTTTCAAAAGACAGATAATCATAAAACACTGTCAGTTTCAGCTGATTTTCCTTGAAATTTTTAAAGAATCTAAATTGAAAGTCTTCAGAAGAAATCAATTTTTTTTGCATTTTTTTCATTTTTCTTTATTAAGAAATTTTCTGCTCACTCCACATGCTATCCATAGAACCCCCTCCTCCCTCCTCCCACTCCCAGCCCTCTTTCCCAAGCAACCCCACACCCCACATCCTCCAAATCGAGGTCTCCCATGGGGAGTCAGCAGAACCCAACACAATGAGCCTAGGCAGGTCCAAGCCCCTTCCCACTGCACCAAGGCCGTGCAAAGTGTCACACCACAGGCACTGTATTCCAGAAGCATGCCCAAAGACCGGACAGATCCCGATCCCCCTGCCTTGGTGCCCCCGCAAACAGTTCGAGCCAAACAAGTGTCTTCCATATCCAGAGGGCCTAGTCCAGTCCCATGGGGGCTCCACAGCCACCAGTCCACAGTTCATGGGCTTCCACTAGTGTGGCCGTTCATCTCTGCATGTCCTCCCATCATGATCTCGATGTCCCTTGCCTGCAGTATCTCTCCTCTCTCTCATCCAGAGGGTGCCTGGACCGGTCTACTCTGGTGACCAGCCTAGCAAATAACCTAAGTGTCATCATAGAGCCTTTGTCCAGTAACAGATGGAGGCAGATACAGAGATCCACTGCCAGGCACCAGACTGAGCTCCGGGAATCCAATTGAAGAAATCAATTTTAAAAGGCCAAAAGATGCAATAGCAACATATAAAATACAAGGTATTTCTGTATTTGAAACAATAAAACACTAGAGCTTTAAAAATCCACATCACAAAAAGTAGCATGTAAATCTGAGTTAGGGGACCATCCTAGCAAGGCATTTTCCATATCTGAAGACCAAAGATAGAGACATCAAACAGTTAAATCAGAAATCCTTTCAGGATGAAAAATAAACGGAATCCATCCAAATCAAAACATCAGCAAACTTTTTGAATAATTTGACAACTACTTTTTAAAATATATATATGGAAATTCATGAACTTTCATCCCTTTGTAACAGGTTGCACATAAATAAAGAGTATAGAGCTGGCATTATAATACACACTTTCAATTGAAAATAATACAAAAGGATACAACATATGTATCAACTGATTTATATTTACTTAGAATATAATGTGTAAATATGTTTTATTAGTTAAATTTGCTTCTAACAATTTCATATACAAACACACAAACATATATAATGTTTTCTGATTATTCTCACAACTTGCTAACCCATTCTATTTAAATACTTAAACTCTCTTATTGACAGAGGGAAATAGAACAATTTAAAGTTCAAACACCACTGCCAGCATTCCGTCATGCAATCCTGACAGTTGCTTATAATAATTAATCTCATGTAAAGTCAGTCACCATAATGAATCCAGGTATTAAAGATCTTATTGCAGACTTATTACAGAAATGAGAGAATCAGAGGTATTTTGAGTTAGCTGTAGAAAATTCTCCTTATGCAAATAATGACAGCTGTTCAAACATCTACCCGAGTAAAGCCATAGTTCACCGGTCTTTATATGAACATACTTTTGATTATTTCTCAGCCTGGCTTATAATTTATCTTATTTATAATGTCAGGTCCATAAGGATCCAGATTTAAGGAAGTGGGAAGTGTATTGGAAAAGGCAAAAGGAAGCCTTCCTTAAAATTAAAAACAGACCACTATATAAGAGAAATAAAGAAACAGATCTTAACTTTGATTCTCAAGATGTCTGTAAAAAGAACTGTGAGTGGTTAGGGGTAATTTTATTCTCCTAAGCACATTTTGTAGGAATCCCCTGAGCCGCTTGGACATCCCAGGTCAACTAACCATATTACCTCCCCTCTTAGTCAAGAAGACTTCAAATACATTGGCAGGTGCCACATTTACTATGCAGTGACAACGCACCATAGAATAGGGACTCTTCATCAGAAAGAAACAGTTACTCTGATAATCACAATGCCTTCATCTGAAGCTAGTCCATCATCTAATGATAGCTCTACCTCCCTAGATGGGAAACAAATACTGAAAGAATGTTTAATTTGTCTAAATTTTAGCATGCTTAGGTGCCTGAGTGTATATATGCACAACACATGCATGTAGGTGGCCACAGAGGCCAGAAGGGGACATTCTGTCCCCTGGAACAGGAGTTACAGAAGTTGTGAGTGACCCAATACAATTTAATTTTTAATACACTTACTAATTTATAGTATTACTAATATTAAAACCTTGAATTTAAACCGATATAAATAAATACATATATTAAATAAATAATTGAACAAATAAAAAAAAACACATAGCGTAACTCTAGAGTTTTGTGGAGGTTGCTTATCAATGTGATATTTCTAGTTTCACTTTGCAATTTATCCCCAAAAAAAACAAATTTGTAGCCATCCCTAAAGAGCAATATCAGTGTCTGTTTGGACCTGTACCAAATTATCACCTTTAAAATTAAAAGGGTAATAATCTTTCTAGTTACTATATCTTTTTTTTTTTTTTTTTTTTTTTTTTTGGTTTTTCGAGACAGGATTTCTCTGTGTAGCTTTGCGCCTTTCCTGGGACTCACTTGGTAGCCCAGGCTGGCCTTGAACTCACAGAGATCTGCCTGGCTCTGCCTCCTGAGTGCTGGGATTAAAGGCGTACGCCGCCACCACCCGGCTACTATATCTTAATATCAGTTTTTATTTTTTGTTTTTTCATGTTTATTTTTTTCTTTTTTCTTTTCTTTTCAAGACAGGGTTTCTCTGTGTAGTTTTGGTGCCTGTCCTGGATCTCGCTTTGTAGACCAGGCTGGCCTCGAACTCACAAAGATCTGCCTGCCTCTGCCTCCCAAGTGCTGGGATCAAAGGCATGTGCCACCACCGCCTGGCTCATGTTCATTTTTTAACCTATTATTTACAGTAAAACATACATTTGTGGTTTTATACTATTATATCATATTTAAAATATTGCAGACATATAAACATCAATAAATATTGTGATAGGAAACAGCTAGTAATCATCTTAGAAGAAAAATATTACATAGGTAAAGGGAGATATAGGTATCTCTCC
This sequence comes from Peromyscus californicus insignis, assembly GCF_007827085.1. NCBI lineage: Eukaryota > Metazoa > Chordata > Mammalia > Rodentia > Cricetidae > Peromyscus > Peromyscus californicus. The sequence continues at coordinate 95,708,213 of NW_026294573.1, read as the reverse complement.
TTTCTAGATATAGAGAACACTGGTGCCACCAATGATTAGTGTACTTCAGTTATACTATAATAAAGTGTTAGTAGGTAATTTAATCTACTTACCTTGTTTTAGTAATCTATGTCATATGCTTAGCCAAATGACAAGATTCTTAAGCCAGAAAGATAATAATAGAAAGAGACAGACAGACAGAGGGGAGGAAGAAAGAGAGAGAATATAAATTGGTATTTGGTTCACATAACTATAAAAGCTGAAAAGTCCTAAGATCTTCAGCAGACAGAGACCCAAGAGTTAAAAATATGAACTCCATTCCATGTATTAAAAACTAGGCATTAAGAAAGCCATTTTGAGGGCAGAGGAGGAATGGTGGTGATCCAGGTCAATTATCAGGCACCTGAAATTCCTTTCCTACTCAGATTTCCTACTCTGTTAGATCTTTAATAGATTACAGAAAGTCACACATATTAATAAAAGAAATTGTCTCTATTCAATTAACTAATCTCTATATTAGTTTCTCTCCAAAATATCCTTACAGACACAGGTCAACATTTGATTAAATATCTGGGCACCCTGTAGCCCAGCCAATCTGATGCATAAAATTAACCACTTCTTTGCAACTTCAAATTCCTATATTGGGTTTGTACAGAAGTCCACAGTGAGACTGAATTATGTAAGAGGAATTTTCCTGAATTCTCTCGGTTTTCTTTTGCTTTGAGTTTTCCAAGCATGTAAAATTGAGAATGACTCTATGAGTCATGGTAGGTTCCATAAGTCAATGGCTTCCTATGGAGTGACTGAGGGAAGCTGGTGTTTGGCAATAATATCTGTGTATGGTAATGAAAGTCACAGTGCTGTGGGGAAGCTGACTTAAGAAAGCCAATTGAACATAAGTGGGTTATATCTAAATAATTCTAAAATACTTTAGAATCTTTACATTCACTTTTAAAATGATGACAGTCCTTTAAAAAGAAAAAAATTAATGTATGAAAATATAGGTAGTTTTCTTGCTGCTGCAATTTACATCATGATGAAGAGGAAGGAGATACGGCTTAAATGCCCTTCTCAAGTGGACCCTTGTGAAAATTAAGCCCATTAAACTCAGATGGAATGCAAATGTAAAAGGAAAATCCACCCCATTTTCAGGAGCTCTCCATTCCCACCACCTGGCACTATCTGTTACTATTAATCTACCCTCATTCAGTGGCTTGTTTACATATACCTTCACGGGTTTATGGACAGTGCGATCTTTTCTATTTGGGAATAATTCTGAACAATGGACTCTATGCACACATGTGTACAAGTTTCTATTTGAACTTACAATAAATTATAGTCATGCACAAGCATAGTTATGAATGGTAACTAACACATGTTACTATTGCTACCTAAAAATGACTTCAGGCTGTCTCACCATAGAAAGGTGAGTTGATAGATGTAAGAAACCTAGAAAAATATAAAAACAAACCTTGACAGCTGAGAGCTGTGAGCTGGTGTTGCAGCCAGTAGCTGTATTGTGTCCTTGCTGGTTATAAAAAAAAACTGCAGAATATCAACATCAGGAAAGATTAATCTGTGAGCCTGTTGGAACAAGACAAAAAGGAGAGATTCGAAGATGGCTGAGGAAAGGAGCCCTAAACTCACACCTTCCTAAACAAAGTAAAATAAAGAATCAGGTGGGTAGTTGCATTTTGAGATAAGTAACTGAAAATTTTGGAACTAAGGAAAGGACTGGAGCCATGTTGGGCATGGAGAACAGGACAATAGCATAGAAAAGAAATTGTTCCCCTACAAGTTGTGGAATATTTGTTTAACTATGTAAAGATGTGTTGCTGTTTCACCTTGCCTGCCTATGGCACCTGATTGGTTTAATAAAAAGCTGAATGGCCAATAGCGAGGGAGGAGGTATAAGTGGAACTTCCAGGCAGAGAGAGGAAGTAGGGGGAGGAATTTAGGCTGTGGATGGAGGGTAGAGGGAGAAAAAAGAGACACCCTAATGCATGAAAATAAATAAGAGCAATGTGCTTAGGTAATAAATTCTAACACAACACTGTATTTTAAAATATTTATTGAAAACGCGTTCCCTCGAGTTATATCCAGCTACATCAGGGCTCTACAATGATAGAAATGACCACAGTAATAAACCCAAGTAAGAAAACATAAAATCATCAAAATGCCCAGGGCTGAATATTAACTCTTCCCATTATTAAATTTCGAAGAAAAGAGTCAAATACAATGTGTTTGTGATTATATGCATTATAATAAATTAAATTTAATATTATATAATATAATGAATATAGCAAATAATTCATATAAATATAACATGTCCATACTGCCTCATTTGAACCTTAGCTCTTAAACTGAATAGGTTTGTATTCATGGACAATTTAATTAACATCCCTGGACCTCAATTTCCTAATCTGATAAATGAGAATAGCAATGAGACATATTATTGATGTGAAAAATAAATGATTAATATGTGTAAAGCTTGCAACAGCATTGTGGAGTTACTCTATTATTTCTTACTACTATACTTACATTTTAACTTAAACATTTTTAAAAGTCCCAAACATTCTCTTGCTCCCAGTGTTAAAGGACAGTGCAGTTGCCTCTCACTAGACACTTTTATGCAAAGTCTGTTGTTTCATTAGAACCTATGTGTTTAACCCATTCTGCCCTCAACATTACCATAAGCTCATTTGAGCTATAATTTATAACCAATAAATTTACTAGTTCTAAATACATAATTTGATGAGGTCTGAGAACTACAGTTTTGTAATCATCATCACAGTTATGACAGAACATTTCTGTCTCTTCCAAAAATTCATTCATGCTCCATTTCAGCTAATATCATCAATCCAACCCCCGGGTCCTGACAACTACCAAATTATTTTTTTATAACTATAGCTTTGCATTTTCTGGAATTTCATATAAATGGAAACATACATCATTCAGTCTTTTCTCTCCGGCTACTTTCCCTTAGCAAAATACATTTGAGATTCATCCCTTTTCTTGCATATCTCAATAGTTCGTTTCTTTTTATTATTAAGTAATATTTCATTGTATGGATGAACTAATCTTTTTCACTTCATGGGGAAAAATGGGAGAATGATTCATTTTCTCAGGCAAGTTGGAATAAAAGATAAAACTTCTCAAAAGTCTTGTTTGACTATTTTAAGGTCAGAGAAGATCAAGGTCATCGCATAACTTTGGCCCTTTTGCAAAGACAGATTTCTTGTCCACAACATCTACATTTCTGCCTTTATTAAAAAAAAAAAAACCTCGGCTCTGGAATGTATGTGTATCTTCTATTTACCTGAAAGAATGCACAGTACAACAATGACTGGTGGCTCCAACCACCCCTTGTTTCTATAGAGACAATTTTATTTGCCAGTCCTTGTCAGTCTATCAAATTCTTTCCCGCATGTTATTCTTTACAGCTCAGCTGAGATTCCACTTTCCACATATTGTCTTTCCTATCTCTTCGAGTAGTATTAATTACTTCTTTCTTGGTGTCCCCAAAGCACCACCAGGTATATAACTCGACTAAATTATTCACTTAATAATAATTCATGACCAAACCTAGGCATGCCTCTTTTATGAAAAAGACGGTGCTGTTCAACTTTGCTCCCCCCAAGAGCAAGTGCAACTCTCAGCATCAAAGTAGATATTCAATGAATGTTTGTTTAACAAAAGAAAGAAAACATATAAAAATGCATGCATAAAAGAGCCCTCCAGTTGATGCACATCTGTCATGGATAATGCATGAACGTGAGCACAACTCACTGCTTTAATTGCTTGGAAACCTACTTCTTTTCAGCCCATCGGTTTTCACCAGGACGGAGAAGAAGTCTGTTAAGGTTCTGATAAATCTTGCTGAGTTTTAGGGAAACAACTGCTCTCTGCTGAAAAGAGCACTTAATTATTCACAGTGCATCGGGATTCCTGTGACATGACTAGCAACCAGCTTCTGGCCCTTCAAGAAAGGAAGGATGCATCCGTAATTAAAATGTGACCCATACTGTCTCCTACTGCCAGATTCCCTTGAGTAGTCACTGGGGATGAAATTCTAATTATGACATTTGAAGAAATAAAATCCTCTAGGGGAAGCAGCCTCCAAAGACATACTGGATGTCGACAGCTGCTGTGGAAATTACTTATTTTAACCTTTGCCATAAAAATTGTAAAACCAACCCAGCTCCTTCTCTGTAGCAGACATTTTTGGGAGATGGATTTGTAGGTGTGTTTTGAGGATTAGCCTAAAGCCAAGACAGCATCATTTTTACAACAGAAGTTCCATTAAAGTTTCTTGAATTTCTGTGAACTTCTGTTCAGGAAGTCCTTTTAAATTCTGATGAGCTGACATTTGAATGTTTCAGTAGCAGATGGCTATCAGCTAAAAGAAGTACACAATATTTTATTCTTACTAGCTGAAACCAAATTTGAAAGTTATGATAGATTTTTCTAAATTAAAACTCTTAGAATCTTGGGTCATACATTAAAGACACTTATGAGAAGAAAATGCAAACTAACTTGTATTTAAATGTTTCAGTGACTTTGAAAATCAGATGAAAGTTTCTGTAAGTTCCTACTCATTAGACAGAATATATTTGAAAATCATCATATCTGTATAATACTATGTATTAAAGTTCAATATGATGATGGAATGATCAACTGTCTAAAAGTTGGATCATTTATCAGCTAACCTTACAAAGATTTTAATTAAGAAATTATTTTTAAATAGATAGCTAATTTTTGTTGAATTCTATATCCTATGGGAGATTAAAAAGAGTAGGTCAAGATTTATGACCAACAGAGAACCCATTTGTCCTCTCCAAAACTGTCTTGATTTTGTTTCTTTAATTTATAAAGTAAACTTCTGCATTGCCCTGGCCCAGTAATATGCAGACGATGGATTGCCTTATGCCATGCATCCAATCCAGACAACAGAAGAACATCTAGAAAGTGCTACAGTTTGGGTATTAGATCTTTAGGGGTCCAAAATGCCTCCATGTGAAAGGTTCGGTCTCTGTGCAGGAGCTGCTGAGGAGGATTTCAACTCTTAGGGATAAGGCCTGCTGAGAGGTCTTTAGGGTGTCTCATGCTCCACAAGGTAGTTGTGAAACCCTAAGTAGTTTTCTCCCATAACATGCTCCCACCAAAAAAAGCTGCCTCACCACAGACCAAAAAGCAATGGTCTTATTGAAAAGGACTGAAAATTCAAAGTTACGACAAAATAAACATTTTCTGTTTAGTGGTTGATTATCTCAAGTTATAAACAGATGACAGAAAAATGACAAACATATTAGTACTGAAAGACACCTTGTCATTACTCTGCATTTACAGATGATGACTGAGGATGGAGATTTTAATTTTTTTACTGAAAGATTTAAATCTAATTAGGAGGAATTTTTCAGTGTAGGTTTTCCTCAGTTCTTGTCAGTACTAAAATGATTTATATGTTTGAATGACTCCATTTTTTCTGCTCTAACACCAATTGATACAAATTTTTATTTTTTTTTTAAATAACACAACCCAAACCCATTCACAAAAAATTTCACATTTTAGTGCTGTTTTGCCATATTAACAGAAGGCAGATTTGGATGTGCCTAAGAACTTACCATATTCTCTTTCAAAATGACCTTCTCACCAAAACAGAAAGTCAAGACATTTCATAAGCTCCTGCCTCACTCAACTGTGTCATCATCAACCACTAGTAAATAACTCCAGACAAGTAAAGTGTTAGCTATTTCAGAACTTGATGAATGGCTTTATGGGCCCCTTCTCCTAGCTGTCATTGTTCTGACAGTGTGATTGAATACAGTGCTTGCCCCATACCAATGGGAGATCGCCACGAAGGGCCCTGTATATTTCTCCATGCTGTGGTCACATGCTTCCAGGACAGCCCTGCAGTACTTAAACCAGCAACCTGTTACCTCAAGGGGAAAGTGAAGTCTCATTTTTCAGAACCCCACTAAGTAAAAATTATGGATCAAAACTCCTCTCTTCAAATAGAATACTAATACATCCTTGCAAACCTTGATATTATCCCAGCTCTGAAATTTAATCAAACCAAGTGAATGCTGAACAATGTTCTAATTCATTCCAACTAAGCTCAGAAAACTGTAAGGAGAATATAGCATCAAGCGTCAGATTCCTTTGAATTCAAAAGGTTATCTATCAATCTCCTCTTCTTTTTCTCTGCATCTGTGTTGGACTGTTATAGATCATTCATATGGTGCTCATACTTGCCTAGACACTCTCTTTCACTGAAGATTCAGAGCTAATCCCAATAGACGCACAATATAGATTGGTTCTTACCACCCTTTCTGAAGTCTTGTGTGCCTTAGCTATATCACCCATGGAAAGTCAGAATCCAACATATGAGCCAAATTTGTTGTTTACAACATTGATCTGAGATAACTATACTAACAAAGCAACTTATAATATTTAATGTCCTACCTTTGATATCTTATTTGTTTTCCAATTTAAAGCTATTTTCTTTTCAGTTTTTTCACATTATAAAGCAAAATTCTGTACAGGTCTAGCCCATTAACCCCTAGGTTATATAACCTAATGCTCTTCTCCATTTTTGAAGACTGCCCTACATAGACATGTTCTATTCAAAGGTATTAGCTAATCCTATGATCATTTTCCAGTAGTCATGGTGAGTTAAAGTCTTGGACATAAACATCTTAAAATTCAGTCATAGCTTCTACTGAACTTGTACATGAGAAATTTATATTTTTAACACAAAGAATCACATAAGCAATTCCTCAACTCTCTATTACAATATTGCTCTGCATGCATATTTTAGATGAACTTAAAGCCTTCACAGCTGAATAATGAGAGTATTTTAGAAGTGTGCAAAATGTATATAGAGTTCTAGTGAACTTTTCTCATCTGGGCTGATAGTGTTCCCTACAACAGCCAATGGCCACATGATAAAAACCTCAATATCAGACATGTAAAGCCCTCCTTTAAGTTGTCGGCCAGGGCTGTTGAAGAGATCCCTAAAACATAGGGTCCATTGCTTTTGCCTTGGTTACCAGCCCCCAAGAGGTAGAAGGAAATCCCTACTGATGAAGACACCATACACTTCAAAAACAGTACCCAGTTCCTAAAGTGGAACTGACCTGAAAGCCCCCTCCCTGGAGACCAGCTTTCATGGTACCAGAAGGTTACATGCAAGCTTTTAAAAGAGAAAGATAACCAAAATCCTTCCCAGCTAGGATGTACATCAATGACCAGCAAGGCACACTATCCCTACAGGTACAATAGTGGCATGCAAACCTTGTCAGTAACCACAGCTATCTAAATGGATGTAAGACCCACTCAACAAGAGGGATACGATGCCTGGTCCTGGAAACCTAGGTAACTACTCAGTGTAGGATGAATTGCTAAATGTTCTTATTAATAAAAAAAAAAAAAAAAAAAAAAAAAAAAACAGGAGCTGGATATCAGGGTAAAAACCTGAGAGATCAAAGGAATAGGAAAAGCCACAGACAACCTCACCTCAACAACACCTCAGTCTCCAAAGAGACCTACTTCCTGTATACCCACTCCTATATGCCTTTCTGTTCTGCCATCTCATTTCCCTCTGTCCAGCTACATCACTTCCTCTTTCTGCCCAGATCTGTCACTTCCTGTCTGTCTGTACAGACCTCCAGACCTTTATGGTTAGTGCTGGGATTAAAGGTATGTACCACCATGACTGGCTCTGTTCCCATTGTGGCCTTGAACTCACAGAGATCCAGATGGATCCCTGCCTCCCAAGTGATAGGATTAAAAGCATGTGCTACCATTGCCTGACCTCTATGTTTACTAAAGTGGCTAGCTCTTTTCTCTAATCTTCAGATAAACTTTATTAGGATGTTCAATATTGGGGGACACAATACATCACCACAACTCAGTGCTAGTGAAAGCATGGCTATTGAAGGAAAATCTACAACCAATGATTTACTAAATGAGTAAAATTCCTGACTACAACCTATAATTTTTTGTTCTTATACCCACAGATGAGTGTAGTCTTCATTTGTCATCAAGGATAATTCTCTGCAACAGACAGAGAACACTGCAGAAAACTACAACAAATCAAAATGCATATTTTGGAGCCCAGTCCCAGTGGATACATTTACAAAACACTCCGAAACCTAAAGCTTGGGAACATTGAAGAAGTGGGGACAGAAAGATTATAGAATTGGGGACGGTGATGTGAGATTGTGTCTCTTAGTAACATCAGGAACTACAATTATAAAGTCTCACCAACATGACTGTCTGCTGTGGGATGTCTTTCTCTATGCTGTGAATATGTGTTGCTGTGGTTGGTTGAGAAATAAAGCTGTTTAGTCAGTGCCAAGGCAGAATAAAGTTAGGCGGTACTAGAGAGACAGAAGAAAAAAGGAGAGTGGAGGAGACGCCAGACTGCAGCCCAAGGAGCAACAAGATGCCAGCAGACTAGTAATGCCACAGCCACATGGCAATATATAGATTAATAAAAATGGGTTGAGTTTTAAGACATAGCTAACAAGAAGGCTGCCCCATAGGCCATACAGTTTGTAAATAATATAAGCCTCTGTGTATTTACTTGGGAACAAGTGGCTGTGGGATTCGGGAGGGAGAAATTTGTCCCAAATATGAGGCTGGGCATGACTGGAGAAATTTCTGGCTACAACTGTCTGACCATGAGCTGAACAAATAGAAACCAATTAACATGTAAAAGTCCATGAGGCCTCCACTCTACACAATAACACAAGCGAATGAGTAAATCTGGGACAGATAGGTAACCCTTGGCAGGAAGGAACACACCAATTAGTTGTTCAGTGCCAAATGGTCATCCCTGAAAACATACATATAAGAGTATATGGATTCAAAAGTTTATATTTAGAAATATATTTGTGTATATAAATACATATATGCATACAATGACAATCAGTGACAAAAGAGGCCATTAGTTTAAAGAAGAGTGAGAAGAGGTACATGAGAGGGTTTGGAGGGAGGAAAGAAAGAAAGAAATGTTGTAATTAAACTATAATCTCAAAAATGAACATAAAAATTCAAATAAAAGATGTGTGCAGAAAATGATTATGTTTGAAATATATAATTTCAAGGTGAATGTACCCCTTAACTCCTACAACAATTAGCAATTAAGAAAATGTCTCCCATCGTGCTCACAGCCCAAGCTGACAGAAGGAATTCCTCTACTAGGATTCCCTCTACCAGGAATGAAGTCTGTGTCCTGTGACAAAAATTAATTAGCCCATCCCAGTTTCCTAAATGCCATGTATTGCCTTCCTTCTCTTCCACTGAAGCTTAGTGATTCTTTGTCCTGTCAACAATAGATTTAAAAGCACGAATTTTGACTGCTGATGCCAGTGTCATCAAAATTCCTAGATGTTAAGACCTCCAGTTATAAATATTAAGGATATCTGCACTGGTCCTAACAGCAGCACCATTGGTTGTGTGCTTAGTTCAGATGTGTGTTCTTATGTATGCCCACTGGGCCTTTCATTTCCCTTTGGAACACCATGTCTAGCATCCAAAAATAGGTAAGCAAGTAAATAAATAAGGAAATCTACACTAGCCCTAAACATGAATTCTAAGATGTTAGATATTTATAAATTATTTTTTATTGCTGAGGACAATTTTATTGGAGCAGGGGAAAGGAGGAGAGGCAAGATGTAAATCTCAGCACATGCCCTGAGGAGAGTGGAGACTGGAAAAGGCCATGCTGTTTAAATTGAGCAGGATGGAGGAGAGACACACAGGATCATGAAGCTCTAGAGCAGAGAGATGATCTCTAGAGAAGGAGGAAGGCAGTCTCAAGTGTTAAGGCAACCCATTGTCTGGGGAAATATGCTTAGAAAAAAGACAGAAGAAAAGGAGGAACTCAGTAAAGGGAATAGCTATATGTCTGTGGCCCTCTAAGACTGTGCTAGGAGATGAGAATTCTGGGAAGGAAATGTTCATGAGCTCATTAAAGGGCTGATTATCCCACTGATCTCTTCAGCATGGTTTAAGATGACCCTCTCTTCCTCCAGATCCCTTTATCCAGGTCACTGCCCAGCTGGAATGTTAGGCTAGCCATTTTGTCCTATTGAGCAGAAGTTTTCTCTTGATGGGTCTTCAATGCTCTTCTGCCATTCTCCCCTCTCAAGAGGTAACCCTAAATCATTTAGGACGTGGGCCATAATAGAATACAAATTGCTCATTTTTTTTAAAAAAAAAATCTCATTGACCTTCCAACAGCATGATTCACATAGTGCTGGATTCCTACTTCAAGCTAACTTTCAACATGGATTTTGTGACTTGACTCCAAGTTAGGCAAGGTTATATTGTTTCCTTGAGAAATTAGTGATCAGGACTTGAGGTTCTAGCAACAGTGCAGTGAACCAGGTGGAGGACTCCTAGTTTGTGCACAATGGAAGGAAGTTAAAACCTAAGAAGAGGAAACAGAGGAGACCTAGAGCCTTGACCCCATTAACTTTCTTCTAGAGTAGTATCCGATGTCCAGATTCACTTCTGCCTTCTTGTCACTTAACTCTACACTAAGGTAATGTAGGAATCTTCCTTCATTGCTTAAGATAATTGAAATAGAGTAACTGTCACTATCACTTGAAGACAGCAGGAAGGGTTCCCTTTGTGCTGATGTCCGAAGGTGATTTTTGTATCCTGTCAGTATTGGCTCTGAGCCCCTAGTTCCTTCAAACAGATAGAGCTCACTAACATGAGAAGTCTGGGCTTTCAAATTTCCTGGCTTTTCTATGCATTATTGGAGCTCTAATGTTATTACTGTGAAATATTGGGCTCTTACTTCCAAACTACTCATTTTTTTAAATGCTATCATTCAGGCTTCTTTATTCTCCTCACTGTAAGTATCAGTTATGATCCCAAACAAGTTGTGTTATATTCTGAATCATGTACCATTTTCTTCCATCCAAACCTGGCCCAGAGACAAAGTACAAAGATCGTGCCTTCATTCTTTCTTACTGAGGATCTTACAAAAGTGTCTTACAAAGGCTTTTGGGTTTCCTTTAAAATTCCTGAAATTTCTATGTAGTTCCTCACAGATGGGTTGCCAATTTGGCCACCCAGAAGCACAGAGTAGAATGGACCAGACAGAGCTTTCAGATGGTGTTCGTGGATGTAAGCTAGGAAGAATGAACTTGATTTTTGTACACAGACAAAAGAAAAGAAAAGAAAAATCTGTAATTTTTTTAAAGCTTAAATAATGTTAAGAGTATGTACAGTCCTATACCATGTCTCAGAATCATCTAGAACAAAAACAAAACAAAAGAATATCTTAAACTTAGATTAGACAAAATTCAATAAAAACTTTCTACATTGTTTCATTTACTTTACTTGATATTTGGCCTATTTTTACAATAAATAAGTTATTTTTGAGAGAGAAAAAATAACCAAATAAAAACTTGCAATTGGCTGGGTTTTTTTTCTGCTAAACCTAGAGGTTTTATCTACATTATAGATTTCTTGTAATATTCTGCACTCATGCTGTTTTCACTGTATCTTTATTTCATTTGCTGGAACAGAAAATGGAATATAGATATGTCTGTAGCTCCAGAGTAGATGGATGGACAAGCGAAAATAATCTGTCATTGTGTCTTTTTGTGAATGAATTGTTGATACAAAACAGGCCAACCCTGAAAAGAAATGTGCAAATTGAGTCAAATTACAAAAATGTACTGTGAGAGGTACATCCAATGCCTTTTCAGGAAAAGAATCGAAAGATAAGAAATAGAAATAACAAGAACTTCACTTTCATGCTGAGGGTTGACAATTACAGTCATATCTCTGAAGATTTCTTCTTCATATTTAACGTCTTGTTTTCTGAATTTCTGTTCTCCCCAAAAGAAAGTCTTAGAAACATACTAGTAAAAGAAAATATAGACTGAGGTGTGTGTCACTTATGTTGTTAAAGAAAGGAAGGGGTGGATAGATAGTTCAGCAATTACAAACACTGACTATTCTTCCAGAGGACCCAAGTTAGATTCCCAGGATCCATATCACAACTACCAACTGTCTGTAATTACGGTTCCAGGGGGATCCACTACCCTCTTCTAACCTCCACAGGCACCACTAGTGAGTTATAATAATTTGTACAAAACATAAATGCACATAAAATAAAAAAAACAATAAGTCAAAAAATGAAACAAAATAAAGGGTATATGAAGCCTGGGGATGGCTCAGTTGGTTAGATGCCTGCTGAGCACGCATGAAGATCTGAGTTAGGCTCTCCAACACCCACATAAAAGCCAGGCATTGCAGCACACATCAGTAAGCCTGGTTGGCGCTGGTGGTGAGAACAAAGGCAGATGCATTCCTGCAACCCAGTGAGCACCCAGTCTAGCCAGTCAGTTACTGCTGGATTCAATGAGATATGCTGTCTCAAAAATTAAGATAGAAAGCTGCAGAAAGGGGCACAACACATCAACCTCTAGCCCCCACACACGTGCACATAGACACACACACATACCTACACACATCTCTGCACACACCCAAAATGTATACACACAAAGTGTATGAAATCTAAATGAATTTTGTACTTAGACTTGAGTCCCAACTGCAAGATAATTTATATGTCTACAAAAATATTTGAAAATCTAAAAACTCCTATATTCAAAATTTCTCTATTCCAAAGCATTTCAGATAATATATTCTTAACAGACAATGTGTTTATACCTTTATCATCCAAAATACACTTTCAAGTGACCGTATACCCTCTTTACCAATTGGAGATAGGGAATATTGTATATCTTTACTTCAAATATCAACACATGAGTGTTTTGTATAAATAATTCTTCAGGGGGATGGTGAGATGACACATGGATTAAAAGAACATACTGCTCTTTCAGAGGATCTGAGTTCAGTTCCTAGTACCCATGTCAGGTGGCTGACAACCACCTGTCACTCCAGCTCTAAGGGACATGAAGCCTATGGCTTCTGAGGTTATTGTACTCATGTCACATAAACACCTATACACACACACACACACACACACACACACACACACACACACACGCATACACCTAACTATAAAATAACAACAAATATAAGAAATAAAATAAATAAGCAATTCCTCAAAATATTTGAATCATTCCCACTGCCTTCATGGCCATTCTAATCATCCCTTTTCTATTTTAGGGCCATCCGTCTTCTTACTTTTTTATTTGATGTGCTCTCTTCATGCATTCATTTCTTCACCCTAGTTTGAGCACATCACCTGTGGTGGTTCGAAAGAAAATGGCCCCTAAAGAGAGTGGCACTATTAGGAAGTGTTGCCTTCTTGGAGTAGGTGTAGTCTTATTGGAGGAAGTTTGTCACTATGGAGTCAGGCTTTAAGGTCTCATATACGCTCAAGACATGCCCAGTGTCTCAGACCACTTCCCGTTGCCTGCAAGTCAAGATGTAGGACACTAGGCTACTTCTCCAGTACCATGTCTGCCTGCACACTACCATGTTGTACCATGGTGGCAATAGACAAAAGCACTGAAAATGTAAGCCACCACATTTAAGTGTTTTTTCTTTATAAGAGTTACTGTGGTCGTGGTATCTCTTCACAGCAATAGAAACCCTGACTAAGACACCACCCACATTTTTGTTTACTCATATACAGAACACTGATAAGATGTAACTCTTTTAGCTCCTTCCTGGCTCTAGCTCTCTGCCATGATTTCACAGCATGGTATTTTACTAAACACACACAGTCTGTCTTCCAAGGTTAATTCTGAAAACAACTTCTACTACAAATCAACTTCAGGACTCAATAACACATGTGACTAGTATTTGATTATCGGGCCTGAGCTAGATGCACTGTCTACAGTAGTGAATAAAACAGTCCAGCTCACAATGTTCTAAACATCCAACAGAGGCCTGTTCATGTTTTCTTGCCACAGTAATTGGCACACAGTAGGATTCTGCCCAAAAGTAATGAAGGAAATAAGAAAGGAGATGGAGTCTTCATTCCAGGTGGTGATTACTGTGGGTTTTCTCTGAGAGGAAGTGAGATGTGATTTAAGGCAGAATAGAATGATTAATGAACTATGGAAGATCCTGCCTAACTTTTAATCTGATGATTTTTTTTTGCCAATTCTAGAAAAAAAAATGAAGGTTGTGAATACACAATAGCCTTGGGATTGACAATACTTTTATTAGCGAGTTACATATCAGTGAAGTGAGACTACAAAGAAAGGTATGCATGAGAAACATTATAGTCAATCTTATTAAACAATTAGCGAAGTCATTTTAACAGTTACTTTCTCCTAAGGGATTAAGAAGAATTGATTAAATATCCTTCTAAAAGGAGAGGCAAAAGCTGACAGTTATATTATTTAGTAATAGTATAAATCTTTTTTGGAAAGGCTTTATGTTTTTAAAAGAGACTGCAGTGGAAATGAATGAAGTCCTAAATGAGCTAAATTGATTTAAGAAACATTTAATGATCTCATGTAGCTTTGTATTTGAGAGCAGTTGTAGATTTCCACTCTCGGTATTTCATTAACAGTTTTCATTATTGCTGCCATCATATTAAATGCCTCTTTTGTGTCTCACATCCTTCACAGCAGAGTGGGATTCATATTTAAAGACTGAAGGTGTTCCTTTGTCCTTGCTGTACTACTCATCAGACTTTCTTGACCTTCCCTTACCTGCAATGTGATTTCAAGATGTAGGAATTTATTTGCCAAAAATTAATCAACCTTGAGCCTCAGTCCCACTCTTTTGAAGGGGCCCAAACCAAAGCCATAGATGGGAGCCTAATACTCGGTTCACAAGTTGATCTGAGTTCCACAAAATTTACAGACATAAGGCATTATAGCTACAGAAAAACATTTTAAGTGTCATTTCTCCTACAAACTTTCTGCCAACAAAATAACCAGGACTCTGACTACCAGGAGGTTAAATTAGAAATATAAATATATATTTATTGAGATATATAGGCCCACAGAGGACAGAAGAGAGTGTTGGATTTCTGGAACTGGTTGTGAGCAGCCATGTAGTTTGTACGGGTCAAACCCAGGTCCTCTGATCTGAAAGAACAGCAGTGCTCTTAACCACTGAGCCATCTCTCCAGCCCCCTATATGTGAGATGCTCTTATGGCACAGATTGGGAAAAACCCGGGGAAGATCTCTAAGACCTTTCTGCAGGAAGAGATATGCACAGACTCACTGTATGCTGACCAGCTTCCTAACACTTAGTAAAGGAAGGAAATAAATTTCTGGGTTGATTTGGTCCATTTCATCCCAAAGGTTCACGTTTGTAACCACCTAACATCTTGTCTGCTAAGACATGGAGTCTATTCTTTGCTCATTTTAAGTGTAGAAATTATAGAAAATGTAGAGGAAAATGCAAATGGGAATTGTAAAGAAGCTTCATAAGCAATTTCCCCAAGCTCTTAACCTAGTTTAAACCTTATCT
Organism: Peromyscus californicus insignis; assembly: GCF_007827085.1. Lineage (NCBI taxonomy): Eukaryota > Metazoa > Chordata > Mammalia > Rodentia > Cricetidae > Peromyscus > Peromyscus californicus. The sequence goes on along the minus strand of NW_026294573.1, from coordinate 95,692,798 downwards.
GACAAGCCAGACTAGCTTACAAGACATGAATGTAAATTCAGCATTGTGATACTGAGTGTTCTGTTATTGGGTATACACAGATTTAGGATTATTATTTCCTCATACTAAATCAGTCTCTTCACTATTACCTAGGGATCTTCCTTGTTTCTTTGTGTGTGTTCGTGTTCATGTATCTGTAGGTCTGTCTACATGTGCTTCTGTAAATGTGTAAGCATGGGACAGAAAGTCAACCTTGAGTGTTGTTTTTGAGAAGCCATTTACCTTTTTTTTTTCATTTTTCTTTATTAAGAAATTTTCTACTCACTCCACATACCACCCACAGATACCACCTCCTCCCACCCCCAAGCCCTCTCTCCCAAGCCACCCCACATCCCCATATCCCCCAAACCAAGGTCTCCCATGGGGAGTTAGTAGAGCTCGGCACGCTGAGCCTAGGCAGGTCCAAGCCCCTTCCCACTACACCAAGGCTACGCAAGGCGTCATACCACAGGCACCAGATTCCCAAAAGCCTGCCCATGCACCAGGGATGGATCCTGATCTCCCTGCCTTTTTTTTTTTAACACAGGCTATCTCACTGGCCTTCAACTTGCCAAGTAGGCTAGACTGGCTGCCCAGGAGCCCAGACATGCACCTGTCTCTGCTTCCCAGAACTGGGATTACAAACAACACACAAACATGGTCAGCTTTCTTATGGATTCTGGAGGTTGAACCCAGGTCCTCATTCTCACAAGCCAACTACTTTACTGATCGGAATGTTTCCTCAGCCATTCTTGTCTCTTTTCACTGTCTTTAAAGTCTATTTTACCTAATGTAAGTTTAGTATTCCTGCTTTCAATTTACATGAAATATTTCATTATATCCTTTCGATTTCAGCCTATATGTGTCTTAGGAGGTAAAGTATTTTTGGAAGCTACATGTAATTGGATTTTTTTTCAATCTAGTCAGTATCTATTTATCACTAAAATAGAGAATTTATCCACTCATATTCCAGTTATTGACAATTAAGATCTTACTATATTTGGTGTATACCTTACTTTCTACTTTTATTGTATTTCTTTTCTTTACTACAGTTCTTTTTTTGTGTAAATGGTTTACTCTCATAATACTTTGTGATATTTTGTTTAAGATTCTGGATGTCTGTTATAGATTTCACTTTGTAGTTACTTGAAATAAAATCTTTTTGATTGCAACAAGTTGTTTTGAAATAATAGCAACTTGACATGGTTGCAAAATAAGAAGTGCCTAACAGAAACCACAAGAAAAAGAAAATGCGTGCCAAAACAGCATGATTTTGGTTTTTTAGCTCTGTGCATACTCAACCAGCCCCACTGGCCATTTGACACACCTATAGACACTGGTGCTTCTGAAATGGGTCAAAACCTGAGCACACAACCTGCCAACCCTAGCAGAACACCAAGACCCACACTGCTCTGGACTCCCTGCTGCTGATTTGGATTATAGCCCACAACTGACTGTGCAACTGTCTACAAAGGCAATGCTAACTGGAATGGAAATCACACACAGACTGAAGCTATCTATCTTCCTCTGGCACTATTCTACAGGCTACACCCACAGGCAAACCTGGAGAAGGGAGCCTCTGGGATCTAACAAAAATTAGATTTCCCCATTCTAGCATTAAGGTCTAGGGCAAAGTTTTATGTTTATTATCCTGTCCTACCCACAAAGAAAGAGTCCCTGTCTCAGACTATTAACCACAACAACAGATCTGGTACTGAAATCCAAGACAGAGATTTAATGTCTTACTTTCCAAAGGGAATTTTTACTCTCTGCTCTAAAGCCCAAGGCTGGAGGAGGGGAGGTGTGTGCAACCAATCTCCTGGCCTAAGGCAGGCTCAGAGATTCATAGGAATAGGGGTTTTAGGCCTTTTCTCAGGACTTGGTTGAACTGTGTTTGGTCTGGTATTAGGTTTGAAGGATAAGGTCTGGATTTCATTCCTTCTCTCCACTCAGAAAGTATCTTTTTCCATACTTGACTACTTTGAGTTAGAAGATGCATAAAGCCAACTCTTCTTTCTTACCTTTTTGTTTGTATATAATAAAATCAAGTTTTATAGACTGTCACCTGGCCTCCTTAGTTTCTGTGAACTACTCTGATGTGAGAATAGCTAGTAGACCTCTGGTGTCCATAGGCAAGGATCACCAGAAGATTTCATTCCAAGGACATCATGCTCCATCCACCCAAGAGGAATAAAAATTTTAAGTGAAATTACTTAGTCAAGTTTTTAATCCTCAATCTAAAATACAGAGTCTTAGACTTTGATGCATCATCTTATGATTTCCCAAATCTGCAATGGCACAAAAGAGGCATGCATCCAGTAGGAACCTTCATTTGAGTTTGAATTTTGACTGTTTCTCAGGGTACAATGTGTGGTAGACTATTCTCTAATGATCCTTGGTGTTGGTTTCAAGCTAGACTTCCAATAATAAAAATAAACAACCAGTAATCTATGGTGACATTAAGACATGATATAAGTTAATTATATTAAATGCATTCTTAATTTATGATATTTTCATCTTACTATGGTTTCTGGAGATATAACCCCATTATCAATAAGAGTGCCTATAGTAACATTTATATGTTGTTAGTATATATTAAGCTCTTCTATGTGTAAAGGTATAATTTTAGCACTAACTAAGGATAACTGTGCCCATCAGCATCTTCTATCACACAATTAGTATAGAATTTTACCAAAACACCAATTTGGTAAAAGCATTTTATCCCCTTCTTGAACTCTATTGCATTGAGTATGTCCAAGGCTCATTTTCCCAATACTTTCCCCACCTATATTTCATTTTTGATGAACTGGTAGTTTATGTTGCTTTCCTACTGTTTCTTTTAAATATCCTGTGGGATTTAAAAAATAGATTTAAAACAGTTCTAACATGATTATACCACATGGTACTGGCATAAAAACAGATGGGTTGATCAATGGAATTAAATTGAAGATTCAGACATAAATCAACACACTGATGGATGCCTAATTTTTGATAAAGAAACCAGAAATTCACATTGGAAAAAAGAAAGCATCTTCAAAAATGGTGCTATATGTAGAAGAATGTAAATAGATCCATATTTATCACACTGAACAAAACTCAAGTCCAAATGGATAGATCAAAGACCTTAACATAAAGCCAGACACACTGAACCTGATAGAAGACAAAGTGGTGAGTAGCCTTGAAAACACTGGCACAGGATACTTTTGAATAGGACACCAATAGCACAGGCACTAAGATCAACAATTAATAAATGTGACCTCATGAAACTGAAAAGCTTCTATGAGGCAAAGGACACCTTCAATAGGATAAAATGGCAGCCTACATAATGGGAAAAGATCTTCACCAACTCCATATCTAACAGAAGGCTAATATCCAAAATATATAAAGAACTCAAGAAACTAGACATCAACAAACTAAATAATCCAATTTTAAAATGGGGTACAGATCTAAACAGAAAATTCTCAATAGAGGAATTGCAAATAGCTAAGAAACACTTGAAATGTTAAACATCTTTTGCCATCATGGAAATGCAAATCAAAACTACTTTGAGATTCCATCCATTGCTGATGGAACTGCAAACTTGTACAACCACTATGGAAATCAATATGGCAGTTCCTCAGGAAATTGTGAATCAATCTACCTCAAGACCCAGCTATACAACTCTTGGGCACATACCCAAAGAATGCTCAATCATACCACAAGGACATTTGCTCAACTATGTTCATTTTAACTTTATTTATAATAGCCAGAAACTGGCAACAACCTAGATGTTAATCAGTTGAAGAATGGATAAAGAAACTAGTACATTTGCACAGTGGAGTATTACTCAAATATTTTTTTTAAATGACATTGTGAAATTTGCAGGCAAATGTATGGAACTAGAAAAAAATCATCCTGAATGAGGTAACCCATACCTAGAAAGATACTTATAAGTGGGTGGCAAATGATAATCAAGCTACAATCCATAGACCCAGAGAGGTTAGGTAAAGAGGAGGACTCTAGGTGGGACTCATGGATCTCCCTGAAAGGGAAAATAGACTAGATTTTGTGGGTGGACTGTGAGTAGTTGGAAATGAGAGTGGGAGGGAGGGGAGGGAGGGAGAGAGTACAGAGAAAGATGGCTGGAATTTGAGGGACATTTGGGTCAATGTTAAAACCTAGTGTAGTGAAAATTACCTGGACTCTATAAGAGTGACTCTAGTGAGGACTCCTAGTAACGTAGGAGACAGAGTCTGAACTGGTCAATTTTTATAACCAGCTAAACCTTCCAGTAGTTGGCAGGGTTTGCATTCAGTCAAGTCATAGGCTGAGGGGGTCCCATGGAGATACCCAAACAAGCCAAGCTGATGCTAGGCAAAGGGTCACTCTCCAAAAACTGACAGAGGGGCACCATTGCTGAGGACAACATCCACACAGCTCATTGAAAGTAGAACAGTCAAGCAAGTGCCTGCGTGGAGCCTTCAAATCTATGTTTTAGGCTCTTTGAGGCAATAAGGTACTTATTATTCAGTCTACAGAAAGAGAAACCTGGACATAGACATAACCACAAAACATTCTACCTACCATCTGTCCTGCCTGCAAGAAGTGCTGGGGTAATGGTGGCACAGAACTCATGGGAGTGGCCAAGCAATATGTGGTTTAACTTAAGGTCCATGCAAGGAGAGGTAGCCCATATCCAACACTGCCTGGATGCCAAGAAACTGAAGACTGGATAGCCCAGAGATACAGGATAGAATCAAACATTACTAGTCTAAAAAAAGCCAAGAAATGATTCCCAATGATATTCTGCTATGTTCATAGATCAGTATTTTGTCCAGTCATCATCAGAAAGACTTCTTCCAGCAGCAGATGGTAGAGGGTGTGGAAACTGCCCACAGCCAGACATTATTCAGAGAGAGAATCTAAATTTAGGTCTCCATTGGGTTCCTGCCCTTGGAGATCAGGGAACCCCACAGAAGAGGGGGAGGAAAGACTGTAGGAGTCAGAGGGCATGGAGAACACCAAGGTCTACTGAATCATCTAAGCAGGGCACATAGGGCCACAAAAGACTGAAGTGGCAAGCATGGGGACTGCATGTGTCTGCGCCAGGACCTCTGCATATATGCTATGGTGGTCAGCTTGGTGTTTTTATGAAAGTCTTAAGAGAGGAAGCAGGTGTTTCTCTTACTCTGTTGCCTGCTCTTGGGACTCTTTTCCTCCTATTGGGTTGCCTTGTCCAGCCTCAAAATGAGGGCTTTTGCCTTCTCTTATTGTATCTCATTTTGCTATGTTTGGTTGCTGTCTCTTGGAGGCCTGCTCCTTTTTTAAGTGAAATGGAGGAGGAGTAGATTTGGGTGAGGGGGGAGATGTGATAAAGATGGGAGGAGAAACTGTGGCCTGGATTATTGTATGAGAGAAAAATCTATTTTCAATATAAGAAAAGTGAATTCTACCAAGCTTTATCAATGTTTGTGGAGTTTTTCATAATTGAGAGGGGAGCTTCAAGAATGGACCTCTGATACTAATTAACTACTTAGATTCTCAACTTTTATTGTAGATTTCTTGCTTCTCTGCACTGTTTTGATGAAATAACACTTATCTCATCTGAATGGGAAAGGGCTTTTCCTGACTCCTTCTGATACATCTGCATTAAATTTTCTTAAAGGTGATAAGAAAGAAAACTTAAGGTGTAATTAGCCTTTACTAAACACTTCTAAAAAATACCATCTTTAGCCTTTTCAATTAACTAAACATAAACAGACTTCTACCTAAGGAAAAATCATCATTTGTTGTATCAACTACATCTAATTTTTGAACTGCAGCAAAATCTCCCATACTTCACATAGATAGGAGGAAGGCTCCTGAAATTTTTGAAAGGTGTAATTCCCCTTAGAAGGATTTGTACACATAAAGCAATTAAACATGATTTCAACATCATTCTTGTGATTCTTTCACAAAAGGCTTTAATTACTATTTATATTCTGCTATTTATCTCAGAATAAATAAAGTTGTCCATAATTAGTATCGTAGCCTCTAACATCTGTCAAGCAAATATCATTCTTTCTGGGAGACATGAGATATCAGTACTTTAGGAAGCACTTGTTTTCCAGATAGGTCATTTGCACTTTGGAACAAGGGGAAAAAAAAAAAAACTTCATCAGCCCCACTCATTACTCTACTGATTTACTGCGTGTCCACCTTGATGGCTGGAAGAACGTTCTTCCTTCCCTCTTCTGCATGACTGGAGTATGGGTCACAGAATTTTGCTTTTAGGTACATGTCCTGGCTAAATCTGGCCATTTCCCAATCAGTTTTGTCACATCTGTCTTATGTCAAAATGATATACTTGAACACTAAGCTATAGCAAGGAAAATGTATTTTTTTATTGTTAGGTAGTTTTTCACAGGAGATGGGATCTGCCTCAGGCAGGCTGAGTGTGCATAATGGGTTCATTTCTGTCATCAACACAGGTACACACCCAGTGGACAAGAGTCAGCCCCAAACTGCCTGACCTCTTCATCCTGTGTGATTAAAGCAGCTTTTCAACAAATGTATTACATAAATAACCTTTTCATCGGAATGAGTTCCTCCCAGATTCTCAAGTTTAGATATTTATCTTAGAAGAGTCGTTAAAGGATGCCCTTGAATGAATGTCAAGTTTTGATCATCAAGTTTGTTAGCTGACTTAGGGGGAAAGTTGAGAGTTATAGCAAAATACATTTGAATTTAAACTAAGGAATGTCAAAGGGAAAAACACTAAATTAACAACTTGACAACACAGAAAGGAAAATAATATTTGCCAGCACCAAGTGTGGAGCATTGAAGATCTTTCAAATGACTGGCAGTCTAAAACAGACAACGTTCACACTTATGGTTACCTCAGAGAAAGGAGCGTCCCGACGCTGTGGATGGAGCTGAGTAGGGAGAGTGCTTGACGAGTGTACCCTGTGCTCCATGTTCAATGCCTGGAATCACAGCACTGAACAATTTAAAATTACCAAAAAAACTCAATGATTTCTTCAAAACCTTCTCCGAAGCTGTGACATGAGATCTCCAATGAGAGCCAACTCAAATATGATAAATATGCATGTGTAAATTTTATTTTTCTTACTCAGTACTTTTCTGCCCACACTGTTGGCAGTGCAGCATATTGTCCCAGGCATAACCTCCTAAAAAAGGAAAAAAAAAAGTGGAACCTTATCAGTTAGCCTATAAATTCAAAATTAATAGAAAAATGAATTATTCATCTGTATTTATAGCCTATGTATAAGTATCTGGCCTTTGCCGTCATAGTTGTTTTTCCTGTGTGAATTAATAATTGATAAGGAACTGGTCATTTTCAAATACAGAAAACCCTCTGCTCCTTTTTCCCTGACACCACTTTTTTCTAAATCCTGGTGTAGCTTACATCATCTCTAACCACCTGCAGCTATAGGACCTCAGAACACTTCATCTTCAACACTGTCAGGCCTCCAAGCTCTTAAGAGCCGAGAAGATGATAACGATTTGCTTTGGTGCAGTGTCCTCTGGACCAAAAGTGCTCCTCAGATGCAAGATTTATAAAAGCAGACACACTTGCTTTAGACATTTTCCTTAACACTGAAAATAAACGTTTTGTGACTATTTGTACTGCCGTATCGTTAAGAGCTTTGTACGCTGAGATAGCTCATCACCGTTTGATGTGGGATGACCCTTCTGTCCACTGTGAATATGTATTACTCTCATTGGTTAATAATGAAGCTGTTTGGCCTATGACAAGGCAGGATAAGGTTAGGTGGGACAATCAAACAGAGGACTCAGATAAAGAGGGGTGGAGTCAAGAGAAATGTTAGCAAGCTACCCAAGAAGCAAGATGTTAGAGGACCAGTAAAGCCACAAGCCACATGGCAATACATAGATTAAGAGAAATGAGTTATTTTAAATGTAAGAGCTAGTTAGTAATAAGCCTGAGCTATTAACCAAGCATTATGTAATTAATATAAGCTTTTGGGTTTATTTGGGTCCAGGCAGTCAGGACAGAAAAGTTCTGCCTCCATTTACAGCCATTAACACCATATTTCTTGGAACTAAAACCAAAGTTATGTAAAAATAATAAAATACTTGGAAAATTCTGTATCTGGTTAATTGTATCTGCTTCTATACCTTCTTTCTTTATTGTACATGGGCAATTCAAAGACAAAGAGCTGTCTTTTAAATGTACTTAGATTTATTTAATCTTGTATTTTTTCACCAATTAGTCATGATTATGAACAAGTGTAGATTACATTGGGTACTGACAGAATATCTGCAAATCAAAAATAATATAGGAATTAAATGGGATTATTATTAAACCTCAGATTAGGTTCTTTCTTTTCTTCTTTCCATTTCTACATTTGCCAGACTGGAATGCTAATCTGTAACATGAATCTTAAAAGGTCTTATTAATAAAAAACAAACCTGAAGCCAGATATTGGGGTGAATGCTGGAAGATCAGAGAAGCAGAACAAGCAACAGCTTCCTCACCTCACCAATTCCTCAGCTGATCCTGTTTCCTCAGACTGGAATCCTCTGAGTCCTCATCCAGAATGAATCTCAGCTGAACTGCTGCTAAAAGCTTAAAAGCTTAACCAGCTCTAGCTCCTGGTCCTCACGTCTTATATACCCTTCTGCTTCCTACTATCACTTCCTGAGATTAAAGGCATGTGTCACCATGCGTGGCTATTTCCAGTGTGACATTGAACTCACAGATATCCAGAGATCTCTGCCTTCGAAATATTAGGCTTAAAGGTGTGTGTGTGTGTGTGTGTGTGTGTGTGTGTGTGTGTGTGTGTGTGTGTGTCACCGTTTTCTGGTCTCTATATCTAGTGGCTGTTCTGTTTCTCTGACCCCAGATAAATTTATTAGGGTGCACAATATATTGGGGAAAACAATATCACCACACTCATCTGTTCTCAACAGTTATAAAAGATCATCTGTTACTTAAATTTCTCTTTTGTTTTGTTTGAGACAGAGTCTTCAAACTGGCCTAGAACTCACTATGAAGCTCAGGTTGGCCTTAAACTCCTTCCTGATTTTTCTGCCTCTACCTCCCAAGTGCTGGGAGTATAGGTGTGTACTAAGACATGAAGCTTTGAAATAGTTGAAAATATAGATATAGATCTATATTGAAGGAACTTTATAATGTAGTCTACACTTGCTATCATAACATGTATTCATCAGTTATTATTGAGAATACTCTCATCAGATTATGCAATATGTCTTCTCTGAATATTTATAACAGGATTTTTGTGTAATTTCTCTTCCAAAACTGATTCATTCCAAAAAAAAAAAAAGAACCACTGAAAAGGAGTTTAGATTTTTGATACTATGATATGTAGTGTTAATAGTAGTTCGTCTTGTATAAATATCTAGAGTCAAAATCATATCCATCCTTTTGCAAATATCTGTAAATTCTGCTGTGTGCCTTGGGTACTAATTTCACCTGCAAGTTTTTTTATTTCCAAATCTTACATCACATCTATTGAGCACCAACCTGTGTATTAAGTGTTCACTCTCACGAAGTGCAAGGCTCATCTGTGTTATGCAGGGACACTGACAGTTCACGACCAGGGGTGTGTATGTCATGTGCCAGATAAATTGATATGCTGGGTGTGGAGGCTTTTACATCATTGCCATCAGTAACACCATACTTGTTCTGGTTGCAAACTTCAGTGTATCCCCAAACAAAATTGTCTCTTCCCTCATATTCAAGAGTCAAAAAAGGAGATTTTATTAAATATCTAAATTCCGCATCAAAAAATGACTACAACTCATATTTAAGTATATGGAATGTGTGTATAAGAGAGAGAAGAATGACAGAGAGACACACATAGAACGAGAATGAGTTTTTAAAGTACAAATTCCATTCAGTGCTCCCTTGGGATTACAGCACCATAATAATCCAATAATGATTTGAAAAGAAGAAATTTGCAAAAAAAAACACTGCAGTATTGTTTTATATGTATGAATATAGAGATATACAATGAGCATTTTAAAGTTTCCATTTAGCATTTTAATAATTGATATCCTATTATCCAATTATATAGTCAAAGACTAAATAAACAAGGAACTTTCCTCTGAAATGGTTATCATTTAAGTTACAGATTCTAACTTGGAGTACCTGATGATACAGGTGCATTTATGTGATTTGATGCATGAAATTAAATAAAAATTCATTTTTAATCTTAAGTCAACATTTTAACCTTTAATTCTAGGCTTGCTGTTACTCACATATATGCTAATAAAAGAAAAATATTAATTGCGGCAAAGAAGTCTGTTAAGCCATTCATTTAGCTTAATAAGGTTTTATATTCATAATTATTAATTATCCATGCAAAGGGCTAATTTCTGGGAAAACATGTTCAGCAGCTTCAAATATTTGTTCATCCCCACAAGTATGCACTAAAGATGTCAGGAAACCTGCAGAAAAGAAAACTGAAGGTCATTTCTGTCACCAGTCTCAGAGCAACATGGAAGGAGAAAATTAATGCTGGTTCGGCCAAACAAAACTTTCTGGAATGGCAATTGTTTCTGTTCCCTCAAGACAACCCACAACTTATTCTTTGACAATGAAAATAATTCCTGAATAAGTTTATTATAAAATCCATATACTTTCCAAAGGGCGTAGTTCATACTAAATTTTATGGGTATTTGTTTGCAGGGTGCATTTAGAACTCCCATTCAGATGGACAGAAATGAATCTGCTTTGACCAAGTGAAAATTATCAATGCAATATTATTGAGCATCGTTGGGAGATGGGGATTCAGCTGCCCTGTAAACTCAGCTGAGAGACGGTGCTGTCCATGGTGATGCTGGTGAACGCCTCAAGGAATTACATGGGTAAGAAAGTTGATGAGGTGTTCATTCCTCTCTGGTTTTCAAAGTAATCGGATTTGCTATTTCAGTGTAGAAGAAAACCTCTGGGCCTTTTGGTATTTGCCTGAACTTTAAATACTAAATCTATCCTGCATTGCTGAGCCAGTCAGCTCAATCTATACTCTCAGAGTCATGTCCTTAATGGAACAATGAAAATATGGCATCTGTGATCAAGAAAACGTGAATGCCTGCTACTGCCCGCTTTCATCACATACGATAATGTTAAATTCACGGTTCTGAAATCATAATTTGCCATAGTCGATTGAGATTGTACTAAAGTTTGTAATGTTATGAACAATTCTCTTTTATTTTTTTAATTTTATTTTACAATACAATTCGGTTCTACATATCAGCCACGGATTCCCTTGTTCTCCCCCCTCCCGCCCCTCTCTCCTTTCCCCCAGCCCACCCCCCACTCCCACCTCCTCCAAGGCAAAGCCTCCCCCGAGGACTGCGATCAACCTGGTAGACTCAGTCCAGGCAGGTCCAGTCCCCTCCTCCCAGGCCGAGCCAAGCGACCCTGCATAAGCCCCAGGTTTCAAACAACCAACTCATGCAATGATCACAGGACCCGGTCCCACTGCCTGGGTGCCTCCCAAACAGATCAAGCCAATCAACTGTCTCACCCATTCAGAGGGCCTGATCCAGTTGGTGGCCCCTCAGCCATTGGTTCATAGTTCATGTGTTTCCATTCGTTTGGCTATTTGTCCCTGTGCTTTATCCAACCTTGGTCTCAACAATTCTCGCTCATATAAACCCTCTTCTTTCTCGCTAATTCGAGTCCTGGAGCTCCACCTGGGACCTAGCTGTGGATCTCTGCATCCATATCCCTCAGTCGTTGGATGGGGTATCTAGCATGACAATTAAGGTGTTTGGCCATCCCATCACCAGAGTAGGTCATTTCGGGCTGTCTCTCGACCATTGCCAGCAGTCTATTGTGTGGGTATCTTTGTGGATTTCTGTGGGCCTCTCTAGCACTTTGCTTCTTCCTATTCTCATGTGGTCTTCATTTGCCATGGTCTCCTATTCTTTGTTCTCCCTCTCTGTTCTTGATCCAGTTGGGATCTCCCGCTCCCCCAAGCTCTCTTTCCCTCGACCCTCGCCCTTCATTACACCCACTCATGTCCAGGCTGTTCATGTAGATCTCATCCATTTCTCCGTCATTGGGCGATCCCTGTGTCTTTTTTGGGGTCCTGTTTTCCAGGTAGCCTCCCTGGTGATGTGAGTAGCAGTCCAGTCATCCTTGTTCCACATCTAGTATCCTCCTATGAGTGAGTACATACCATGTTTGTCTTTCTGAATCTGGGTTACCTCACTCAGGATGATTTTTTTCTAGATCCATCCATTTGCCTGCAAACCTCATGATGTCATTGTTTTTCTCTGCTGAGTAGTATTCCATTGTGTATATGTACCACATTTTATTTATCCATTCATGAACAATTCTCTTAAACAGATCAATTATTTTAGCAGAATTACCAAGGCAAATTTTAGATGATTTAAAAATAAAACTCTTTTCAAACTTTCAAAACTGCATATGTTTACATGCTAGGTGCTAAACTGTCGATAATTAATTAGCTGATCTCACATAGTTATGGTGTTCACATACAGATAAATGCAGAATAATCACTAGGAACTATTGGAATGTTGACTTTTCTGTGTAAACATTATTACTAAAGCCAAAATTTTCAAAAAATGATTAAGTAAATTCAAAACATTTCCATAACAAGTTATAATTGCGCATTAGAACTAAAAACGTCAGACAAAAATTTCATAGATAAGTAAAAATCACTGATACTCAGTTCATATAAGTACAAATTAATAAGACATTTCTAAATGAACTTGAGTGCCTCATTACAAAAACAAGCTTCTCCATGCCCTTGTGACAGGTGATTTTTGGAAATTTCCCCTAAGAAAACACTTGAACAAAAGCAAGAAAACATTCCCACAAAGTGGTCAGTGCCATCTTCTCAACAGCAAAACAGAGGGAAAGGCTGAAAGGCTTACTAAATTATGATGCATTAATGTATGGATGTTGCACAGCTATGAACAATGATCATTATGAAGATAAAATATAGACAACTAATTGTAATACCATCTCAAGTGGCAAAACAGAAACTGAAGATTGTAGTTCATACTTCACATACACCGTAAAAGAAGCCATTTGTAAATAGCTGCATGGAAATAATAGGCAGAAACTGAAACTCCTGCTACTTTAGTATTGAGTATCTTTTGTTCATTTTTTAGTAGCAGTAAATATAGAAAGTATAACAATAAAAGTAAAAACACCATTATTATATCCAAAGTAAAAAGCCACATTGTCAGAAAAGCTGAAACAAATTTTAATTTTAGAATAGTTTCGCTTTCAGAGTAGTTTCAAGTTCACAGCAAAATTGAGCAGAGAGTGTGGAGTGCTCATCTGTGCCTGTCCACGTTCACATATACACCACCCTCTGATATCAGTATCACCAGGGCGGCTACTATTCTAACTGATGAACTTAGAGGGACACATCACCATCACCCAGGGGACATAGCGCAGTTAGGAATCACTCTCAGTTTTTCACATTCTGTAAATACAAGTACAGACAAATGGGCAATGTCATGTTTCCACTTATGGTGGATGGAATAGTTTCATGATGCTCCAAGTCTTCTTCCCACTATCTAGTCATCTTTCCCATTCCCAACCCTCAAAGTTATTGGTTTGCTGAAACCTTTACTATGTACAACTCAGAAGGATCTAAATGGGAAACATGTATAGAACAATTTTTTTAACTAAAAAAAAAAAACAGTAACAATAATACTAGTCTTCTTATTGTCTACTTGGTTGGTTGGTTGGGTTGTTTGTTTTTGTTTTTGTTTACTCTTTACAGAATTTCATGAGTTCTTTTCCTATTTTGGATAATTATTTTTTCCCTTTAAACTTGTTTGAGACAGGATCATGTGCCTTTGCTAAAACAATGTTCTGTGAACTAACAGTTTACAACATACCATTAATATGATTCCTATAAACTATTGTGTGCCAGGACCAGACACTTGTGTTCCCTGTGGGTTGAGGATTCTTTTCCTCTGTTCAGACAGAAAAATCTCAAATATCCGAAATGCAGCTCCTTCCTGCAAGCTGCTTAGAGCTTTTCGTGTCAGTGGCCCTGGACTCATCTCTAAGATGAAGTCCCTGCAGCCCAGCACCTGGCAACAAGTGTTAATAGTGTGTCAGCTTGTGGCAATGTGCAGAGGTTGTTTCATCTGCCCATATCAATAATTCTCTACACTTCCTCCACCCTCCTTTCACAACTCCTCACCTTTCACAATCTAACAGCCCCTTGTTGGTCACAGCCTCGGGTCTCCCTTGCCTCTTACCTGTGGCTCTTGGCAGCCTCCTGTCTTAGGAGCACTTCCGACTGCTGGGCCTCAATTTCCCAGGTCTCTGCTGGCAGCTGTTCTCTGGAACTTTTGAGTCCCCTTCCACCTGCTGAGTGTGCTGAGGGTCAACAGAACCACAAGTTCTTATTCCTATTCCACACTAGCTCAGCCTGCTTTATTGTGATAAAGGTTACAAGTAGGTGATTTTTTAAAAAACACCTTTTGGAGGCTTTACTGGACCTCAAAGTGAAAGATGGAAGTGTAATGGTAATCAGGATCGAGATCTCCCGCATCACAGCATCACAGAGGAGAGTAAGAGAAGGGATGCGTTATGGAGTCAGTCACACAGCCACAACCCCCTCTCTGATGAGGGAACTCCAGTCTGTGAAGGCATGCCTGTTTCACCTAGCAAGGACAAGGAAGGTAATCACCCTGACCTAGCTGAAGACATTGGAGTAGCAAAGGGCAAAGTCATAATGGGGTCAGATGAGGGTCAAGGCCAGAGTGAGGCCTCCTGCACACAGACTGGGACGAAGTCTCCAGAAGCAGAAGCAGGACCTTCAGGGGCATCATAGTATCTCCTGGGGTAGCTGCAGCTGGAGAGAAGTTTCCTCAAGCCCACAAGTCCTTTAAAGCAGCCAACGTTGTGAAGACAGTACTTCAGGAGATGGCAAAAGAAGCAGCTGGCAGTGGATGATGGCTCTATAGGTTATGCAGGAGCTACAGGGCTGAGCTTCTGACTGGCATCTTCTCAGCTAAATATACAACAGTGTACTGACAGCCCTGCTGAATTTGGGGACCAAAGGGACAACAAAAGCAGCTACTCATCCTGTATAACCTGTGGTAATCACACAGTTCTCCACAGCAGTTGGAGATATGCACCAGAGATGTCCAATAGGTAGTAATTAAAAGAAAAAAAAACATTAAAACATCACAGCAAAGAGATCTAAGGAGATGTTAACATTCTTCTGTATTGAATGTTATCTAAGAATGCTGGTGTCCCAGGAGAAAAATATCCTTAGTAAAGTTCAGGTCCTCTTACTCTGTTCAGAGGTTCACACCAACCAATTTATGAGTTTTCATCAGCCTCTTAATATCTGAATTACTAATCTTATACATGAGTTCAAAAATACTTGAGTACTCTGACTCAGATTTCGTGCACGCTATGGCCTTTTGAGAACAGTATAAAACATTTCATTGTTAGCTAATGACATAGCATTCCAAGTTGATTTTATTAACACAGTCTCGGGTTTCACAGTGTGATCAAATATCGCACAACAGTAAATGGAGAGACAGTAGATCAAAGCCAGGTGTTTATTCTTCTGTTGTAACTCTGAGCTGCACAATTTTTGGAAATTATCTACACATTAGAATGACTTCAAAGAAATCATTTTACATTTGAAGGCATGTATATACTTGTATGTACCGCTAGTGGTGGGAAAGAGCATACAAAGAAACTGAAAATATTTTTTCCTTTATACTAAAATAAAGCTTATGCAATGTTCTCCAATCACATACATGCCGTCTAATGAGGTACTCTTATATACTAAATGTATGCACTTTGCAATTAGTTTAGTTTATTATCTTTGTTGTATTGTGTACACACAGTATATGTAAATATCCGTGTCACTGTAAATGTAGGCAGAAGTGTGTGCAGGAGCACATGGATATGGAAGTGTACATGTGTGTGTTCAGGAGAACATGTATGTGGAGACTTGTGTGTACAGGAATACATGCACATACATGTGGAGGCCAAAGGTCAATGTCACTTTACATTTTATTGGGTTTTTTTTTTTTTTTAAACTGGAAAATATTTTCTCTGTGGACCTACCTGGATTGAATCTACCAGGTTGAGCTGAATCCCCAGGGGAGTCCTTGCCCTGGAGGAGATGGGAATGGGGGGGGGGGGACTGGGTGGAGGCTGGGGGGACACGGGGGAAGGGAGAACAGGGGAATCCGTGGCTGATGTGTAATATTACATCAAATTATAAAAAAAAATTTAAAAATTTTAAAAAAGAAAATAGTAAATGACAACATTTCCTAATAAGTCCTTTTAAGCCAAATAATAGCTGAATTATACATATAAATATTAATTAGATTCTGGTATACAGAAGAGACCTATCTTCATCTGTTCAGAGAGCTATGTTTTACTTAAGTTGTGTAAGTGAGATTCCTATTCATCTTCCCCTTCACTGTTTGATTTATAGCAGACATTTTTCTATAGGCTAATCCATAATCTAAAAAGCTTTTAGCCGGTACATCTTATTTTTTAAGACAAAGGTTTTCAGTGAACTGGTCCTCACTAACACAGTTGAACTGGATGGCTCACTGGCCACAGAGTCCCACTTGTCCATGCTTCCTTGCAACTGGAGTTCCAGAAGAACACTGCCATGACCAACTTTTTGCATGAGTGCTAGAGATCTACCTTGGGACTTCATTTTTGACTTAACTATCTCCCCAGGCCCAATTGGTCAGACTTACACTTAAATATTAACTTCCAAAAAAGACAGGAACAAATTTCACCTACTTGGTTTATCTGAATCTTTAAGATTCTGAGTTTGGAAGTGATGCTGATAGGAATAAGTACTGTTATTCCACCAAGTGCAGTGTAGCCTTCTTAGTCAATGCTAGACATTAGCATGACTAAATCTTGGGGAAAATACTTTACTAGACAAACAACTTTTAATATTTCAATTTCACAGAAAAGTAAACCTCCTTAAATATATATTCTTAAGTCTTTAAAAGTCATAATAGCTTCATATTCCTAATATTGTCATTGATATCATTTCAAAGTGGCTTCTACAAAACATGCTTTTTTTGTCAAACATGTTCACATATTTGTTTTCAATGTTAACTAAGATTTCTCTAAACACTACTTTTAAATTATTCACTTCCCTTAATGTTGGTGTTTAAAGGGTTCTGAGAACTGAACTTTTAGAAATAATGTGGAAATTAACAAAATGCTTTGTTTTTAACTACATTTCAAGCAATGTATTTTTTAAGACTCTTAATTTATAGTGACTAGTTTGTTGCCCCAAATTCATCATAAGGATATATGCACATAGATTTAAAAAATATAGTTAAATGTTGCTTACTGGATTGCTCTCCATAGTTCCTTCAATTTTCTCTTTTTATACAGCCAGGTCCACCTGTCCAGGGGTGACATCACCCCCCAGTGGGATGAGGCTCTCTATATCAATCATTAATCAAGAAAATGCCCTATAGAATCAATGTGATGGAAGCATTTTCTCAACTGAAGTTTCCACTTCCTAGAAAATTCTAGCTTGTGTCAATATGACAAAAGAAAAACTACTAAGGCACACCCCAAAAGCTACCCATCTTCTCCATTAAGTGTACCAATTATTTGAGGACCTAATAGCTTTTGGACACTAACTTAGTTCTGGAGAAATAGAGAAAAATATTAGACATGTCCTTTTACTATGGGAGTTAAACATCTACTTGGAAGCAGTCACAATACTATGTCATGCTTCTTTAGTAACTACAGAAAGGAACATATTCAAAGATATAATCTTTGTTAAATCATGAATTAATGAAGTTGGCCATATTGACTCCAGTTTTACAGTGATCACTGGTAGGATGAGAGGAAAGTTGGTGATACTGTGAAATGATACTGCTTTTTTGAAAAGAAATTTGATTCTGCCAAGAGATGTGGTATATTCTGATTTTTAGCATGCTTGCAAGCTAAGCAATTAATATATAGTGTATTTGTAAAGATTAGCATAAGACATGAAATGCTTATAGCTGCATTATCTTTAGGTTCTTGTGACAGCTTGTCAAGCTGTAATTTACAGAATGAAAGAGTCACATGAAAATGCACATGTAAAGTTAAACTAAAAGAGAGATGCTTGAACCTAATTATTTCACAGTAGACAGTGAATGTTCTTGGCCATTGTTCTGAGGTTCTACATAGTCTCAATTCTGTGAGGTTATTTGCTGCACAACCTTTGGAACAAAGGTACTAAGAGAATCAGTTTACAAAATGTATATTAAACATGAGTCACGGAGAATTGTCTCCCAACAGATCTTAAGTATCAAAAGTCTAAAAACAAATCTGGTACTGCACTTTAAAAAAATGAATTGTTGCCGGGCGGTGGTGGCGCACGCCTTTAATCCCAGCACTCGGGAGGCAGAGCCAGGCGGATCTCTGTGAGTTCGAGGCCAGCCTGGACTACCAAGTGAGTTCCAGGAAAGGCGCAAAGCTACACAGAGAAACCCTGTCTCGAAAAAACCAAAAAAAAAAAAAAAAAAAAAAAAAAATGAATTGTTATGTCAGACTCAAGTGAATAAAAGATCTTATTTGATACAGAAATAACAAATTCAATTATGCAAGTGATTGCAAGGAGAAGGATTGAGGAAGCAAACTCAATTCTCTCAGTCCTATTTTGTTCTAAAAATAGTATATAGCCAGGTTACTTATAAAAAAAACAATTTCTCACAAAGACATTTACAAAGCATAGCTGACACAGTCTAGGGATCTATAAAATTTGTGTTTTCCACAAGCAGTTTCCTACAAATTAGGAATACACTACTGAAATCAATTCCACAATGAAGACTCCCCTGTTAACAAATGCCACCAGTGGATTTTCCAATAGGTATGTCACTGGCATATCTACTTGAAGATAAGTGAAATGTTTATACAGTTCTTGATATATTTAACTTCTTGATATCTTTGATAGTAAGATAAGCAAGAGTACGTATGTCACGTGTTTATTGTGAAGGCTAAATGAGCTAGTAAATGCTAATATAGGGCACGTATAGAACAAGACCCTACGTGGTGTAAAGCCTATCTTACTAGATGCTTGCACTAAACCCATGACAAAAAATGTTTATAAAACAATATAACCATGTAAAAGTCTACAATATCATCTCTATTTTGCTTTGGGGAATTATTGAACGTTACAGCAAAGTATTTATAGTGTGTGGTTAAATAAAACTAATTAAGCCTGAAACGTATTTCCATATTATACAAACTTTTAAAAATATACCCACGTGTAATACCCCCTAAAAAAAAGTTAAGAGAAAAATTCAGTCTTAATATCTATTGAGATAAAGAATGAATTATTTTCTTTAATGGTAATATTTCCTTTACTTTCTGTAAGAAAAAAAATTGACCTATAACACATTTATAACAGAAAAATAATACTTCAATTAAAATGGGATTTGTAATAATAGTATGTGGACCTTATGAACCCAGGTTGATTCAACTTTTAATCAAAATCTTTGTTTCTAACACTTCTTTAAAATTACAAAACAATCTGTTAAGGATGAAAAATATTTGCAATGTATTATAGTGCTTCTATTTTTTTCAAATATTTTATCTCCCATACCAATACTTTATTTACTTCTTTAATTTATAATGCTTCCAGTATATATCAGTACCAGATTTATGTTTCCTATATTCCATGGGGAGCTTTTCATTGGCTTAATAGAGGGAGAAGTTTACTTGTAGATTCTCTTTATCTGCCAGCTAGAATTTTGAGTGGCATGCTAGACAGAAGCTTAAAGGTGACATCATGTACAAAGTTAGAGACTCCTTATTAATTACAATGTTGATTGTATGAAAATAAGCTTGATTACAAAGCCCGCCCATTGAATTCAGAGACTACAACAGTTGGTTCTCTGACTTTCTATTTTCTTAACAAAAAACAATGAGTTGTTGTTTCAGTTGCTTTGAACTGAAACACGTTTTAGGAATGATGTAACAAACATAAAATTTAGGTCAATCCAAGAATAGTGAAATTAAATTCAGATGACCTGACTCAGCAGCATGTTCTTTCTCTGTGTTAAGATGAATTTCTTTTGTGAAGCAGAGTTTGGAAGTTATGGAAGGGTAATCTCCTTTCACAGAATGTCATTCTTTCATTACTTTGGTGTAGAATACTAAAGAGATCAATTTTACTGCGTCTTCTGAACAGAAGGGGCATATACTGCAGATAATATCATTAATTAAGATACAACAGCAATAGTTAGAGTAGTTAAAGCCCACGAGGCCTTAATCCTACACAAAGAACTCCAGGCAACTAAGGAATTCTGAGAGTGGGAGAAATAGTCTCCAACTGGTTGTGTAATATCAAATGGCCATTCCTGAAAACATACATACAAGTAACATTATGCAAACTGAGTAGGCTGCACTTAAGAATATACACATGTATATATACACACACATGTACATATGTAAGATCAACTAATGAAAAAAAGACCATAAATTTGAAAAAGAGCAAGAAGAGATTTTTTAAGAGGGATTGGAGGAGGAAGGGAAAGGGGTAAATTATGATATTACATTGCTATATCAATAATAAATAATTTTAAAAGAACAGAATGAGATCAAGGACCGAGGCTTCTACATACAGCGTGATCTTACTGTTAGTAAACCAATCTAACTCTTTTTAAGCCCCTGCCTTTCAAAGGAGTCATTTTAACAGATACTCACATAGGAATGTTCTGGAAAAGTTCTCTTGAATGAAGTGGAGTCGTATAAATAACATAAAAGAGTAGACTAGTTTTTATGTAAATGGAATTCTAAAGCAGAAATCTGTACTTAAGTGAATTAATGTGTGTGACCAAGGACAAGAGACACTGGAGCACCAACACAAGTACACTGAGAGCTCATCTACAGCACATTGTATACTGAGTCTCCTAGGAGAAAAGATAAAGGTCTCGCTGAGTGATAAAGAAGACAGACATGGCTGCCATCACCAAATGATGCCAGGTTATATTTGAGTCAAGAATGCCTATGCTTGGGCATAGGAAAGGGGCAGGAAAAGCAGAAGGTGACCACACCATCAATGAGAGAAAAAAAAACAAATGATAAAATACAGCCTGAGTAAAGATTTTTTTCATAGATTTCATAGATAATATTAATGAGTGATATGCAAATATACATGCATATTTTATCTGGAGTTCAAGAAAACTGATCAGGAAGACCTCTTCAGTAGATTTTGATAGGTTATTCACTTGGCTTCAATAACAAAGGGTAAAAAATAACATTGCCTGTGGGTTTTCTTTACTCAGGGAGAAAAAAAAATCTGAAAATGAAGCCAGCTGCCAGATGGAAGATGTGTTTTCAGAGCTCAGAAAACCGAAGCAGAACTAACACTGCTGAACAACTGCAACTGGGGCATGCCTTGGCGCTGCCTATCTGTTTGCATTCATTCATAAAATCTTAATGTTTAGACACTAAACAGAACACAGAAGAGACACTGATATGGTCTGCTAAGTAGTAGTGCCAGATGAAGGTCTATTGCTGTTAAAAAACACAATAGCAGAAGCTACTCTAATGATTTAAGAAAACACAACTGTGGCTGCTCTTTCATCTAAGAGGCGAGAGCTAACTCATAACATAACAATTACTTCATATAAATTACTTATGATCAGTATGGATTCCACTATATCTTGCAGTGATGTATGCAGTCTTTGCTTAGGTTTGTAGTAGTGTCTGAATCAAGCTTTCTTTGGTGTGTCAATTTGTAATACGGTAGGACCCTTGTTTAAGCTTGCTTGCCTAATTACCATTTAATTACTCTGTATCAACTATTTCTGAAGACAATTTAGATAGCAGTAGACTGGTGTTTTAAAATAAGATCAATGTACAAAGAGAGAATAGAACTTGGATTCAAACAAAGGAAAAGTTTCATATCCTTTGTATCTTTGCTTCGTCTATGAAAACTGATAACTATTCACCTCATTTTGTAAATAATTCAATTCTCATTACATTATTAATGTAAATATGTGCTATGTGCTTTATAACAAGATAACAAACATATAGTTTTTTTATTGTGACAGGTGGGTTGCTTAAGTCCAGAATATATAAACAGTAAGGAGAGACTCTTTAGAACAATCTGAAAGGAAGCTAGTCATTCTTTATCTCTGTGTCCTAGATTCTAAATCCTCAGCCCGTTTCACTGTTAGTTATGACTTATCTCATCCAACATGAGGATTGATCTATGTATACCTACAGGCTAAAGCCTGACTCATATGAGAATTAGATGCTTCCAGGAAGGTATTAATAGTTCTGTTGCTGGCAAGTTGTATTTGGATATGATTCATGCCTGTCATGGCTGATGAATGAGTTTCTAAAGGTATTCAAAACTCCAGGTACTTATAAGAGTTTCCTGCTGAAACTTCTTGATCTATGCTAATGCTGTACAGCATCTGTGCTAGGATGGTTATAGAGTGACCTCCCTGTGATTGGTCTTGGGATACTGAGTCTCTGGTCTCAGCTCCAGGTCATTAGTCATACTCATCACTAGTATCCCCTCTGTCACTCTCACATTGATAATAGCACACAAAATGCCTACCCCACTTAGACCTAAAGTTTTTGGAAATAGATATCTCCCTAACATGAATCTGAGCCTGCCACATGTTCCTAGTATTTACAACATAGTTTACACCACCACACCTTCCTTCCTTCTTATCATGGTTGCACTTTATGCCCTGGTTGAGGACTTAAATTCACATGAACTGGTTCCACTTCACGTCTATCTAGTTTGTCTTCCTGTTCCTTGGAAAAGCTCCTAGCACCAATAACATATATGAGGCATGTAGCTCAAGGCACTCTTGGTTGCATTATAAAGACTCATTTAGCATAAAATTTCTACAATTAGGAGTTAGTCTGTGGATGCTGCTTTTATGAATATGTTAGACAGAGTTTGCCTGTGTAGCCAAACAGGATTTCTACTGACTTTACTTTCTGTTCATCAGTATATGTTCCATACAAAAATTATTAAATTAAATAAAAAGAATGACCAAATATTGCATAGACAATACCAAATTTTTCCCTGAAATCTGTAAAAGACAAGACTACAGTCTACAATAAAATTTCCTGGGGAAAACAGGAGAATAAATTCTAAATGAGTAACAAAAAAATCTGACTGCCCTGTGTCCTAAGATGGCTTGGCAGTTAAAAGCATTGCTGATTTTGCAGAGGACCCAGGTTTGGTTTCCAGCATCTACATTGAGGTCTCACAGTTGCTTGTAATTGTAGCTCCAAGAGATCTTAAAGGCACACATATGCGACGCATGCAAATATGCAGGGACTCACATATACCCACAAAACAAAAATAAAAAATAAATGAACAGAGAAGTAAATCTTGAAAAAATGCTTTAAATGATCCAAATACTGCCTTACAGAATATTGTGTAAAAAGCTGAACTCTTCAGATAGCTTTATTTTCAAAATCCTCACTATTAGAATGTCTTTTTTTGCCTATTCATTTTATTTAAATTAAAATACATTTCATCATTTTCTTCTCTATTTCCTCCCTTCTAACCCTCCCATGTTCATTCCCTCCCTAATTAGTAACCTCCTCTTCTTTAATTGTTATTATATATACATATAAGCAAATAATATAAACACAAACTGCTGAATCCTTTCAGTGTTAACTGTACACATAGGAGTCTAGGGCTGACCACTGAGTATCAGCTTTTCATTAAGAAGGCTCATTCCTGGGTAAGCCTAATTCTCCCTCTCTCAGTAATTGTTAATTGTTTTTACTTCTTCATCTAGGGGTGGGGTCCCGTGAGATTTCCTACATCTACATTGAGATGTCAAGTATTGTTAATTGTTCGGGTCTTACTATTGAGATTTCATGGATATAGCTTCCCTGATGTCATTAGACTTCTTAACAAAACATGGGCCATACACCTTTCATCAGCAAAGTTTCACTTAATATAAATATTAAGATAATACATAAATCAATAAATTATAGATTTAAAGCTTAAAACATGATAAAATATTGGTTTTTAAAATTTTAAGAATAATTTTAGCACATGTAACTTTTAATTAACACAAAAAATATTGGATTTCTTTGACATTGTGTATTGTTTGTATTTGCTCCCCAATATCCACAACCATGCCCTCTCCTCACATCTCAATTTTCTTTATCCTTCCAAATAATCCCTCTTTTGCATTTGTATCACATATACCTATACACATAGTTATCTAGATTATGTATACAAAGACAAGCATGAGATATTTTATCTTTCTTGCTCCCCATTAATCATTTCTCCCTCCTGTCATCCATCTTCCTCCCCTCATCTCATAGTCCTCCTACTTTGGAATCATATATGTTCACATATGTGCATATATTCATGTACATATATGATCTCTAGTTCTATCAAATTTTCCATAAATGACATTATTTCATTACTCTTCACAACTGAGTGAAATTCCATTGTGCCACATTTTTATCCATTTGTTTGTTGACTGAGTGTCTAGACTGGTTCCATACCTTGGTTAGTGTGACTAGTGCAACAATAAATATAGTTGTTCAAGTGTCCCTGTGGTAATGTGACTTAGAGTATGTTGATTAAATATGCTGAGTAGTAGTGTAGGTGGGTCATATGGTAGCTCTATGCATAGATTTTTGAAGAGTTTCCAACCCTGATTTCCATACAGGCTGCACAAGTTTACATTTCTACTAACAGAGTATGTGTTCCTCTTTCTTCACCTTCTCAGCAGCATTTGTAGTCATTTGTTTTGGTTTTTAGTTTGGTTTGGTTTGGTTTGGTTTGGTTTGGTGTTGATGGAAGTTCATTGCAGTTTCAATTTATATTTCCCCATAACTGAGAATGTTGAACATATTTTCAAGTGTTTATTGGCCAGCTGTATTTCTTCTTTTGAAAAATATCTGGTCAGTTCATTTGACTATTTATTGATTGGATAGTGTTATTTTGGGCATTTAAGTTTTGGTACTTTTTATGCATTCCAGGTATTAATCTTCTGTAAGAAGTATAATGAAAGGCTAAAGACATGAATCAGAGATTAGGATGACTTCTTGTTCTTAGGAAGACCAAGTTCAATTCCCAGCACTTACATAGTGACTCACAACTGTCTGTAACTATGGTTCTGGAAGATCCAATGAACACCTTGACTTCTGTGGGTACCAAGTATGATGTGACACATAGACATACATATGAGAAAATCACTCATACACATAAAATAAAATAAACCTAAAATATTTTTAAAAGAAGTATAATTAATAGATTCCACCTTTTCTATAGGCTCTCTTCACTATCCTAAACATTCCCTAGCTGTGGAAAAGCTTTTTAATTTCAGGTCACCCCATTTGTTATGTCTTAGGATGATATTTTGTTTTGTTGGAGTTACTTTCAGTTTTTTGCCTTCTTCTACATTTTAAGTGTTTTTATGGTGTTTTGTGTGGACAGTCTCAGAGTTTCTGGTCTTCTATTAAGATCTTTAGTAAATTTGAACTGATGTTTATGAAGCAAGAGAAATGTGAAACTAGTTTCACTTTTCTATATTTTCTACATTTCCAGCACCATTTATTAAAGAGGCTCTTTTTTATACCATGTGCTTTTGATACCTTTGTCAAAAATTAGGTGGCTATAGGTGTATGGGTTTCTTTGTGGTCTTCTGTGCTATTCTATTTGATGTCTGTTTCTGCTGTCAATGTTGTGCTGTTTTTGTTACCATATCTCCAAAGTATGATTTGAGAAATGGTAGACTGATTTGGCTGATTGGGCTTTTGGAGCTTCCCTATGAATTTTATAACTGCCTTTTTCTAGTTCTTTGAAGAATGTTGTTGGGCATTTTATGGAAATTATGATAGCTACTCTTCATTGTTGACTATATTTAGAATCACCTACAAAAAGTACCTCTAGGAATGTCTGCCAATATATATTTCTGACAGGGTTTAAATGAGAAGGGAAGAGAAACTTGAATGCAACCCCAGGGCTAAGGTCTCTTCTTGAATAAAAAAGAAAGTGTGCTGAGCACCAGTGTCCACCTCTAGCTACAGACACAGTGTGAAGGGCTGCCTGACACTCATGCCACCATGCTACTCTATAAAGATGGACTAGATAGCTTCTTTTTTGTTTTGTTTTGTTTTGTTTTTGTTTTTGTTTTGTTTTTTGGGTTTTTTTTGGTTTTTTCGCGACAGGGTTTCTCTGTGTAGGTTTGGAGCCTGTCCTGGATCTCACTTTGTAGACCAGGCTGGACTCGAACTCACAAAGATTCACCTGGCTCTGCCTCCCTAGTGCTGAGATTAAAGTTGTGCGCCACCACTGCCCGGCAGATCGCTTCTTAAAACAAGAGCCAAACTAAATTATTTGTCACAGCTAAAAGAAAACTTGCAGATTGTTTCCAGTAATATACCCATTTTCTTATTAATTCTGACAACATATTACATGGGAAGTCTCTCCAGTGGGTAGCATCTTCTTCAGTTTTTTTCTTTGGTGTTTTAAAGTTTTCATTGTAGAGGTCTTTCACCTCCTTAGTTAAGGTTATTCCTAAAATTTTTAAAGATATTGTAAATGGAATTTTTGTTTAAATCTTTTTGATCAATTCCTTTTTATGTATTTTTAAATTTTATTTTATGTTTATGAGTGTTTTGTCTGCCTGTATGTATGTGCTTGGTGCCTGCAGAGGTCAGAAGAGGTGATTGGATCCCCTGGAGCTGGAGTTACAGACAGCTATGAGCCACCATGTGAGTAATGGGAATCAAACCCAGGCCATCTGCAAGAGTAACAAATGCTCTTAACCTCTGAGCCATCTCTCCAGTCTTCTTGGTAACTTTTTAATCAATATATCAGAAATTTATTGACTTTGGTGTGCTGATTTTATAACTTGGCACTTTGCTGAAGGTGTTTATCAATTCTAAGAGCTTCCTGGTGGAATCTCGGGAGACTTTTAAAATTATAAGATTGTGCTGTCTGCAAACAGGGGTAATCTGACTCATTCCATTCCTATTTCTCTCTCCCTTATTTCTTCCTCTTGCCTGTGGCTGTCAGTCTATTGAACTACAGTACCTTATCATATGTCTGATTTTAGAAGAAAGGCTTTAAGTTCTTTTCCCATTTAGCTATAATTCTGTTACATACAGTTGTTATTATGTTAAGACATGTTCCTTTTATTCTGGCTTCTCTGGGGCTTTTATCTGAAAGGATGTTAGACTTTGCCAAAAGCCTTTAATGTATCTGTTAGGATGACCATGTGATTTATATCTTTATGTCTATTTATGTAGTGTGTTGCATTTGTTGATTTCAGTTGGTAATAATCCTTAAGGTTTCCTCTTCATATGGAAAGGTACAGAAACACTAGGAGAATTTTCTGGACTTTTTAAGCTAATAGTTGTACATCAATAGTATAGATTTGGACATTTGTGAACATTGAAACAAAAACTAAAGAAAATGCTGACTTTAAACAGTTCCGAAGGATGAAAATTAATTATTGAATGCATTAGTGAACATCAGTTGAAGCTGTTATATGTCAGGTGTTAGCACCCTGGTCAGGGTTGCTTATCAGAGTCTTAAAAGGAGGAATCATCTCTGCAGAAAAGCAGTTTGCTGCTGCAGAAAGTGGGCGGTGACTTGTTGCATCCTTCTGTCCATCCCCTAACTCTGATTATTTTAATGTCTTTCTTCCCCTTCTCTGTCAGAAATCGTGTGACTTAAACCAGCAATGAGTCAAAACCTGCCCCATGATGAACAGAACCATCTGTTTGTTTTTCTCCCCAGTCTTTTGTGGTTTTCTTTTTCCAACTGTTTCCCTCTCCTTGCCTCTTTTTGCCTTTTGTTTCTCTTCCATCTGTCTTCTCTGTTTCCTTGAGCCTTTGTTAATATGTAAAAACGCTGACTTAAAATAATACCATCTTACATTTCTGGATAAATTAGGAGCTGTGTATATTCTTTCCATCAGTGTTTTTGAGATTGTAACAGGAACTCTACTTAAACAGACTGAGAGTAATATTCCTTAACAGGCAAACAAACATATCTGGAGCTATGATTTGGTGAAAACAAAACCTCCAATTGCTATGCTGCCTCCAGCCACTCAGACTCATCTCCCCTGAGCTCTGCATTTCTGTGGAGCACATCCTTCTGTGCTCCGGATTGTTCTGTCCTTGTCTTGTTTTGTTGATGGGGACAAGCACTGGTGGCCACCAGAGAACCTTCCTTTCCACTAGGAACACATTTCTCTATAATCTTCATCAATTTCTCTTCCCCCCCACCCCGTCTTCAACTTGTTTTTCCCTTTCCCTAAATAACTACAGAAGCAATTTTAAGTCCTTTATTAGTAAGTATAATTAGGTTTCTTATAAAGACTATGAAAGAAACTCTTAACCCACCAGATCTAGACCCATGAAACTAACTGAAGCAGAGATCATGAGCCTGACAGTCTCACTGCCTCTCAAAGGGGAAATTAAGGGCAGTTTAGTACAAAAGGGTTAAAAGCGGATCTTTTACTGGATAAGTAATTAACTAAGATGTGGGAAATTTTATGACATGTAATTTGGGATTGTTTTACCACCAAGATGAGAAACTTGATAAATGATTACCCAAATAAGCAAGCTGTGTATACAGATAAAGATAAATTAGAACACTAAGTGTTCTAGAAGCAAAAATGGAATATTAACTCCTTACTGAGTTATCTTACTGGTTAAAAAAAAATCCCTGATCACAAAGTTAAATTTCTGACCCAGGTGCTCTTAGTTTTCCGTTCAGATGGCTAAAACACGTGAAAGAAGTGGCCTTGGTTCTAAATAGGCAGTGGCTGTAGTTTAATACAGAGAAATTTTTCACCAAAGTATCGATTAAATCTTCTCCTGATGTACTCTAGAGAGGCAGGATATTTTAGACTGTATCAGTTCTCTGCCAGGAAAACATCTGTTCCCCATAAGTACTTTCTTTGAAGTCAGAGGACACTATAGGGATCCTAAGTAACATGAGACAGTCTCTAACAACCAGGTATCACCCTATCTAAAATGCCAATACACTCTTGATTAAAAAACATAGTGGCTATATGAAATAATTTTTAGGAGAAAACTAGTTGTCCAAGATCTCAACTAAAGTATGTAGATTAGAAACTTAGTATATGGTATTGAATTCCACAGAAGTCTGTATTTCACTGTCACCACTCAAAAATAGATGAAGGAATACCGTGAAAGGGTGAAGAAAGCTGAAAAAGATAGTTAGATTATAAGAAAACAATTGGGATTAATCTTTTCTTAAAGAAAAATTGAAATGGGAAATTTAACAAGGATGAGTCATGGAGTTTAATGTATACCTACTAGAATTAAATTGAATTGGCTGCCAGATGACCACACGTACCTGTAGTTGAAACAAGGAAGATTTATATTGATTATCAGGTCAGTTTCCTATAATCTAAAGATCATAAAAATTAGATTAAATTATTAGAGCAAGACTTGAATGCAAATTTTAATATTTGTGCAAGATTGTGTGCATTATAGTCCATGAGAAAAATTAACAGTTACGATGAATTCAGAAGAAATTAAGATGACAAAGGTTGTGGCAAGATAGCATGTTCATACTGTTTAAGAAATTACTAAAATAATCGGGGATATTCAGCTTGAAAAGATACATAACTAGAAGCTAATGAAAGATCGTTATCATCCATGATATCTTAAGGATCCTCTGAAAGTGGATATGCCATTATTCAAGAGTCTTACTATCCAAAGTATGGTCCACAGACAAGCAACATGACCTGGGAACCCATAAGAATACAGAATAGCAGATCGCATCTTGTGAGGACCTGCCCCACCGCGAACTTAGGTCACCTGTGAAGAGGTGGCCTGGAACCAAGGAAAGGCAAGTGCAAGCCGCCGCTAGACTGTTCCCCAGCCTCCCTGTTACCTGGAGACAATCAGACGCAGCAGGGAGTCAAGTCAAGCAAGAACTCATTTATTGATGGGCAGTAAGCCTCTTTTATACCAGAAAAACTCAGAACCCTAGGAGGGGATAAAGGAACCAACCAATCATTTTAAAGTTCACCCTATTTACAAGTTGTTTATGCCCTGACATCATCTCCTGTTTTTAGCATAAATAACTTGAGCTACTTCCTTTCTCACTATTTGCCTTTAATCTCCATACAAACAACCCAAGCTAACTTTCTTTTAGCCATCCTTTGTATCCATTCTCTGTACAAACAGCTTAAACTAACTTCCTCTGTTACCATTTGTATCCACTCTCTACACAAACAGCTTAAAGATTAAGCTCTATTTATCTAAATTTCTTTCGGCACCCTCTTTGCAGCCCATGTATGCCCCACACCATCTCACACACATTCAATTACTGTGTTTTTTAATGTGCTTATTGGTTGATTCACCTGCACATTCATGTCTGAGATGTGTTTGTAGAAGTGTCTTGAAGCTCAGAAGCAGTAACCACTCAGCTGTATGAGTCAAATGCCGATTCTCAGGTTCATGCTCAGACTTGCTGGTTCAGAATTCCAGGGGGTATAAATCAGATAAGCCTGAGAAACTTCAACCCTGATAGACTAGTAAATCACCTAGATTTTGACTGACTGCAGCTTCTAAAATTTTATGCCATGAGCCAGTATGCTGGTTTGGGAGATAATGAAACCTAATCATGGGGCTATTCTAAGTACATGCTGACCATCTGTCAGAAACGACAAAAGCAAGAAAGTCTGTTCTCTATGAGAGGCAGAGTCCAATGATTCTGCTTCCTTCTGAAAATAAAACGTAGATTCTCCTAAATCCAGCTGTGATTTCTCGGGCCAATTTGCAAGGACGCATTTACTAGTGAAAGCTAGAAGCAAATCCACATATAAAAAGCATGACCTCATTTGGGGCCCATTCCTACAAATAATGCCTTTCAAGAGTGTTTGCTCAAATAAACTGTGATCCCAATGACACAGAGAACTGAAAACAGGACCACGGGTTCTAGGAGGTAATTAAGGATTTTTCTACTGAGCTCAGCTTGAATTAACTTCAAGGAGTCTTGCAGCTGCCTAGATTTTCACACCAAGTCATGTCATGGTGGATAATTTGACTCTGTAAGTTATTCACAGTTAATTCTTGTTAAATGAAGCCCAGCGGCAGTTTTACCATAATAAGGAAAGAAAGTACTGCTTGTTTTATTGCTAGAAAAAAAAAATGTTCACTGAGGTGAAAAATCGAGACTCACCTATGATCTGTTAATACACAGGTAATTGTTATGTGGAGTTCTCAAATTGAGCAGCTACAAGAGTTCTCAAATTGAACTGCTATCAAATTCCACTCATTTCTTTTTTTATTACTCTGGTTGTTTGAAGATGAAATTCAATTATAGTTTCACCCTTCTATTCCAAACTCAAGTACCAAGTTGCACCATACAATCAGGATCGTTCAGTAGATAGCGTAACAACTTCAGGCAGCTACCCTTTCATCTAGCCTGGCTGTCTCTCCTTTTCATATATTAATGATGTCATGAGGAGGAAAGTATGGTTCTGGGCACAAATAGAAAGTGAAACAAAGGAGAAAGAATCTGTCAGAAGTTCAAATCGTCTTTGCCAGTCTACCATCTAAACCTTAAATTCATGACCCATTTCTTAACGCAAGTGTCTAACATCTGTGTGGCTTCCCTTCCATTCATAGTAGAAACCTTCAATTAGTGCTCAACTCCCTTCCTGAATCCCAACTCCTAATTTTTCATTGATTTATTCCTATTTTACCTTTTAAAATATCCTTTCTATGCACTTCTCATAAACAAAATAATGGTTCATTTTTTCATATAACACATTTCAGAACAACAATTCTGTTGGATACTCTCTCATAAGCATCAATAAATGTACAAAAGTCTCTGCTGATCACGTAGTTCCCGAATTATAGAACAAGCATTCATCTCCTCTCCCTCATTCAAATATTTTCCATTTTCTAAACCAGTTAATTTCTACCATGATGACCTATAAAGCAGATCAGATTCTATAATAGAGTTTAAATGTCCCCCAGTGAGCTAAAACTCTCACTGGGGGACATCACAGCTAAAAATAAATAAATAATAATCCCCTATGTGAGTAGTAATGAAAACCACCTGAATTCTTTGGATAAAGACTAAAGAAAAACAGGAAGATAAGGTGGAAGACAGAGGAGTAGGGAGAAAAGAAAGAAAGGGGAGAGGAGGAATGGTGGGAGAAAGGGGAAGGACAGGAAGGAGGGAGGGAGAAAAAGGGAGCTAGGGAGTCTGGCTTTCAAAAAGCAAAACAAGAAAGAGGGAAAAGATGGGAGGAAATGAAGAAAAGAAGGAAGGGAATTCTCTAGTGCCCTTCCATTATCTTGTAGATTTGAAATGGGGCCAAGAAAGTTGGCTTTTGATTAGGCAAATTCAGAAAGCTCCAAGCTACAGAATACAAAAGAGCATAGCCACAAAACGCATAGCTTAGCACCCAAAATCCTCTGTGACATGCCATGATCCAACACATGTCTGTACTTCATCATATTATCTAAGGTATACTACCCTCTGTTTGGGTCATTTTCCATCCTGTCTGCACACCAAAATTAATTGTGAAGATCTGTGAAAACCAGCACACTCTGACTGCATTCTTGGATCCCTGCAGAGCATAAATCTGGAACTCAAAGTGCATTCTGTGAACAGACTAATAAGTGACCCTGGCATTCATACATCTGAAGATGAAGTCTTTTGCCATAATCACGTTACATTAGACAGGCAGCCTTTTCTCAGGCAGCCAACCTTTCTCCTTTCTATCACACTGCTGATACCTTGCTTTTGACTACTTTTCTCCCTTTTCTAACTCAAGAAAATATTTTTAAACACTCTCATTTTCTGTCTGTGATGACTTCTTTTCATTCCACTTCGGCTCAAAGGTGTAAGTTTCCCTCTCTTGGGTTTCCAGAATAAATTACCTATGTTCCTAACCCCTGAATGTGCTGTCTTGCACCAGCATGAAAAAGGTCTCCTCCTCTGCTAGATTGGAAGAGCCTTATTTTCAGGAATGATGGCACATTCTTCACATAGCTTTTATAATTCTACAGCTTTTGGAAAAGCCCTGAAAAATAAACGGGAAGAAATAGAAGCTTTGGGGCTGTAATAGTAAGAGTATTTAGGAAACTGGTAACATTTTTCATGACCTACATAGCCGTTACAAAGATGTATTTATGGCTACTCATTAAATTGTCCATTTATAATATGTGTGCATTTATTTTTGTGCTGTAACCTCAACGAAAACTTTTAAAGAGACCATAAAATTATCAACCATAGGAGATACAGCCACATTACAAACTCAGAAAAGGTCTCTAATAGGTTCTTGCTTAGTTGTATCTAAGCTTCTCTGTCATGTTAAATGATCCTTCTAGTAA
This sequence comes from Peromyscus californicus insignis, assembly GCF_007827085.1. NCBI lineage: Eukaryota > Metazoa > Chordata > Mammalia > Rodentia > Cricetidae > Peromyscus > Peromyscus californicus. The sequence goes on along the minus strand of NW_026294573.1, from coordinate 95,659,461 downwards.
GTGGAATAATAGGCCTGCTTAAATAGTTATTGATGGTCTACTACATCTTTTAAAATGGGGAGTGAGATTACTGTTAAGTAATTGGAAAAGAATTTCTTTTAATCTGATTCAGAAATTCTGGTTTCTACTCTAGTTTATCCCCACAACAATTTAGCACTTAGAAACTCAAAATCTATAATTCTGATTTTTTGAGACTCAGGGTTCTATAAAACAAAATTGATATTTAATTCTTTGACTGTACAATATGTTAAACTAGGATAAGCCCCAGAAATCAGAAAATCTCACTGCCCTTCGGATGACCACAGACAGCTGTGGAGATGGATCATGAAAGCGAAGTGTGAGAAGAATCACAAGACTCTTGGGGAGAGTATGTGTGTATCAAGAGACTGCACTCCTGACACACAGCCTCACCCAGAGTCCTGTAGTAAAGCTCCAAGGAACCACATGTCATGTTGTCCCACCTGGATGGCTGGGAAGAGATGGAGGAAATGATAGCGTGGAAAACAAATTGTTAGAATTAAAGCCTTGGGTAAGGCAGGATATCCCCCTCCTAATGTTGACTCTTGGTGGAAGTTTGACTGGAGGTTCTCCACTATGTGACACACATATTTTATTCCAATCACATGCAAAACACAGCATTAAAGACAGGAGCAGTGGACAGAAGAGACAAAAAGGAAGGGGTGATTCATTTTATAAAGTCAGTAAATATGTATTTTATACAGAGAGAGAGAGGGAATTCAGGTGACATGGCAAGTGCTGTAACAGGGAAATGAAGATTGTGCTTAGGCATCTATCTCTGTTTGAAGGAAAAAGAGAGAACAGAGTTGAGCTTGGTAAGCTGGGAAATCAGAAGAAAGTATCCAAGAAGGAGGACTGAGAAACAAGAAAGGGATCTAGCACAGGCTAGCCAAAAGAAAGGAACACAAGAAGTTTGATGTGTGAGAAAACTGCTGACTGAAATGAGGAAGTAAACGGTGATAACTACTGACTGTGTAGAACCAGTCAAGACCCAGTGTGTGGCAGACAGTGCTTTAGAGTTTGGCTTACAAGGGGAGGAGCAGAAGCTTCAGAAGACTTTAAAATACAGAGGCATAAGAGTTGTATGAAAGGGAAAAAAAACGACACTTTGATTGTAATTTGAAAAACTCATTGCAGGGAAAACCAGATGGAGCAGGGAAGTAAGCTAGACTTCTCAGCAGGGCACACCCCCCTCTGGGGAATCGTGAGCTGCTGCAGAAGGGAAGACATAGGTGGGCATGTGGTAATTTGGGGAGATGAACATTTTACAGAGAATTTGGAATAAAAACAAATTTTGTATTCTTAGAAGGTTTTACCATATACCTGTGCAAACAAAGCCAGCAGCCAATCTCATGATTTTATCAGGAAAGCTCAGAGAGGAGAAACATTTTCTTTGTAGCAGATGAGAAGCTTTGGCACTTTGGTCTAGTGCCTGAGGCTCTGCACACAAAACTGGAAAAGCAAAGACAATGGCTCTGCTCAGTCACAATTAGCGACAGTACTAAGTATCAGCCATGGGTATAAAAAGCATGGTGTGTATTTAGATGTTTATTTAAAGTGCTGGCTTTATTATTGAGGGGATGCAAATTCTTCTACATTTCAATATCTGTTTTGTGGAAGAAAAGAAATGAACAATTACTCCTTGAAACTTCCACTTTAAACCACATTTAAAAACTAATCATGCAAAGTTTGAGGAAAGTCGTCAGAAGTTTTAGAGCTAAAAGGAGAAATGCCTTGACAAAGGGGCAAAACAGTAAAAAGAACAATCAAACAAGCAAATGAAAAATGATTTGATACTGCCTTCCAGATCAGCTTCAAACTCGTCATTCTGAAAGAGGATTTCATATTTAGAAGTGCATTTAGGAAAGCGCTGTGCTACAGAGAAAGCCAAATCCATTCAAATAAAAAGGGAGCTGTGGGAAGATGTTGCCTTAGAGATTTCACTAACTGGTACATTTTAAGACATTCTGAACATAGGATTGATTTAATAAGATACTGAGGTAATCCCAATTACTTTTTGCAATTGTTTAAAAATGTATATCATAATAATTTGGCTATATGATTATCCTTGGAAGATTAAGTACATTAAAAAAAGATTCCCCTAAAAAAACAGAATATAGTCACAATATATATATATGTATATACACAATATATTCTGTATACATATATGCAGAAACAGTTTACTGTATATGTATTTGTATATGCGTGTGTTTAATGTATGCATTTATATATATACAGAAATTATATGTATTCTGAATATACAAACATATGTTTATACACATAGACATATGTGTGTGTATACAGAAACACAGAAACTTTGTTATGAAGAATTAACTTACAATTATGAAGCCTAGCAAATCCGAATATCTGCAGGATGAACCATCAAGTTGAAAAGCCTCCGAATCAGAAGAATTGAGGGTGTAGTTCAAAGGCTCACTGGTGCAAACCCAGAAAGAACTAATGTTTCGGCTCAAGTTCAAAGGCAGAATAAAACTAATATTGATGCTTGAAGGAAAATGTCTCTGTGCTCTCAGGTGGCAAACTTTCTATTGAGTTCATGCTTTCAGCTGATCAGATGAGACCCATCTGCTTTATTGGGGGGGGTGCAATTATGCTCTACTCAATGTGCTGATCTTGTTGTTAATCTTACCTATAAGCAGCCCCACATACGCCCCAGAATATTGACTGCTAACTTACAGTTACGTACAAACAAAAAGCACTGGTAAAGTATTGCACAATAAAGTGAGGAGAGACAACAGTGTGCTAAACACTTTAAATTGTGTTTAAATGATTTTTTTTAATTAAATGATTTTTGCTACAAAGAATGTTTTGAGAGGGTGGAGAGATGGGCCAGTGGTTAGACATACTTGCTGCTCGTGCAGAGGGACTTGAGTTCAATTCCCAACATGGTAGCTCAAACTGGAGTCTGTCAGTTTCAGGGGGAGCTGTCACTCTCTTCTGACCTCCAGTGACACCAGACACACAAGTGGTACACACACATGCATGCAGGCAAACACTCGTACAGATAAAATCTGCAGTAAAGAAATGATACATGTGAGAGAATATTATACAATGTATCGTATACATCAAGTGATCAAATGCATCAAAACATTCATGGTTCCCATTAGTAACATAATTGTTATGTTTTATATATCAGTAAATAATAAATTTTAAAAGTGCCTTGAACATGAAATTCATAACAATAACACAAACATACAAATGTCTATAAACCCAAATCATTTCATAACATTTAAACATAAACCTCAGAGTTTGGGTTCTTTGCACTCATACAATACCCCTAAAATCCATTTCAATATAAGTGTTACAATAAAGCAAGCAAAACAAAGACTTGATAAAAAAAAACAGCCACAGCCAAGTGGGTATTGTCTTAAAATAGGAAGGCAATTCTAGGAGAAGTTATAATTAGGAAGAGCATAGTGGTGACATTTAGGTGTCCATAAAAAGATATTAATGGTTTGGAGTTATAGAGGGTGTTATGGTTCGGATATGAATGTCTTTAATAGGCTTATGAGTTTAAACAATTGGTACCCAGCTGGTAGAAATGCTTTGTAAGGTTGTAGAACTTTTAAGAGGTTGAGCCTTGTTGGAGGAAGTGAGTCAATGGAGGTAGGGCATTAGGTTTTATAGCCCTAGTCCACTTGCATTATTCTCTGTTTAATGATTTTGGGTGTGACAATGTGACTGGCCAGCCATCTTGAACATCTGCCCTCCAAGCATCCCTTTCCCTGATGAGTTGTACCCCCCCCCCCAACTGTAAGCCCAATAAACACTTCTTCTCTAAAGCTGACTGTCTCCAAATACTTGGTCACAGCATAAGACAGGCAACAACTACAGAGAGTGTCTGTCATTTTTACCTATATCACAATGAGGCATATTTAATAGTCTAAACAAAACTGAAGGACCTCAGTGCTGATGTGGCCAGAGACGCTCTCCAGGGAGTTGAAGTGATACCTCTTTGAGCAGGGAAAACACAGCATTTCTATTAATCGCCTCCATTTTCATTATCAGCCTATTTTCCTCTCTTACGATGATGTGTTATGGAATTCTTGCACAGTTGACCCTTGCAGACTTGGTGACATTTTGGCCATTTGCTACATGTCATTCCTTTCACAACTGTTAAGCCACACCATGAAACTGGAACTAGAAGGTGCTATGCTGTGATTTGAACAATTTAAATTGGGCAGAATATTTTTGCAATTAAGAAGGCAAAGGAAGAGAGATCAAAGCAGCTGTTGCACAGCCCTGGGTCATGAAAGGTTGACAAATATCCTGTAATATTGCTAGTAAAGACCAGCAGGGGCCTGACTCTTTTTACCTCCATGAGAAAGATGCAATTAACTTACTTGCAGGTTACCTCCAAGCAGGGGGGAAAATATATATCTGTAGAAGTCTTCCTTACTCATATGTAATGCCTGATCATGACACACTGGGTTTAGCTTATGATAAATTCATTTGACTAATGTTTATTTCCAAATTAATCTTAATCTTTCTTTACTAGCTTTTGTGTGTGTGTGTGTGTGTGTGTGTGTGTGTGTGTGTGTGTGTGTGTGTGATGTATGCCTTTATTTATTTCTTTTCTTTCTTTTTTTTTAATGCCGAATGCTGTTTATTGAAGGAGGGAGGAGGTCTTAAATACAGGCTTACAGCACAATGGGAGAACCCCAGAGGGCAGAAGTTCGCTACCAATGTTTTACAATCTTGCATCTAAGCTGTTAATGCCCAATATACAGGATACACAGACAAGGAACTTCCCTTAAGCATTCAGGAGGGTGGAACCCGGCAGAAAATTAGCATGGGGAGGACATCAAGGTCAACGTCAGCAAGTAAGGCAACAGTTACCCAAAACAGGGGCCAGGGCCTTACAGGTCCCCCCTTTTACTAAAAAATGAGCTTCTGACTTAGGTTGCGTGGGACGTCAGCAGGTCACCTTACCTGTCATGGAGACACCTGCCCAGGCCACACAGGCACTCACTCTGTCTTAGGTTGGTGAACGCCCCCCAGGCATTACCCGGCTCTGAATACTCATTATCATACAGGCTCTATCATGTGTGAGCTGCAGAGTTAACTGCTGCCAAAGACTCAAAGTGGCGCTGGGCTTGCAATCTGTGTGTTCGACACAGAAAAGAACAACAGAAGTCCTAACCCACCCATAGTCCATAGGCTAAAGGCAACTGAGTCATTCCCTTCCTTAACGAGCCTTACTGCAAATTGGAGTCCTTGACAGATGGTATCCCAAAAGCAAATGGAACTTGAGTTTGTAAATTTATAACTTTCAAAGCCAATTGAAATGTATATAACTATTGAATTAAATTTATCATGCCCAATAGAAAGAAAGATTAACTAACTGTGGTAGCTCTTGCTAGAGTTTTCCTGCCTGGCCCACAGTCAGGACAAATCTCTCTCACCCACCAGTCCCAAGCCGCTCAAACCCGATCAAGTAAATACAGAGACTTATATTGGTTACAAACTGTATGGCCGTGGCAGGCTTCTTGCTAACTGTTCTTACAGCTTAAATTAATCCATTTCTATTAATCTATACCTTGCCACGTGGCTTGTGGCTTACCGGTACTTTACATCTTCCTTATCCTGATGGCGGCTGGCAGTGTCTCCCCCACCCAGCTTTCTGTTCTCTCCATTCCCTTCTCTGTTAGTCCCGCCTATACTTCCTGCCTGGCCACTGCCAATCAGTGATTTATTCATTGACCAATCAGCAACACATTTGACATACAGACCATCTCACAGCAGGTAGCTACTTTTGCTGCCAGGGTCTCCACTGTGCTAGCTGTAGTAAGCAATTATGAAATGACAATCCCAGAAACAGTAGCAGCGGTGGCCGCCACTGTTATAACAGCAACAACGGCATACAAGGTAATGTATGGTAACTGCTTTTTCAAGTATCTTTGAGAACGTGTCACCCAGACATCTTTACTAGCTTTTATCTGATTGAATCATTTTATTCATTTGTGGTGAAGAAATGAGAGAATGTTTTTTCCTGATTTGGGGTAAAACTCCCCCCAAATGTTTAAGGTGAGAGGGTTGTCTAATATTTGTGACTAGCTAACTCCAGGGACAAGAAAATAAGTCAATAAATGTCACTGTAAGTTAGCTTATAAAACATACACAGAGATAGATCGATATGTAGATGATAGATTATATGGCAAAAAACTATAGCATACATAAACAAGAACACATACATAAAATCTGCAGGTAGAAGGTGTCACACAGAGCTACACTACCAATAAACTTTGATAAATCAATAAGTGAAAGAAGGAAATAATTAAAAGAAATATCTCAAATTATTTCTGAGTTGATGATACTATATGAGATTAGTTATTATAAGACCTGGAAGCACCACAAACTCAGTTTTGTCCTAGTGGTTAATGCAATTTTACATTCTATCGTATCATATCAGTTCCAACAACAAATACCAAAATTCAAGAAGTCACAAAATGTGTACAGGGTGGGTAGAATCTGGGTAGAATCACTGTGTAATACTACAAGCAGATCTGCTAAGTTGCTTGCCCCTACTGGGTTACTAGTGCCTTGAATTGTATGACTTTCAAGACACTGAACTTCAGCCCAGAGGGAGGCTTTCAACCTTCCTGCTAGAGACATACCATGCCAGTCCCTGAAGCATGGTAGATTATCATTAAATCATTTGTCTCATTTCCTCCTCAAAAAACCTATGGTGAAATTTCAGAAGAGAAATTATAATTCTCAAGATTTCAGAGACGAGAAAAGTGAGCTTCAGAGAAATGACAAGGGATACTTATGTAATGAAAACTAGTCTATATTAGACCCTGGGGTTAATTATAGAAAGACTGATTCTCAGTCCGAGGCTAGGGATTTATAAAATGGAAGATACTCGGCCTGCATGTGCCATGTGCTGACACCTGCTGGTTTAAGCAGGGCCTCAGGCTGATTAGGCCTCCTTTGCCCCATTGGCAGGAGTTGAGTGACTGAGAGTTAAACACACCCCCAGTAATCACAGAAAGCACAACATTTGGATGATTTTTAAAGTTGGCTGTTTCAGTCCTGGTGACATTTTATAGAACCACACAGACAGCAATCATGCCTCACAGAACTCAGAATTTTGAGTATGTTGTAGAAATTTGGGCTTTCTTTTCAGCAGCCTTCTGTCTTAGGAAACTCACAAACATGTCTGACAGGAGTTTTGCAGAAGCAGAATGAGATCTGAGTTTCCCAATTACCCAAAGGCCTTGCTCCCTACTGTGACCCTGGAGGACCTTTGCTGGGCCACTGTCACCTCTGCTCCCTCAATTGTCACCTCAGTTCCTTCAACCACACACTGCCAAAATGCGCTGTCTGCAGTTCCACAAAAAGGCCAACCTCCTTTCTATAGTTAGGCCCTCCTTAAAATCCTCATTTCTCTTATTCCACTCCCCCACCTTGTTTTACCATTTTCCACATACAAGCTTAGCCATTATTACATTTGAAAATCTTTCAGAATGCCCCTCATCAAGAGTATGCTTATCCAAGTGTTACATGATACTCTTTTTGTAAAAACATCACTCACTAGAAGGTAGAAAATCCTTGAAAGGTGTAGATATTTCCCAACTGCTAGAAATACATCTAAAATGCAGGATAAGCTCAGAAATACCAGTCAATATTGAGAACTTCCTGGTAAAAGGATCCATGAGTGAACTGGGGGTGAGGGGTGGGCAATGGAGGGTAGGAGATAGGGGATGAGGACATAAGGGAATGGGGTAGTCGAGCTGGAACAGAGATGAAGTGAGAAAGCAATGAGAGAGATACCATGATGAAGGGAGATAATATGGGGATAGAGAGAAACCCATTGCTAGGGAAGTTGCCAGGAATCCCCAAGATGACCCCAGCTTGGACTACTAGAAATAGTGGAGAGAGTGCCTGAACTGAACTGGCTTGCCCCAGTAATCAGAATGATGAATACTCAACTGTCATCACAGAGCTTTTCTCCAATGACTGATGGAGACAGATACAGAGATCCATAGCCAAACACTAGGCAGAGCTCCAGGAGTCCAGTCGGAGAGAGAGAGGAGGGATTCTATGAGCAAGTGCATCAGGATCATTATGGGGAAACATGTAGGGACGACCAAACCAAACTAGAGGGAACTCATGAAATTTGGATCAATGGCTGTGGAGCCTGCATGGGACTGGAGTAGGCCCTCTGCATGGTGAGACAACTGTGTAGCTTGATTTGCTTGTGGGGGGGGGGCTGGTGGTAGGATCAGAATCCATCCCTGGTGCATGAACAGGCTTCTTGGAACCCACTTCCTATGATGGGACACCTCGTGCAGCCTTGAGGCAAGGGGAAGGGCTTGGACTTGCTTCTACTGGCTGTGCCTCCCCATGGGAGGCCTTGCCTTCTTGTGGGGGGGGAGTGGGGGAATGGTTGGGGGGAGTTTGGGGGAGTGGGAGGAAGGAAGAGGGAGATCTTTGATTGGTGTGTAAAATGAATGAAAATTTTTCTTAAAAAAATAGATTCAATAATCTTTTTATCTTAAAAAAAGGATTTGTAGTTGTTAAATTAACTACTTTCACATGAACAGGAAGCATAATCTTACAAGAGATGAATGCCATGCACCCTGTCCCTGTGACTTCCATTTGGTTCTGACAACAATTACATCAGAAGGAGGCCGTAAGAGAAATAGGAAGCTGAAATATTGATTGCATTGACTTCTATTCTACTTTCTAGGCTCAGTAAAAAGCTTCCTACCACTGATGCCCTGCAGGGGGCTCTCCATGAGCTGCAGCTCTCACTTGACTCAGTGATAGAGGCCATGCTTTGCTCTCCTATCATCTGTTCATTTCGCTTTATCCTCCTCCCATGCACCTTTGTATATAGGTTGTCGTGAGGTTTTATCTCCGAATAGGATCCTAATCCATACAGTCTTACATTTTTGTGAGCTTCACAGACTTGTAAGTGGGAAGCAAAAGCTTTTTGAATATCAGTAACCCCACTCAGATCAATATATTACTAGTAACACCAGAAGTTCCTGAGGATTCTTACCTCATCTGGTGCAATCATCAATTCCTAGAAGGTACAGAAGGTATAATATGCATAGTACAAGTTATGTATTTTTGTTTCTGTGTGTGTGTGTGCATGTGTGTTTGTCTATGTGTGTGTGTGTAGAAGCATGTTTTGTGAATTGCACTATGTACATGCAATGACATGTATATGGAGATAGGAGTGTAATCTAGGGTGTTGGTTCTCACCTTCCCTCTTGTTGGAGACAGACTCTCTTGTTGCTTTCCTCTGTGTACACCAGGCTAGCTGGCCCATGTGCTTCTGGAGATTCTCCCGCTTACATTTCCCATCTTGCCATAGCAGCACTGGGACTACATGGCTATGCTACTACATCCAGTTATATGTGGGTTCTGGGTATTCAAATTCAGGTCTTGGTGTTTATGCAACAGTCACTTTTTTTGCCTACTGAGTTATCTCCTCAGCCCTTGCATGTTTACTAAATGGTAAGTATCCTTCAAATAATCAACTACAACTCTACAGCCCAGGGCCTAAGGAAGGTGCCTGCTGTGCAAGCATAAGGACCTGAGTTCAGTCTCCAGCAACTACATACAAAGCTAAGGATGGTAGTGTGTACCTGCAGTCCCAGCACTTGAGTGGCAGAGACAGCTGGATTATAGGGACTTGTGGCCTCCAAGCCTACCCAAATCAGGGAGCCCCAGTTCCCACTGAGAGACCCTATCTCAAGGAAAACAAGGTGAAAAACTCATGAGCAACACCACCACCAGAAGCTGACCTGTCCTCCATTTGCTCATGCACACTTGTACACTTGCACATAACACACACACACACACACACACACACACACACACACACACACACAGACTGAATAGCTTCAAGGTGAACTTAAAGCAATCCTAATCAGAAAAAGGTGTGTTCTAGAAGAGCCCTGGCTATGATTAGAGTGATGATGAGCATAACGAAATGGGAGGAATCCTACAAGCTTAGAACATTTAAGATAAGTAATACTTATCATCTAGCTAAGGAATTCCCTGAGAAAGCAAGACCTGAATGAAACTCTTCAGTTGATAGGTGCTGTGCTAACACTTATACCCAGATGTCTTCCTGTAACCACTAATAAGTCCCTCTCTGTGGTAGATACCTTCAGACACTGCAGGGGTGAGTCGCTATTGCTTTAGAATCCTGAAGAGCAGACCTGAGATCTGAGACTGTTACTGTGCGCAAAGCTCCACTTACCTCACCCTGCAGACATCAGTCTATTACTAAAGGTCATTAACTTCAGTAAAATTTCCATGTATAGGGCCTATGTGGGTATATTTAGAATTAGGAAGCCTGAAAGTCTGGTTTGAGATTCTGAATAAAAATTGCGAAAGTGCAGGAGGGAACGAAAGAAATTAGACAAGGAACCCACTGATGTTTCTTGAGAAAGTGCCTCTACTTCCCCCTTGTGGTCAAATTCCCTTAGAATTAGCACTTTCCCCACCCACCCCACCTCGAACAGTGTTTATTATGGCTTAATCACTCTTCAGAAATAAGATTTCTCAATAACAGAATGGATGGGAAACACACTTGATAGGATAGGGAATGTGTAAGTCTTAAAAATAGGTTTTATAAGAGATTTAATTTTTCTGAAAAGGTTTATCAGAAAAACCAAGACACTGAATAGTCCTGAGTAGGGAAATCTATGTGCTTCCATCCAAGAGCCTCAGCTATAAGGGAAGTAAACTCTAAAACCTGCATTCACTGAAGAGCCTGATGGAGCAGAGGCTGAACTCTACCTGCATCCATCCAAGAACCTTAGCTATATAGAGTGGTGAACTCTACCACATCCATCCAAGAGCCTCAGCTATATAGAGTGGTGAACTCTACCACGTCCATCCAAGAGCCTCAGCTATATAGAGTGGTGAACTCTACCACGTCCATCCAAGAGTCTGAATGGTTCACAGAGGTGAACTCTATTTGTATCTGCTTCTCATGATTGTCCTGTAAAGTAAATGCCACTACCTTCATGTGAATAAAAAATCCACTTCACATAAAGCAGACTTGAAAGTTCTTGACTGTTCAGAGCTTACCGCTTCCTGAATTGTACAGGCATCTGTACAACCACAAAAATATAGGACTAGGTTGAGGGTGGGGTTTTTTTGAGATTAGAATACAATTACAAAATTTCTCCCTTTGATTTTTCTCACTCCAAACCTATGGGAGCGGTTTTCAGGTTCCTCGTGGCTTTATCCAGCAGGTCCGCATAGAGGATGATTAGGACCACGGGCCTGAGTGCAGTTGTCTGAGATGGTCTGCACTTGGCTGTGCTGGGGAGTGGTGGATATCTTTTGCTCCACCCTTTGGCATCTTTATTAATACCCTGGGGCAGAGACAGTCAGGGCCCATTGGAATAAGTTCCAGGCCCTCTCGAGGCTATCCTGTATTTTCTGTCTGTTTATCTCCACAATCTAAATCCTTCTATCTAATATTTCCCACTGCTCGCACTCAAGAAAACTCTGGGGAGCTGTGGGGTTGGTGAGTAAACGCCCGCACAAACCCTCCCATATGCTGCTCTCACTCTCCTTCAAATTTATGACCTCTTTTTTCATGAATTATTATTGCATGCATATATGAATATACATATATATTCCTAAACCTAGCAAGTTCCATTTATATAATGTTACCTCTATGCATGTCTCAGTGCTGACCATTTGGCACTGGACAATCAACTGGTATACTCTTCTCTTGGGAAAACCACATTCCCACTCTCAGCTTTCCTCGGTTGCCTACAGTTCTTTATGTAGGGATCAGGTTTCCTGGCTTTTCCCCATCCAGCTTGGCATGTTCGTTGATGTCATTATTGTTCAGCTCACATTTGGGCAGTTATGTTGCTGAGACTTTATGGCTGCAGCTTCTGATGTTACTTGGAGACAGTTACAGCAAACTTACTGTTCCTCTGGCGCTTACAATATTTCTGCCCCCTCTTCTGCAATGATACCTGAGTCTTAAGTGCCGGGGTGTTTTGTAGATATAGCCGTTGAGACTGGACTCCACATCTCTAATTTATTAGACCAGCATAATCCCTAACAACAATCTATAAACATTTGCCCTCATACTCACAGATAAGAGTAGTCTTCACCCCTCATCATGAAAACTCCTCTTGGCAGCAGATGAAGACCATCACAGAAACCTAAAGCCAATCAAACTGCAGAGCTGTGGGATTAGGTTTTATCAGCCTTGAAGCCAACTTCTATTCAATTTCCTGAGGTAGTATAGTTCTACAAATCTTCTCTTGATTTCTTTCTATATTCTGCTCCTTAAATTTTCAAAAGTCATTTCCCTTTTTAATAATGATAATGGTGTTAATTACTAGCTTTGAATTTTTAACAATTTAATACATGCATATAATATACTATGATCATATTCAACTCCTCATTACCCTTCCCACTCTTATTGACCTTCCTCTTCTTCTTCTTCTTCCTCCTCCTCCCCCTCCTCTTCCACCTCCTTCTTCTTCTAATCCTCCTCTCACTTTCATGAATATTTAAATGCAAGTGACCACAGAGGTTGTGTTTATGTACCTTGGGCCGTAGAGAGGATGGCGTAGCTGCCTCATTTAGGGCTGCCCATTCAATAGTCACTTGTTCTCAGAATTTTGACGAGTTATGAGTGTTTTGATAGTAATCACCCACTGCAAAAAAACAAGCCACTCTAAGCCAGGTGAGAGTGATGCTAGCTCTTGGAGATATATATATATATATATATCTATATATAGATAGATATATAGATAGATATATATAGATAGATATATTTAAAAGCAGTTTAACTTCGCATCTGTTTAACAAAGCACTCATAAGGATATTCCCCACGAGGGCCTGACCTGCCGGTCATAGGTTTTGGCCAGGATTATTGTACCAGGCACATATTCTCTTTCAGTGGGATATGTCTCAAATTCAATCAGAAAGCAGTTGATTACCCCCAAAACAATCTTAACACCACTGCACCAGGGGGCCTATCATGTCTGGTAGGTCGATAATGTCGATAATGTAGCACTAAAGGTGCACAGCTGGGAACAACCAGTTCATTCTCAAAGTTGATCTTCTAACAAAGAAAGAGACTCAATAGAGACAGAACAAGACTATTTTCTTCTGAATTACAGTAGCCACATCTGGATTGGTGCATATTTGGGGAAAAAATCTGCAACATTATATGGCGCTGCCTGTCGCATGACATGACAGGAAGGGTAAAAGGACATACTAACTGTGGGTTTAGCCGTTTTATTAACACCGGAGAATCTTGATTCTTTTTTTCCCTGTGCTACTGGGTGTATTGAATTCTTCCCAATTGTCTCATAGTATTTAGAGGATGACTACAAAATGTATTGATTATCAGATTTAAAACCCATTGTATAAGGCATCAGGAGGACTCTTAGGGACATGGTGGATAGTAGTAGAAGGTAGTGGAAGAAGACATAGGAGAAATCATTATCAAATTCTAAATGCCTATTTTTTTATCTCTGAAATGCAAAGGGCCATCTAGTAAATAAATTAGTCCATTTTCTGCTTCAGTTTAATTCTTGGCTTTATAATTCACAAGACTCCGACCCTCATCAAGTTATGTTCCTTTCTTAACTTCCACTCCCATGTCAGTGAAGACAACAAAAACCCTTTCAAGGGTCAAAGGAGTAATGTTGTTAAGCACTTAGCATGAGGAATTGTTCAGATGATGCTTGCTTTTTGTATGTGAGACTGGAAATTATTCAAACTTTGCTTTTGAGAGGGCATCTAACTACAAGCTCTCAGTACTTATACTTGTGACCCATGACAAGAGCAGAAATGCTCGGAATGACATTTCTTCAATGATTTTCTAATAATGAGATTCCTTTTCATACTTTTCAGCCTTACTAAATACATCTCGTGTCTGTACCACAACAACATGTGCTTCAAAGGTAGTTGTGTATATTTTCTTATTTGGTGTGACAAGTAAATGCTTCAGTTCTGATTGCAGGGCCACTCTGGCCACAGCCCTCTTAAGTTCTGACTGAGTGTGTTGTTAGGAAAGACCTATAGGGCAGCTCCTACATTTCACCAGTGCAAGAATTTAGAGAAACTCTGAAAGTACACCTGGTGGCCTCTGCCCTTAACACATGCACTAGCCCATGGGAAGTTGTTAGTTGTTTCCCACCAATATTCAAATGTTTACATATTTGATAATAGACTATTACACATTTTTTCAGTTATAAAGCATAACTTTAGAGAAATAAGAAAGACAAAATATTTTATCATTGAGAGTACAATCATGCCTTATTAACATTTTAATGCATTATTTCATGTAATATTTTTCTAAGAATAGTGTTTTGATTTATTCGATAAGGGGAGCCGAAAACACATAGAGTTTTCAGCAAATCAACAAGTAAAAATATATGCACCTAACTCCAAAATCTTCCCACACATTAAAATATGTCATATTTTAATATGTCATAAATAATGACATATTAAAATATGTCATGCATGCATTTTTGTTTAGGAAACATGCACATGTATGAGCATGTATGTGGAGGCCAGAGATCAGGTCAGCCTTGGGTGTCACCCTCAGTTTCTCTCCACTTTGTTTTGGTGAGACACAGCTTCTCACTGAATCTAGAGCTTGGTATTTCTATTAGATTGACCAGCAAACCACAGAGATCTGCTTGTCTCTGCCTTCCCAGTGCTGGGGATACAAGCACAGTACCATATAAGCTTTTGACATGAGTTCTAAGTATCAAACTCACACCATCATCCTTGCACCATAAGCACTTGTTGGTTCCAGGGTCTTACAATAATGGAGGAGAGACCACCAAAGTCTATTAAACCAGAAGCAAACTTTATTTCAGAAAAAAATAAAATAAAATAAAATCACAGTGGGGCACAAAAGCTTATCAGCTAGCTGAGACCACAGCCAGAGTTGGATTTTAAGACTGTGACAGTTGGATGGGGGGGGGGGGTTATGAGTCCCTTTTTATAGTAAGGGGGAAGGCATTAGGCACAGAGTGCATGTTAGGAGTCATGTAGTTAACTTTGGTCCAGGCAGTTATTGGCTATAAGGGGCAAGGGGGTTAAAAGTTAACCCCTGGCTGTTGACAGAGGAGCAGGCTATAAGCAGAGAGCCATTGTTAGCAGTTAACCTTTAGAGCTGATGACTGTCAGTTTTCACCTCTTAAGCTTATAATTTTATTTTTCTATATTCCTGGATCCTTCATACTTTACCCACTGAATCTTCTCCCCAGTTCCTGTGATTATCCAAAGCTGAAAACTCCAAAAGAAATAAACCTTAGAGATGGAGTTATTATTGAGAACCCTCTTATAAACCCTGTCAGCACTAGGAGAAACAAATCGCAGCAGTATTAATAATGATGGTGTCCTCCCCTGTGTTCCCGTGGTATGTTATTCATATGTTCTGAACCATAACAACACTGTCTCCTTGTAAATGCTCTGTGAGCTTTTTGAGGACTAGAGCTCACACATGGAGAATCCAATGGAGTGGATAAGAACTGCAACTCAGGAAAACAATTGTTCAGACTGCTGACATTTAGAGAATTTCTCTGTCTCCTTGTTGAAAAACACAGGACACCAAAGGGTTGTTCCTATCAGATCACATAATCCACGTATGAAAAAGTTTGCGCACAGGAAATGTTCAGTAAATATTAGGTTTTATTGTCTTTGTAGGTCCAGAGCCTAAAATAAATCTATCATTCAGCCAAAATTTTCTACTTTTCAAGATAAGCCATATGTATACTGTTGAAATCCAAAAGATCAGATACAGGCATGTCACCGATACTTGTGGACTTCTGGAAAAGTACTTAACTCTCCTGGATTTTTACTTTCTCGGCTCTAATAAGGGCACAAATGAGCATTTATATCCTCAAATTCTAATTATGGCTACAGATAGACTCTAGACTCAAACACTCTGACTTATTTTTCATCTAGATGTCTGCCCTTTAAAAGCAGTACTGGTGAATGAAAGACCATGAATGACAACATAGTTTTGTTGACACATTTGACCCTCTTTTCCAGAAGGGCTATGCCAATTTCAATTTCAGTAAAAGAATTTTTATTCTACTCTCATCAACATGAGGATAGCTGTTTTTAAGTGAGTTTTAACTGTTTGCTGTTCTGTTCAGTGCTAATTGCTTCGTGGTCTTGTGTTTTGATGGTGCCGTCATTGTCTGGGCTCAGCTTTGCCAGGCTTATCTATACAATGCCAATTTGGACACTATTTCTGACTCTGTATTTTCTCTTCCTTTTCTTGATCATTCATAGAATCATTAAAGATTCCCTTGTCAATCATGTAATACTACATTATATTTCAATTAGTGATTCTCAACTTGTGGGTTGTGGCCCCTTTGGCAACCTCTATCTCCAAAAATATTTACATTAAAATTCATAAAAGTAGCAAAATTACAGTTATGAAGTAGCAATGGAAATAATTTTATGGCTGAGGATGACCACAACATGAAGAACTGTATTATAAAGGGTCACAGCATTAGGAAGGTTGAGAACTACTGATATAAACAATATTAGCATGATATTAGACTTTTTCATCATTTCTTTGCTCAAGATACTGACTTAAGAATGATTACAAAATAACACAGAAGACTAGCCAATCCTAAAACTCTTAAAAAACATAAGCTTTGATGCTACTTTTCAAAATAATCTCTAAAATACTAAATAGAAACCAAACTCGGACTCAAAAATTTATTTCTGAGACATATCTTATAGAGCTTATGAACTTCTATTTATAAGCACTATCTCATTAGAAAAATGCAAAACTTCACAGGCACTCATGAAAAACTGTGAATAAGAGCTTTAAAATTTTCAAGTTGTCACATTACTTAAAAATAGCCTGCTCCTGCAGCTAGAAGCTTGAGTGAATTCTCACTGATTAAAGTTTAGACCCTCTTAAAAAATGTAATGAACCAAAACAGTTTTTCTAATATTAAGTACCGTCTCAGTAAATCTAGAAGTTAAGTATTAAATTGAATGACTTTTTCACTAAATTAAAAACACCAGCCACTATACAAATATTAAAAGGTTTAGAAACGTTTTGGAAAAATAGGATTAGTTTCCTTTTCTTCATTGATACAAAAAAAAAACTTTAAAAAGCCACCAAGACTAAACTGATAACATATTTTAAAGATACCTAATCCAATTTTTGTTGTCCATATACTTATTAGAACATGGTCAAACTCCCAGTGGCCAATCCCTTCTATTTCCTTTCGGGGTGGGAACAAGAGTATAGGATAGATCCTGGAGGTCAATTGTAATCAGGTAATTGTATGAAAGTCCCAAATAATAAAAGTATTATGTTGGGGGAAAAAATACACCAACAAAAGCAAAAAAAAAAAAAAAAAAGAGAGAGAGAGAGAGAGACACCCACTTACTAATTCATCAACCACTCCTAAAGACTTCTTTTGATAATGCATTTTTTTTGTAGCCTTTAGGGTGGTACTCTGAGAGCTGTAACTGCCTTTGTTTCTCTGTCCCCGGAACACAGGAGCTTGTTTGCCCCTAACCCCACAGAGTACTTTTGAGCTGAGAAGAAATAACATCTTTTCATCTTCAAAGCCATCATTGTGCTTAGTTAACTAATAATTTAATGAACTGAGTAGTGGCTTAGATACGAGATCAAAGGCATGATCACGTCCTTCTTATTTGGGGCAAAAGATAGGAATTTCAAAAAACTCCTAGACAATTTTTTTCAAGTTGGGAGTTACTAAAGGAGACATTTATAGGTCTCCATATATTCACAGTGGGGGAGAATGAGATATCAAGAAACATTGCTCCCTCTAGGAAATATTAATGTTCTGGTGTGCCTATGAAGCCTCTGAAGGGATTGCTGTGGCTTAGTGGGTCAGGGGAATTCACACATGCTCTTTCAGCTTCCAAAATATGCAGAAAAGGGTACTTGGGTTATTTTAAAATTGCAACTTTAAAGGAAGAACAGAGCTGTAAGCTCAGAGTCATTTGAGAGATGTGCAGGCTATGAAACAAAACATAGTCAGTCTTTTACATCCAGGCACCGTACATCTGTATACTGAGTGACCTCAGATCAAAACTATGGGTTAAAACTGTGTGCCAAACATGAACAGACTTTTTCATGTAATTATTCCGTACATAATATAACTATTTGCATAGTGGTCATATGTCGTAGGTACTGTAATAATCTAAAGGTTAAAGCATTACAGAGGATGTGAGGCTGAACAGATGTTGAACTCAAATATGATGCCATTTGATATCTTGAGTATTATCCATCAATTCTGGAATCTATATGTAATCTAGATCCAATCCTCTTGAATATCGAGGGACAAAGATAATAATCATTTACATATAAATTTTTTTTAAATATTTTAAAAGAGGAAAAAAGATTTCTGTATAATGATTCGTTACATCACTTCAATGCACATCAAGATGGACTAGACTCTAGGAGAGAGCAGAAAATGTGTTCAGTGACTGTATTTTTTTCTCAACATCTAGGAAGATATTTCATACTTCAAGGGTATTTAGTACAAGTGAAATGAATGAATAAGGGATGTAGAATCTACCCAGAACAGATTTCTGTCCCTCAAATATATTAGATCTACTGGACCTGAAGTAATGTTGCTGACATTAAGATGAGGCTTCTCAGTAGAAACCAGTAGGGATGAGGCTGAAAACCTGAAGTGAGTGTCCCAATCCAATGGAACAGCATAGGAGCCACACATCATACTGTAACAACAGAGTGCTTGAGCCCAAACAGTGAATCAAAACAAATTTCCCGATGGCAAGGCTAGATAAGTATTTAAATTTCTTGTTATTTAAACCAAACGGAAACCATTGCTTTCTTACACAACTGAATATTCATATGAAGATTGTAGCTGTGATGTTTTTATGTGAGTGTTTATATGTCTGTCATTATCCTAGAAATAGTTCCATTTACTCTTATGTTAAGACTTCTAGTATGTTATACATGGGATTAGAATCTCAGGTTTTTAATAACAGACAGACCTAATTTGAAATTCTGTCCATTCGATTTGTTGGAGCGTGCTCTCAGAGAAGATATATAACAGCTATAAACTCAGTTTCCTCATCTACAAAGTATGAATATTGTTAGTATCTGCACTGTAAGCTTGTTATTGTGAAAAGGAGATAGCACACAGTAAATTTCACGATCCTGTATATTAATTAAGGGTGCACTCGTGTGTGTGTGTGTGTGTGTGTGTGTGTGTGTGTGTTAACAAGAAATAATTTACTGACAATGTAGAGGTAATAAACACAGAGAAAAGAATAAGATTTGGGTTCTTTTGGCTCCATTTATACTTCTCACTCCAGAACTATTAAAAATTATCCCATCTTGGTTGGGGAGAGCTGGCCCTGAGATCATAAGGGCAGGAGAACTGCACCTGTCCCCCCACCAGCTGCAATACTCAGGAGAGCAGGCCCTGCACCACTCCTAGGCAGCACAATAGAGCCAACCCCATGGGTGGAAGTGTGGGTGAGCCAGCCCCTAAGTTTTTAAAATGGAAGAGCTGTCCCCATTACTCATCTATCATGTATCTGCATGGGTGGGTGAGAGATACCTCTGAGGCAGATGGGAGAGCTGCCCCTGCCCGATACTAGCTACAACACTTCAGAGAGCAGGCCTTGCACCTCACCAGGGCAGCATGATAGAGCCAACCCTGTTGGCAGAGGTGTGGGTGAGCAAGCCCCAAAGTTGTGAGCATGGGAGAGCTGTCCCTATTACTCATCTGTCATGTGGCAGCATGGGCAGCAGAAAGATGCCCTCCCCACCTTCCCATCAACTCCTGAGGTATGTAGGAGAGCTGGCCCTGACCTCATAAGACTAGAAGAGCTGTCCCTTCCCCTCCCCAGCTGCAGCACCTGGGAGAGTAACCCCTACACCAGGCCTGGGAAACACAGTAGAGCTGACCCTGAAGGAGTAGGTATGAGGGATCAGATCCTGAGGACAGGCAGAACTGGCCCCTCCCCTTACTCATAGCTGCAAGGTACACCACAAAAATGCA
This sequence comes from Peromyscus californicus insignis, assembly GCF_007827085.1. Lineage (NCBI taxonomy): Eukaryota > Metazoa > Chordata > Mammalia > Rodentia > Cricetidae > Peromyscus > Peromyscus californicus. The sequence goes on along the minus strand of NW_026294573.1, from coordinate 95,639,416 downwards.
GGAGAGCTCACCCTGGTGGTGAGGACAAGGGAGAGCTGGCAGGCTGACCAACCCTGCAACTATCCAGGCCCAGAACCAGGGTTATATGTTGGCCCACCTCAACATCCATCCCATTTGTGATCTGCTGGAGCAGGTGAAGGGACCAGTCAGTCCTACAAACCCAAAGCTGCAGGGTTTCCACATCACAGGGTAACAGCAGGATAACCAAGAGGAGTTCCAGTGAGGGCTCAGCATCAATAGTGTAGCAGAAACCAGAGGCCTCGAACCAGACCAATGACTCTTTGCAATGAACACCTGCAAGTAAAGATATATGGACAAAGGGGTGTACTGTGTGACTCACTGTGTCATACTATAGCTTCCATGACTAGATTGATTTTTTTTCCTTCTTTTTTCTCTTAAATTTTATTCTATTTTGAGGGGCAGAGGGTGAAGATGAAGGGATGAAGAAATGAATGAGACAGAGAAACATGATGTGAAAGACACAAAGAACAAATAAAAAGAAGGAAAAGAAAAGCAAAAAAATTATCCCATCTAAAAAGTTAAAATTAAAGTACATGAGTACTATCAGCATTTGTTATTTCTATTTTTATTGAGTTGTATAATTACATAAATTTCCAAATGTGACCACCAAGATAAATCTTATCATGGACTGAACTCACATAGGCATGGTTCTTTCTCACACCCTTCATACCAGTGTTTGTCCCCTTGCTTTTAGTTCTAATTGCTTGAGGAGATAAAATAAAATCATTGCAGACAGATTTTCTGGAAATCAAGGCTAGAGAGTAGAACTGTTCAACAATGTTTTCATGGTCAGTACACACTGTCATCCTTCATTTTCCATGAAGCAATCATCACATTAGCTTCTGGCTCCTCTTACTTCCCCCAAACTGAGTTTCAAAAAAACCTGAAATGATCTGTTCTGAACGCTTTAGTTCATCAGGAAAGGTACCCTGGCATTTCGCAGCAAAACTGGTACAACTTTTGATGTAGCTTCATAAAAAGAGATGCCTTTGAGTTAATTACACCTGTAGAAATATTCCCAAGCACTTCTAGGAATGCTCACAATTTCTCTGGTGAAGCAGCTGGCTAAAAGTAGCAAAACTGTTTGCTAAGAGAATAATCAAATCCCCTACAGAATTTAATAGCCAGCAATTGATACACAGGCACCAAGCTCAAGAATTCTTTAAAAGTTCCTTAAAAACTTGTATACTGATCCAAACTAGCTTGATGTCACTATAAAAGATGAGAACCCAGACATCTGAGATCCTATCAGACAACAAATAATCAGATCCTTCCCCATAAATCTAACATATCAATATTTAGATCAATGGAACCCAGGCCCCTTGCTATATTTCACATATAAATTATAAAAGCCCATTTTACGCCATGGGTAACTTCCCAAATGTTAATTAAGTGCTTCCTGCCTTGGTGGTGGTGGTTGGGTGATGGTGGTGGTGGTGGTGGTCGTGGGGCGGTGAAGCGGGGAGTAGTAGGGTGGTGGTAGAGGTGGTGTTGATGGTGGTAGTTGTAATAGGAATCTTAAAAGTTCTTATTAATAAAATCAAACCTGAGCCAGGTATTGGGGTGAAATGCTGGATGGTCAGAGAGACAGAACAAGCCACAGCTAACCTCACCTGGCCAACTTCTCAGTTGGTCTTGTTTCCTCAGACTGGAAGCCTCTGTGTCCTCATATCTGAATGGCTTTCAGCTGAACTGCTGCTCGAAAGCCTGAAGCTTAACCAACTAAAAGTGCTTCTAGTTTCTGGTCCTCATGCTTTACATACCTTTCTGCTTTCTACCACCACTCCCTGGGATTAAAGGCATGAGTCACCATGCTTGGCTATATCCTTGAACACATGGATTTCTGCCTCTGGAATGCTAGGATTAAAGGCGTGTGCTACCACTGCCTATCCTCATGTTTAATATTGTGGCTGTTCTGTCTCTGACCCCAGATAAGTTTATTAGGGTGCACAATATTTTGGGGAACACAATACCACCACAGGTAATGGTTATGATGATGTGGTGGTGGGTAATGGTGGTGGTGGTGATGGTGTTGTGGTGGTGTGGTGGTGATGGAGCTGATGCTTTCTCATAGTGGTGGTTTGGTTTTGGTTTTTGGTTTTTGCCTTTTTGCAGCAATAGAGTCTAAGGTTGCCAGATCATTACTTACCACATTCATTTGGTATTGCCTCATTTTAAAAATAATGTTCTGTGTGCATCTTGGGTCTGATATTTTTACTTTCTGATCCTACTTTGTCTAAAATTAAAATCCATAAAATAGGAAATGTGTTGTGATTTTACTTCACATTGAAGAGTGTTGATATTTAGAGTTTACTCTACATCAAGTGGGGAAACATGCACACACAGGTCCTCTGACTCCTCCAAATCCCCATCAGCTGATCTGTCATTAATAGACAGTGCCAATGCCTATTTGGAGATAAATGATTTTACAAACAGGTAGTTCTGTCAGAAAATAAAACTGCATTGTTAAAAAGAAATACAAAATAATTTCTGTGATGAAGAGGGAATATCATCTGGACACTTGCAGACTCACAATAAAAATATTTTTCACCAGGAATTTCAATAGTAGTGTTTTTATATCTGAAAGTGTGGATGTAAAACTCAGTCATCTCAGATAAAATATTCTCTCCAGATAAGTGTAGGTCATAATATGCAGAGAATTCTTTTTAGGCAGCACAAAGGGTTAGTTTTTCTGCCCCCAGTGGCAAGTTATTACAGTTTTATGTGGGAGCAAAGCTATAAGCTTTTCCTGTTATAAATAAGATCACTCTTACTTCACTCTAAAAATAGACGAAGAAGGAAAGTGGTACAGATCAAGAGCTTATTCAAGAAGTGGAAATGATGGCTAATGGGAGAGGCAGGTCGAGGTCATTGTTTCTTCCCCAACAAGCACTCTTCGGGTTTTTGATTTGCCTGCTTGGATAAGCAGCACACATTCTACACACCAAAATAAAAATAGAACTGCAGTATGATGCAGCCATACCCAAAGACTCTGTATCCTACCACAGAGATATCTACTTATCCATGTCCATTGCTGCATGTTCTCTCTAATATGTAGGTCATGGTTTAAATTATCAAATATGGGGTTATGTGAGGTTTAGTGTACACAGATGTCATAAAAGTAGAACAGGTCTCACAAGATGAGGGAAAAGAGGCTTTAAGGAAGGGGGTGTGAAGAGTAACAGAACATGTGAAAAGAAAGTTGAAAGGGTGGGACTCGAAGGAAGAATGGTACAAGTAGAGCATGGGGCAGAGATGAGGAAGAAGAATGGATTGTGGAGAGTGTTAAGCACTGTGAAAATGCCAAAAGAAAATCTCTTTGTATGCAAATTAATGGAAGAATATCTTAAAATTTTAAAAAAGTGAAATATATAATTAAAACTCGTTTTCTTTTTAAATTAATATATAATATTTTTATGATATATGTGTAATTTTTATATTATACATCATTTTGGTAAAGTTAGCTACTGTGATTCTTTTGTACCAAAAGAAAATATATATATACAGGTTTCTAAAACTTGAACAGTGATGACCATACCCTCAACTCAGCATGGTGCTTTGTGAAGCCTTGTAACAGTTAACTTCCCCTGGTGACATCCTGAACCCTACACTGGCTATACCTCTCTTTAATTTGAATTTGGAATACAATGTTACTATCTAATTAAAGCATAGAGACCACAGGCACTTCTTCATTTCATAGCTATTGAAAGACTCCTTCTTAATTTGTCTCTACTTCCTCCAAATCTCTGTGTTAAAGACCAACATCACATACACACTTGTAAGGAGAGGGTCTGTTTGTTTGTTTGTTTGTTTGTTTGTTTGTTTTTCGAGACAGGGTTTCTCTGTGTAGCTTTGCGCCTTTCCTGGAACTCACTCTGTAGCCCAGGCTGGCCTTGAACTCACAGAGTGCTGGGATTAAAGGCGTGTGCCACCACCACCTGGCAGAGAGGGTCTTTATTGTCCCTGAGGCCATACACTCTTTATGTAGCTAAACGAAGTAGTTAAGCAGCTAGAAATACAAATTAGTGTGAAAAATACATTTCTATGGAAAAAGATCTTAGCTTTTTTTAAAGCTTAGGTGTTTCTGCAATTCTCCTTCATCCCTCATTCTAACTCTTAGCACCATCAGTGTTTTTACCAGCTACCAATAATAGTTACCAATTCATAGAGCACTTACAAATATCACTTTTAATAACATTTTATTACCAACAATAATTATTTAATTGGGCTCTTATAGTTTTATTGTATTGTATATGTTCTCTTTACACTGCCCTATACTTACATAGCAGTTACAATTCGCCTTTTGGATTATTGTACTGACAACATCTATGTATTAATCTTATTCTGCTTCAAAAGAAGCATATCAGGAAGATATTTATTATAAGTTGATACAAAAGCTTCTGTTTCTGTAGTATCTCATGAATCCTGGAATCTGATTGAGAGCTAATGAAGAAAAGACAGGTACTCAGATATACATGCAGTGAAGCAGGAATTACCGGGAGTCAGTTATCTCTGCAACCTAGAACCTCAGCGTGTTTATTAGGCACAGAACAGAGAGTAGTAGGAGATCTCTATAGATGAGCCTCTCAGACTGTAAACATCCTAGAGGAAGAAGTTGAAGTTGCTGGTCTTTATATACAATGTTCAGTCATCCATAAATACTGATACTTGGACTCCAGATGAAAGTTTTGCCATTCTTCTTGAGCCAAGCCCAAATGGGTAATGGCTTTGCCAATTTTCCATAAGTCCAAAGCCTTAGAGTCCTTGAAATGCTTGTGCCCATGTCATGCAATGCACAACCACTCAGGACGTCACTCATCAAGGGCTTCCTCCACTCCCTAGAGTCATCCTCACTCCTATATTATTTTCTCATCTACATATCCTTGAATTTATTTCCCATATTTGGTATTGCTTACCTGAAATTGAAAGCAACCTGTTTCTGAACTGTGTCCACATTCTGTGTCATAGATCATGAAAGTCCAACTGTGGTCCTACCTGAAGAACAGAAAACAGAAAATGTTTTAAGCATCTAAGCCCCTAGAATAGCCATAATGCCATTTACAATTCTAGATCATGGCAAGTCAGGAGCTGGCATTAGACTCATTAAGAAAGACTGACATGGTTGCCGTTCCTTAGAGCATTGGCAAGAATGGAAGTAAGGGCTCTCCCCAGTTAGGATTTAAATCAATCAAAACTGAGACTAGAAGTCAGCAAAAGAGTATCAAATTCCTGGTATTATTACTAACAAAACTGTGATTTGATAAGGTAGCTTGCTTTCTGAGACAGTCAGATTCTTTGTGCTTAATGCCTGAATGAAAAAGACGAACCCATTAACTCACAATGAACAGTAAATGGGGAAAACCGCACTCATGAGCAACTAACATCTAAAAGAGAAAAAAACAGATATTCCCTGAAAATATCCCACTCACAAAGGAAAGAAAAGATAGAGTGCTTGAGCTTTGAATTACCAACTTATTCTCCAAAATTCAACAGAGAATCGGTCATTCCACTCTCCTTTCCTCTAACTACCCATGGAGAGAATAATGGGGACCATATAGACTCCAGTGAGGATTGCCACACTCACTTCAGTCTTTCTATGAGACATGGACAATAGGACATAGTAAATGGCCCCTTTAACAGTCCTGAAGCTCATCCTCAGACCATCCCCTGCTCCTCCTGAGTTCTCTTTCTTGAGAGAATGATCTTCACACTTCAGTATACTGTTCTCAATTATTTCAGGGGTACTATCTGAATACAGGAAAATGGCATTGCTGTTTGCAAGTCCCAGAGCAATGGACAATGCTATAAAGAGACAGGGAAAAAAACAAACAAGCATGATCCTTTCCTATTCAGACATAACCAAGGAAAGAATTTTTAAATATTCCATTATATTCTTTAAAATGCATTAGGCAAAAAACTAAAGAAAAATGAAAAATAATAATAATAAATAAAAAAGTACATTAGGACCTGACACAAATGTTTATACAGAAAATATAGTTTCACAAGATTCTTTTTAATTTACCATTCAAGTCTTTAGCCATACATATTCTTTATAAGCATTATTTTAAACACTATGGTTAACTCAACATGTCACAATATATTCAATTATTATATTTGAGAGATTTTTTTCTATTTATAATCCTTAAACAAGTATTTTTTATAAAATATAACAAAAGAAAAATTTTATTGGCACCAGAGAGCCTTGTCCTGTTGTATAAAGAACTTTAAACTTTTGACTCATGTACTTAAAACTTTTTCCCAAGATTTATAGCCCTTAAATCATCACCTTATTATAAAACTGACTGTCTCACTGCGTCCTTTCCAACATTCAGTGCATCAGAAATGGAATTGATATTAATTTACATTGGATAGCCTGTGTTGAAACCATTCAGCAAAACCAAAACTGTACTCCTGTCTCATGAAAACTGAAAAACCATAAATGTGAATTGTTCTATAATTCTATACTGTTTCAAGTTAATTTATGGTGCAGCAATAAATGACCATTCCACATGCTTTTTCATGACTTTTATTAGTACCACAGTAAATAATTCATTAATTTTTATTATTGTATATGTCAAGAATATTTCAGGAATCTGTTTCCAGAGTATAAATATGTAAAGATGAAATTCTCTGGTTTTCCTATTTATGCATATTTAACACCTACAATAACAATAGATACCCAATAAATACCGACTTAATAAATAAAATACCTACTACACTTAAGTAGTAATTTGAAATGGACAAGTAGATAAACTGATACAGAGTAGCTGGGGAAGCCATGCCTAGAGATCTAGATTCAGAAGTCTTAAACTTACCAAGAACAATATTGGAATTAAGTAGAAACATCTAGCTTTATAGAGAGAAAACTAACAATGTCCGTCCTAGTTAGAGTTACTATTGCCATGATGAAATACCACAACCAGACCAACTTTGGGAGGAAAGAGCTTATCTGGCTTCCATATTATTGTTCATCATCAAAGAAAGACAAGACAGGAACTCAAACAGGGCAGGAACCTGGAGGCAGGAGCTGGTGCGGAGGCCAAAGAAAGGTGCTGCTTACTAGATTGCTCCATATGGCTTGCTCAGCCTGCTTTCTCATAGAACCCAGGACCATCTGCCTAGAGATGGCACCACCCACAATGGGCTGAGTCCTCCCCCATCAATCACTGGAGGAAACTGAGGTTCCCCCTTCTCAGATAACTTTAGCTTGTGTCAAGTTAACATAAAACTATCTGACACAGTATTCCATGCCATGCCTTGTAATATTCCTGTATACTCTTGCATACTGAGAAAAGAATAACAAAGAAAATTGGGGGTAAGCATCATGTGATGGAGAAAATAAGAAAATCAGTTATCAGAAAGTGACAGCAAAGAACAACAAAAAGTATTAACTATAGAATGTTCACTGTTTGCCAGACATGACATTTTGAGGAATTTATCTCATCTAAGTATGGAAATAATCCTTTGAAATAACCCTAGATATTCAACAATAGATTAATGAGTAAATAAAGTGTGATATGTGTGTGTGTGTGTGTGTGTGCGCAATGGAGTTTTATTCAACCATAAATATGAACACAATTATGGCGTTATAGGGAAATGAATGGAACTGGAGATGATATTTAGCAAAAATAAGTCAGACTCAAAGAGAAAAATAACAAATTTTCTCTCATATGGGGAACTGAGAAATTATAGATAACTAGATAGACAGATAGGAATGTATAGGACACAAATGTAGGAGGGGTATTATTTTAGTAGAAGACTAATGGTTTGGTTAAGGGGAGCAAGAGAGTGAGTAATAAGGAGAAGACAAATCCATGTTTTCTTTCATACACAGATCTAGGGGTGTGTGTGTGTGTGTGTGTGTGTGTGTGTGTGTGTGTGTGTGTGTGTGTGTGCGCACATGTGCCATGAAAACAGGATGAATATCTGAAGAAAGAAGGAAATTAACAGGAGGGAGAAAGGTCCCAATGAGTGGTGCATAAGCAAAGTACAGTGATTCACATGTATGAAAATACAGCAAAACCCACTATTTCGTATGCCTACTTAAACTCAGTCTACGAACAGTTGTGCATATCTGTAACCCGGCACTTGAGAGGTGGAGGCAAAAGGAATAAGAGCTCAAGGCCAGCCTCAGTTACATAATGAGCTTGAGGCTACCTTGGGCTACATGAGACTCTATTTCAGAACTGATAAATAAATGAGAGACAGACACAGAGAGGGACAGAAAAGAGGGAGAGACTATTTTATTTTAATATAATACTTCACTATTAGAGAATTCGATACAATGAATATGAATCATACTTAGCCCCTTCTCCTCCCACAACTTCTCCCAGACCTACCTGACTTTTCCACCCCATCTCAACTTCATATGCTTTTCCTTCCCACAATCCACCCTGTCCAAGTTGTGCCCCTGGGTATGAAGCCATCTACTGTGGTATGGTTGACCCACTAGGAGTCATACCCTTAAGAAAACTGACTCTCCCTCCTCCAAAAACCATCAACTGCCAATAGCACCCTAGCTAGAGAGGAAGGTGGAGGTCCCCTGGCCACTTCACACTAGAATGTTGATTAGCATGATCTTGGACAGCTAACCACAGCCGCTGTGAGTTCGTTCGTGTAGCTGTCAAGTCATGTCCAAAAGATACTTCCCCACAGTCCTCCCTGACCAATGGCTCCTTCAATCTTTCTGCCTCCTCTTCTACAGAGGCTTCAGAGCCCTGAGGGATGGGTGACACAGATGTCCCACTTGTGGCTAAACATTTCACTGACATTTATTCTCTGCCTTTTGATCAGTTGTGAGTTTCTGAGTTAACTATCATCCAATGTACAAAGAAACTTCTCTGATGAGGCAAGAGAGAGGCACTCATCTATGGATAAAGAGACACAAATTTAGAAGGCAGTTTGATTCTCTGTCCAACAACAACAATAATAATAGGTTTATCTCTGGGACCTATAAGCCCCATGTGGTGGTTTAAATAAGAGTGGTCTCCATAGGCTTATGTAGTTGAATGTTACTCATCAGGAAGTAGAACTCTTTGAGAGGATTAAAAGGATTGGGAGGTGTGGCCTTGTTAAACCGTGTCACTAGGGGGTGTGCTTTGAGATTTTAAAAGTTTGTGCCAGTCCCACTCTCTCTCTGTCTCTCTCTCTGTCTCTCTCTCTCTGTCTCTCTCTTTCTCTCTCTCCCTCTTTCTCTCTCTTTCCCTCCCTCCCTCTCTCTCCCCCTCTCTCTTTCCCTTCCTCCCTCCCACACTCTCTCTCTTATCTCTGTCTCTGTCTCCCTCACACTCTTTCTTTCTCTCTCTCCCCTTCCCTCCTCTCTCTCTTTCTGCCTGCAGATCATGATGTAGCTCTCAGCTACTTCCCCAGCACCATGCCTATCATGCCTGCAGCATGTTCCCTGTTCCCATGCTCCCTGCCATGATGATAATGGACTAACCTTTTGAAACTGTAAGCAAATCCCCAATTAAATGCTTTCTCTTATAAGAGTTGTTGTGGTCATGATGTCTATTCATAGCAATAGTGACTAAGACACTCCCCAACCATGAATTCTTGGCAATATTTACAGTATCAAGCATGCATTTTATCCTATGCAAGAGGCCTTAAATCAAATTAGACAGTAGCTCCATATATAATGTGTGTGTGTGTGTGTGTGTGTGTGTGTGTGTGTGTGTGTGTTTTGAATTGAAACTAACCTACACAGAAAATAGATAATGCTTCCTCCAAAAGCCAAAAATACATTATTTTCACAAATTAATTTTAAAAAGCAAACTGCAGGGCTGGGTTCAATGGCTCAGAGAATAAAGGCATTTACCCTCAGTCCTGAAGACCTGAGTTTGATCTTTGGAAGGTACATGGTGAAAGGAGAGCACTGACTCCTGCAAGTTGTCCTCTGACCTCCACAAGTGGTGCATGTGCATACATGCACACACTTTAAATAAATAAAGTAAAAGAAAATGCAAAAATAAAAACTTTGAGGATAGATTTTTGTTAGTTTGTAATAAATAGAGAGACGATGCATTGCCTAAGGTAACATGTCAAAATGCATTGAGTGAGTCTGTTGTAGACTACCATTCCTGTGTCTCTATTAGACTATTCTTGAAATTGGTGCTTAATGTTAATTTCTTCTAAAGATGTAATATTTGTGCTCTCCTTTGTGAAATCAAATTCAATTTTTTTTCTAGCTAGTAAAATGCAATCCCACACGGAAAAGTACCAAGGCAGAATGAAGTTACTGGTTGCTGGCAAATGAGAAATGTAACACCTCAGGAAACATCAGGTTGCCCAAGAGGGACACTTTAGGACAGTAGCCGCTTGACTTTTTCCATCTACCTTAGAACATTCTATGACTTTTCCTACATGCCAGAATACACCTGAGTAAACATCATAAATTGTATTTGGTGAGGAGAAAGGCCTAGTCACAAGTCATGATTAGATCATGCTGAATGTGTAGTCAAGCACAATGTTTCTTTAGGTGAATAGTGATCACAGCTATTAATCATTTAATTGAAGAATTAAATGAATTCACTTCTAAGAAACCTGTTATAAATAGAGCTTGTGCCACCACGGTCCTGAAGATTTTAAATTATTTTCTCAAACAGAAGAAAAGCAAACAATTATCAAAATAAAAAAAAAAAACTTAATCACATTGTAAAATGTTGATAACAGAGAATTTTGGTCTAAAATGCCATGATATTTCCCAACCTAGCAATTTGCCACCGAAAATACTTCAAATGCATATACATAAGTGATTTTCTAGTGAGTGATATGATGACTAAATATATTAGAAATACTTTTCTGCAGTGTTTGCAAATGTATATGAGTCGCTGCAGCCAGTCTAGAACACACCCAACTTTCCTGATTCCACGACCAAAGAACTCAGCCTGTATTTTCAAAGCATCTGCATATATGCAAAATATGTATGTAAACTGAGAGACAGTGAGTCTTGGCTTTAAAATCATATATAATGCTATTGTCAAATTATAATTCTGATCTAAATCACTGCAGCAAGATCCTTGTAAGTGGTTTCCAGTCACATTATCCTCAAATTTACCAAATACAGTGCTGCAAAAAATCTGTCTTCAGAAACACATATGCCCAGTATCTGCTTTAAAGACTTTTTCCCAAGAGTTCCCTTTGCCTGCAGGAGGACACACAAGCTCCTAACAGTACAAATCCTGCACTCTGCACACCCCACCTTCTATTTCTGTGGTATTTCTCATTACTCCCCGTGTTGCTCTTTATGCTCCAACAGTTCCAAACCACAAAGAGTTTTCTTCCAAGGAGCCCTGTGCATTAGCTTATCCCGCCCCTTTCCCAGAACAATTTCTATGATATTCCGCTGTCAAGCTCTTATCCTTTAAGGCTCAACTCAGGCATCATTACATTCTGGAATCTTTCCTGACCCTTCTAGATCTGTTTGCAGCAAAGCAGTTTGCACATCCTTATCGCCTATCTTTGAGATGGCATAGCTGTTTATTCAAACATTTCTCACCCTACCCGAAGGTGGTTTCCAGGAGCACAAGAGTCATTGATCATTTCCCTTCTCTCCTACTGTCAGAGTTTGGCACGTGGTATCGATGCTGAAATGCTGACACTCATTCTCCCATCAGGGATTCTCTACAAAAGGATAAATACAAAGGAAAAATAACATTGAGAAGTAGTGGGCAGGTTTTATTAGTATCTACATTACTTTGATTATTCTGAATATGGGATTTTCTGAGTAGTGCTTCTGTTGTGAAAAGGTAGGCCTTGAAAAGCTTAGCAACCACTCCTCAATCCATTTCTCTGAATATGAATGCCCATCACTGTAAATGAGGAAGGGACTCCATTTCCATGTTCAGTCACTGACAGAACATGGAGCACAGTTGAATGAGCGGAGGAAAGCTCTGTCAGGAACATTTTCCTAACAGATCTCCCATCCAGTACTCACCAGACCTGATCTTACTCAGCCTCTGTTGTAAGACCCGATTGAGTGCATGCAGGGAGGTATGGCTATAGACACATAGATGTAAGAAGCAAGAAGGAAGTAGAATGTGTGATCCTATATTTTATATACATTAACCCACATTCCTGTCAAGCAGGGCAGGACATGTTCCTGTCAGTAAAGATCTTGAATTCAGCCAGAAAATCAATTTCTTGTTCCTTAGGAAGGTTCTAGAAAAAGTTGGAAGTGATGACATGTGAACCCTACTGATTCCTCTCCTGTAAATTCTTACATCTTATAACAATTTATAATATTCAAAGTTTCAGACATATTATATAATGCAATATTCAACAGCATGAAGTTGCTAAGCATCAATGTTTCTATTAACAGATTAGGAACTAGTAAAATAAATAGTTGTGGTCATAAAGATAAAGAGCAGCAAACACATAAGATCAATTTTTGAAATGCACAACAATGTTTTCAGCTAAGCAATGTGCCACAGAGACTGCTCCAAATGTCCATGCATGAGAGCTGCCAACTGCCACAGCAGGAAGACTAAGCATGTTAGAAATGTCCCTGTAGTTCTCAGTGTCTGTGTCTGTCCCAGTGGCCAGCCTCAAGCACACCTGGATATCCTGCCCCCACTATTCCAGATACTTAGCTGTTATGTCTGTTTTGACAACTCTTTGGCACATGGTATAGAGTATAGGAGAAGAAGGATGTAAGCAAAAATAAACAGCTCTTGAGACACTATATAGATATGTGTTTAATGTCAAGAATCCCATTGCAACCTAGTTATTTCAATTTGAACACAGACAAGGTCTGGTCTGTTTATGGGATCTAAAGTTTGGGGTTAAATGGTTTACATGAACAACTAAGATTTTCTTACAAAAATTGGGGGAAAGAAAAATGTCTAATTCCCTGGGGATTGAGTGTTTCCTAAGGAACCTCATCCACAGAAGAGAAATGTCTAACAAGTTTTAGGTTTGAGAAGGCTTAACATTTCTGTTGACTCCATAAGAGAAGGAAACAGTAGCATTTCCAGGAGGTCTGTATGTTACTTACACATGCCTGTAAATGCTTATAGAAGAAGCAGGAACTGAGAGCAGAGGTTATATTCATAAACAATACATGTAACACACATATATGTTACATTTATATAATTCATGTGAGTCTACTTCCCTCATTGCTTATAGGAGCTTGAGAATACTGAAATTAATGCATCACAGAAAGACCTTTCTACAGTTGAAAACCATCTCTGAGTCATCTTATAAAAATTTAGAAATTCAAGCATGAACAGTTTAGAAAATCAATAAAATACATAATGCTGTTTTGATCTATTTTCACCAAAAAGGAGTAAAAAAAAAATTAGCTGACACTTGAAAGGGATCATTACATTTAATGGGAAATGCACTTTTGTGAAACAGCTCTAATCATCTGACACACTAGATCAATGGATACAAGAATGATGGGTAATTTTCTATAATATTCTTTGCCTCAAGTATTTGATGCTAAGATCATCACTCTGACATCTAAGTACACTAAAGTACTTGAAAAGCACCAACTTGTTAAAGACAGTAGTGAGCGACCTAATCTAATTATAAGACTTCCTTCTGGAATCCACAGATATCATCCTAACTACAACGCTAGGTGAGTTACAATGCTGAGTTGCTTTTTTTCTCTCAATCTGCTATAGATAATTAATAAGTTATTACAAGGGGAAAAGTTTAAATTCCAAGTGATGTAAAAACTGAATATTCAAGTTGGAGAAAATATTCAGTGGTTAGGAACATTTCTTGTACAAATATAAAGATGTGAGTTTTATTCTTAGTACTTATGCCTGCAACTCCAGCACTGTGGAGGTGGAGAGGCAGGAGATCACTAAAGCTCACTGTCTGCCAGCATAGCACCAGAAAGATGCATTGTCTAAAGGAATTAGATAAATGAGCAGAACATTAGACATCTTAATCTAGCTTCCACACAGGCATGCACCAGCATGAACCACATCCACCCCCCCCACCCCCCCTCCCACACACATAGGGACATAGACCACACACACATATACCACACTTAAATCAGAGCCACATTTTGTATTAAATCTACAATTTAACATAGAAAAAAGGGGCTGTGAAAGAATAGACAAATAAATAATCAGGGTCTTTTACTTGTAGAATAAAGTAGCACTTTACTATCAGTTGGGAGAATGTCAGAGGGATAAAGTCAAGAGTAAAACCTATATCACATCAATGTCAAGAAGGTAAAAATAGCCAACAGGGGTTTCCTGGAAATATATAAAAAAAAAAGTTTACTTTAAATTTTAATGTTTCAGTTTGGGACTATATTAATGTTTCTAGGACCTCAAGTTCATTATTACAATGAATAATAATGAGTCATATCCCATAATGTTAATATTATGTCAGTTTATTTTTTCCTCAACCTTAAAAAAAAACTGTGAATCGTTTTCTCTTCTCTAGACCACTCTAAAACAGAAACAAAGTATCAAATACAGTAGACTTGAAGAGAGAATTTTCATAAAAGAGAGAAGACAAGGAGGGAAAACAGTAAGTTACACAGAAGAGAAATTCATGGGCAGAACACTGAGAACAAGAATACAATGATAAATCATGTTCTAGAACAAAGCTTCTCAAGGAGGGTTCTTTTGAAATCTAGAGCTCTACAAAGTGTCATGAAAGTATTCTTGAGATTGTCTCTAAGATATAAATAAAACATCATTTGTGGATCTATGTGGCTCATGGAATGGCAGCATTTACAGTAGAACACAGTAAGTGAGCAGCTAGTCCATGATTTCATTAGTAGCCCTTTAGCCCTTGTAGCTGGAGTTCTCCTAGTCCTACTCGGCTCGCAGATGCTCAGACCCAAATAAACACACAGATGCTTATATTAATTAAAACTGTTTGGCCTAATGGCTCAGGCTTCTTGCTAGCTAGATCTTACACTTAATTTAATCCATAATTCTTATTTATGTTTAGCCACATGGCCTGGTACCTTTTCCCAGTTCTGCCTTCACATCTTGCTTCTCATGGTGGCGGTGGCTGGCAATGTCTACTGACTCAGCCTTCCACTTCCCAGAATTCTCCTCTCCACCTATACTATACTTCCTGTCTGGCTACTGGCCAATCAGCATTTTATTTATCAATCAATCAGAGCAACACATTCACAGCATACAGAAAGACATCCCCAGCAAGCCCTGAGTTGCAGAGTCCACAAGGACAGCCTTCACTTATGTGGGTACGTATTAGTTTTTCACATGACTGGAGGGGCCACCAACAGTTGGTGAGTATATGATAGCAGAAAGAAGATGACAGGCTGATGACACCAGTGTCTCCATCCCTACTGAGGTCTGAATATAAATTACCTCTCAAAAAATCATATGTTGAAAGTTTTGTCCCTATCTAGTGGAATTATTGAAAATATTTGCACTATGAAGATGTTAACTTTGTTTATGTATTACTTCATTGGTGAGTTATGAGGAGGCAAGGCATAGTTGGCGAGATGGGTCATTACAGATATGTCTTTAAAAGTGTATCTTTGGTTCCTGGATTCTAGCTCTATGCCTTTTGGCTTCTTGTCTGCTATGAGGTGAGAGTCCCTCTGTGCCTTGTGCTCCAGTGTGTGATATTCTACCTCATCATAAGCCTGAGACAATAACCCAGCTGACCCTGGACCCAAATGTCTGAACCATGAGCATAAATAAATCTTTTCCTCTCTAAGCTATTTTACTCAAGTATTCTGTCTCACTGACAAAGGACTGGTTAAAATGAAATTGCCATGAAAAGTAGGGTCATTGTTATAATTTCCTCACCATGTGGGTCAGATGTGGTTGGTATGAGCTTGTAAAAGAAATATGAGAAATGGAGACACTACTTAGGAAAAGTTTAAAATATGATAAACAGATCTTCATAGATTATTTTGATGGCAGTTCAGAAGACCAGAATGCTAATAGGTACAGGAGTAATAAAGACTGTGCTCATGAGACTTGTAGATAGAAATAAAGACACTACAGGAATTGGACTAGATGCCACTCACATGATATTGAGGTTATGAATTAGTCTATGTTATGCTCATCTCTTGAGACCTTGAGTGAGGTTGAGTTTATAGGTGACAGACTGACCAATCATGTAGAGAAAATGTCAAGTCAGCATCAGGCCATCAAAGTTTAGTCACAAAGAGAGCCTCCAAGTGCTGTGGGATGTCTTTCTGTACACTGTGAATATGTGTTGCTCTGATTGGTTGATAAATAAAGCTGCATTGGCCTATGGCAAGACCGCTTAGAAGCAGGTGGGAAATCCAAGCAGAGATATGGAGAGAAGAAAGGAGAAGAGGGGAGATGCCAGCCTCGGCCTAAGGAACAGCAAGATGTCAGCAGACCAGTAATATCACAGCCATGTGGCAACTTACAGATTAATAGAAATGGGTCAAGTTATAAGGGCTAGCTAAGAAGAAGCCTGCCATAGGCCATGCAATTGGTAATTAATATTAAGCCTCTGAATGATTATTTTATAAGTGGCTGAGAGACCACGAGACTGGGCAGGACTGGAGAAACCTTCCAACTATATCCAAAGTAGTACCCAACTGACAGAAAGCTCTATACCCTATTACCCTGACAAGCTCTTTCATTTAAGATTTCTCAAGGAAAAGCATGACCTCAGTTCAGACAGTGCAGTACAATGTGCTTCTAGATGATCAGCAGTCTGGGATCTGCAGGAAGACCTGTTCAGCTCATGCCCATGGCTACCTCATCCCATGCCTCAAACTGGGGTTAGTCCATTTTTCCATAAGCCTTTGAGCTATAGATCCTTTATTTGGAAGCTAGCCTCTCTCTCTCTCTCTCTCTCTCTCTCTCTCTCTCTCTCTCTCTCTCTCTCTCTCTCTCTCTCTCTCACTCACTGAAGGGAAACTAAAAGATTAGGACAAAACACTGCAGTTTGCGCCCCCATCCACCAACCATTCTCCATATCCATTCTCTGCTTGTCTCACTCAGTAGCTTAAGCGATAAGGTGACCTAAAGTCATCTTTTGGAAGTAACTCAACTAAGCCAGAATTGCTGAGTTTGTCAAGCCACAGACACAGTTAGGCAGGAACATTCTAAAAAGCACTCAAGCAGATCATCTGCCTTCTATAGGGTTTTCTCTGACTCAACAATTTCATTTTTGCACTCAGGGCCCATCCACTGACCTCTTCACCAGCCCTCCTTGTCCATTTGTTATTGCTCACACTTTTGCAAGCAGTCTTACTTAAATTAAAGCCACTCTCCTTCACACAGGTGACTACTTGGCCCTTTCCTCATTGGGAATATTTTCCTCACAGTCATATTTCAAGGCTCCCCTTGAATATTGTTATATTAAAGTCATGGCCCATTTGGGGCCTGACCCATAAATCAGGTTTGCCACATCTACAAACCAGCCTAAGCTTCCTCCCCACTTCTGTAAAGTGTAGATAGAAACTAAGGACTGAGTTGATTGACATAAGGGTCTGAACTAACAGTTCACACTTGGGATTCTTAAGTCTAATTCTGCCCCTTCAAGGTCATATTGTTTGAGAGTCTCTCTGCTCCAATGGGAGAGAAAATAGTTTCACAGGTGTCCACACACTAACCATTCCCACATCCAAATACACTGATCTCAGCTATAAACTGAGGATTTGTGAGTGAACTCACAGAGATTATATTCCTACCATAAGCCCAACTTTGGCTAGGAATCCACATTTTACCTTGTTCCTGTAGGCTTCCACCCTAGACAGTCATGGAGATGTGAGGCATTGAATTCAACTCAAAGCCTATATACCTAATAATCTTCCAAATGGACACTATTTACTCAACACAGGACAGTAAGCAAATGACTATAAATGTTTTGAGTAAATATTAGGGAAAAACATTAAAAACTAGAATATGGCAAATTTTGTCCTCCTGGGGACCTGAGCATCCCTGCCAAGTTTTCTGGGTCTGAAAACTTTAAAGAGAGCTTTGACTAAAGAGTGTGACTTTGAATAAAGGTGACTCCTCCAATCTCCTGTGCATTAAGCAACATTGCTGATCATTCTCTTCTGTGTTATCATTAGGACTATTGTGTTCTGTCAGTCTTTCATCGGCTTCTTTAGATGCTCCTCCGACCTTGTAAATCAGCCGAGCCATTGCAATCTTCCACTATGGCTTTAGGACTTTTTCATGTCTATTACTATTAACAACATCAAATCATGTTCATCTCTATGACTGTGAGCACTGCCACCTGCAGAGGAGAGCTAGCCCTATGCTTGTTAGCGAAGATGTGCTCATCTTTTCAGGGCAATCTTGAGGGCCTTGCTGAATGGTGCTTCCTGCTCCCACCTGCTACTTCTCTGCCTTCACACATGGATCTACTCTGGCATGTCCTCACTCTTTTCGTTTCCTACATTCTTGGCCCCACATCCCTCTCAATGATTTCCTGGGAGAGAGAAAATAACTTCTCTGATGGAATATACAATCAGAAAGACCTTTTCAATATGGAAAAGGAAATCTTTGGTGCTCTAACTTAGCTGACCTACAACTGATTTGAAGTTATACCCAGTATTTATTTCTATTGCAAAAAAATAATATATTTCATAGATTTGAATTAAATTACATTATGAATATAAGCCTTTTTCATTTTCATATTCTCATTGCATTATTTTGTGTTTTATTTATGTATGTATTTCACAATCAAGTCTGATGGTTCAAGTGCAATCTTTGAAGACAGGATGTACTATGAAAAAGAGTTTAGATTCTGGCTTATGATTCATTTACATATGGTTAGTGATGAAGAATTGAAATTTTCTAGGTTATTTTACTGTGCTGGTACATCAAGAAAGGGGTGGAATCTTATCTACAAGTAAATACCCTTATACAGGGTTCTTCCATGTTGGTTGTGATAGACAAGTGAAATGTTGCAATGTCTTCAAAAATCTTGAAAAGACACTTAATTACAAATCACATCCAATTGGCAAGGAAAAGGGATTTTATTTTAAATAGCTATAGGAATTCAAAACAGCCTGGAGATTTTTTAAGAAAAGTCATACTCATTCAAAAGTTTCAAAATTGAGGTATCGAATAACAAAGCACACTGTCTTAAAGAAAAAGAAAGTTATACTGTTGGTAGTTAAAAAAAATTAACACCACTCATCTGGTGAATAAAATGAGATGCAGTTGGAGAAACTGTAAAGGTCCCATTCTTAAACCAAATAAGTTAATGTAGTGATGAGATGAGACAATGTCACTTAATACTGAAGCAGTTTCATGTGGTGATCTTAAAAAGCAAGAGCCTGTTCCCTAGATCAGTTAACGAATAGATTTAGACAATAAATATTATGCTATCATACCTGTATCACCTACAAATGTTGGAGAAATTCAAATATAAGTTTACTCTTCAATCAGTTGCTGAAAAGCAATAGTATTGGTGGCTTCTACTGAAGAAAAAGAAAACAACAACGTTCTTGGAGAGACTGCCCTGGCAACTAGCCCAACCCTGCCCCATCAATGATTATAGACACGAAAGTTTCTTACGTTAATTATTTTAATCATCCTAACATGGCCTCCACCCCCACCCCCTGCTCTTTCCACAGGAAAGTTTTAATGAAATCAATCACTATCTGCCTGATGCTACAAAAATAATTAGCCTTATAAATAAGCAAAAGCCAAGGTTACTTTAAAATGTTGGGGGTGGGGGAGGATGTTGTAAAGCCCTGAACATATAGCATAAAATGTTTCTCTCCATGCAGAAATCTTTGGCTGAGCACAGAAAAGTTGCCAATATGGTTTTTTATTTTAAAAAGCACTTCAAAAAATTACTTCCAAAACTAATGTTTAAAAAAATTACCTTCAAAACAACTTCTTCAAAAAATAGAAACTGCATCACCTTCAATGTTGTTTCAAAAAAAAAAAAAAGACACCAAAAACAGCTTACTGAAGTATTTTCTTCCCATGAACACAACTAAAAGAATCTTGACTGTAAAGGAAAATGAATTTTATTGGGAAATAATAGATTTAAAAAGTGTATGTTTCACCTTCTTGAGTACAGTATGGGATGGGGCATAGAGGCCAGGAAGGGTAAGGGGTCATGAAGAGGAATACGGGATGAGACAGTTTCAGAGCCTCCCTTTGTACTCCTTTCCTACTGTGCACAGTTCACGTGGGTGGGACACATGTACAGGAACAAACAGCATCATGTCCTAACACTGTATTCTTAGGTAAAAAAAACATAGACCGTATCCAGGAGCTCCATCACCATGACTTAATCTCTTATGGCAGACACCAAGTCATGTTACAGCATCTAAGCAGTTGCTTGAATCCAAAGAAGTCATTCACCAGAGGCCAATTATTGTCTTAAAGCATGGTTGCACAGTCTGTACCATGTGAGACTATGAGAAAGTTTCTATGGAAAAGAGAGAATTGGGGAGGGGGTATATTTTGGAAGCAGAGCCCAGATTTTTAGTGGTGCCAAGAAGGGAATGCATATAATTTGTAAAGCACCCACAGGGCTCTAAAACATGATTAGTCAAACACACAGAAACATTTTCAAACCCTTTCTTAATTGTAACAGATGGCTGAGCAATAAATTTCTATTTCAAGCTAAAGGATGTGCTGTAAATATATCTGGCTGAAGCCCAGGCTTGCCAGGATAGTGTTTCATTGTTGGAAGAAGATTGAGTCTGTATTAGGGAACTGTTAGAATTGGCCCCATTAGCTGCCTGGGTGGAACTGTAATTATTGAAATTGAAACCTTTAATATAATACAGTCACAGACCTAAAAGGAACAAGTCCTGTATTATAGTCATCTCATTTTACACAGAAAAAAAAATTAAACAAAATTAAAGCCTAGATAAGTTAAGTGATTTTCTTCTTACCACACAGCTGATTAATTACAAAACTGAAACCCAAACTTAAACACCTGGCTTTCCACTTACCATTATGTCACCAGTAATAACAACACTCAAAGAAAAGAAGCAATAACTCACCCAAAGTCACACAGATAGCTGGCAACAACATTTTCTGTTCACCCAGAACATCTCACTGGAGAGTCTGATTTCTAAATCACACTCTTCAGGACAGGTTGGAAAAGAATTCTCAGCTTTTAGCTTGTAAAAGAATTTCCTGTTGAGGAATGTATGGAATGGAGAAACAGGCATTGTGTCTGGATGAAAAGGACCCACATTCTAATCCCAGCCCTGTCACTAGTTAGCTGTGTTCAGCTTGGCCATATGCAGATCTCATTAAACCTCTGCATATTCATTAACAGTCCAGAAAACTAGACAGTTGCACCAACAGCTTTGATGTGAGTTTCCAGTAGGAAAGTGTAAGCCAGGAACAAGCCAAGCATTCTGCACATTAGCTGGGTCACTTTTAATGTCCACGTCAAATGTTTAGATTCTTTAGGATGTCATTGACTTGAAATAGGGTGAATAGATGAAGTTCTATTCTTTAAAACTACAACAGACACCCCCTTGTGTCTTCAAGTCAGTGGTTAGAAGCTGAAATAGAAAGAAGATGAAAGTGGTACATTCAGAAATTTTTCACCCACCCACAGGTGAATTTCAACTTGAGACACAGGAGGCTTTGAAAACGTGTTGTTTCTGTTTCTGTTTTTGAGACATATTCTCACACTGCAGCCCATGGTCTGGAACTCATTGTGTAGCCTAAGATGACCTCGACCTCATGGTAATCCTCTTGTCTCCACTCACTAGTGCTTGACTTAGAACCACAAGCTCCCTTGTCTGATTTTAGGCTTCAAATTCTGATGCTCCATATTTCAACTAGCGATCATTATGATGGAGTCTTTCAAACACTGACTAGTCCCATGTCCTTCTTGCAGGAAATGCCTCATTCCTTCATTCTCCTCCCACTCACATATCTGAAAGAAATGTGGCTGTCCTCCTCAAATCAGACATAAAACCATGAGCTAAAGGGAGAGGAGATGTTAGGAAGCCTTGTAGGCCGTCAGAGAGATTAGGTGACACTGGCCTTTCCTCTGGACCCTTCAGCTTGTTACTGGTGTACATCAGGAAGACCAAAATCGATCCATGATCCCTGAGGCAAGGAACCTGGAATTATTATTTTATTTTATGGCTAAGCAATTGACCTTCCAACATAGAAATCTGGACTGATCGTGTTCACACAGTTCCAGTAATGCAAGGACATTGCAAGAGGAGGAAGTCCAGAAGGGTCATCAGAAAGATACATAAGCAAGAAGCAGAGCTTAGCAGGTCAAATGTCCCAAAAACAGAGTGTCAGGTATGGCTAGTGATAGGGCTTTGACTTCCATCAGGCTGATGGATCTGGGGAACAGATATGGGGAGTGCCACCCACACTGGTGAAGAGCAAGCACCAAGGGCTTGGGAGGCTACTTCATCAGCTTCTAGAATGTGGGACTTTGTACAGCTAGTTTACCCAGCACTCCCTTCTTAACGTTGTCTGAGAAATAAGTAAATCTTAATCCTATAAGTTTCTGTCACATACCAAAAAAAGGTTGACATTTTCTCAGTTCAAATGTGTAGACATGAGCACACAGATTGTTCTACTACAAAATCCTGTTTGTGTAAATAACACAAAGTTATTGTGTTACATATAGCTCTGGAGGTTGGAAGTTTCAAATAATTTTTCTTTCCAAAATTTATTACATTTTTAGTGTGTATGTGTGCGTGTGTGTGTGTGTGTGTGTGTGTGTGTGTGTGTGTGTGTGTGTGTGTGTGTGTGGTGTTGCACATAGGCAGGTCAGAAGACAACTCATGGGGTCTAAGTCTCTCTTTCCGGCATGTGGGTCCCAGATCCTCAGGATTGGTGGCATTTACCAACTGAGCCATCTCTATGGCCCTGAATTGAATCTTGTTTATTAAAATCGAGATGTCTGAAGCTCTAAGAGAAAAACAGTCTATTTCCCTATTATGGTTTAGGTGTAAAATGTTCACTGACAGACTTGCATGTTTTAGAACTTGGTACCCTGCTGGAGGTGCTGTCTGGCAAGGTCTTGGTCAGAACCCTTAGGAAGTGGAGCCTTGCTGGAAGACATGGATCACGGTGGGCTAGCCTTGAGGTTTCATAGCTCAGTCCTGCTTCCTGTTCTCTGTTTTCTGAAGGCCAATGCAATGTGACCAGGAGTGTCTGGTCCCTGCTGCCTTGTTCTTCACCCCAGTGGTGGACTAAAGTATAACCTTGAATTTTAACAAAGATAAGCCCTTCCTTATGTTGATTCTTCTCAGGTATTTTGTTACAGTAATAAGAAAATTAAACCATATACTTACCTTCTCTAGTTTCGATGGCTAGCCTGCAATCTTTGTTCCTATCTTCAAAGCACAGCTCTATGATGTGCTCTATCTGCCTTTGAGTCTCTTGCCTTCCTTACACCTGATTATTACACTGAATCCACCTGAGTAATTCAAGGTAACCACTCCATCACAGCTTCCTTAATCTCATCATAACTGTGAAATCCCCGTAGATGTGTTCTTAAGGACATGTAGTTAGGAGTCAGGCATTGTTAAATATGAGTAAGGATAATTTACTGAATATGTATTGTGAGCACTCTTCCTGTAGATGAACAAAACTCTTGGAAACAGGACATTTAACCCTTTATGACAGGCAGCAGGAAGACCCTCACCTTATGCCCGGTTGCCTTGTACAGAAAGTGGCCGCAAAGAGGCCCTCTCTTCGTCTTCTCAAACAATCCACAGTAACTTTGAGGAAAGTTTTTCAGCAGCAACCACCACTGCAACTATTTCTCCTGCTGCTGGAAGTCCTACTGGTTTCAGGGGGCCTTGCACTAATATTGACCATTCCAAGTAAACTGTACTGGCATTGGAAGGCTCTTCTCCAGACAATACAAGGGTCTTTGGAAGACTCTACTCTAGAAAAGGCAACTTCAGTCAACTCTAGATAACACTGCTCACCCTGCAGTTACTCTCACTAAGGACTGGAGAGAAAGCACCTCCCAGTAACTCAGAAAAAATACAACAAAAACAACAGCAACAACTGTGCTTAGTGCAATGCGAGGCTTGGGGTTGATGAACTAGAAGCCTCACACTATCACCCTGTGATGAACAGAGAATAATCTGAGCACATGTTTACCAAACCCAATTCTATCTGTACAAGCAGCCTATTTCTCAGTTTTGGTGAATCAGCCTGGTAGATTTCTTTCCTATGCATTATCCCCTGGTTTTGCAAGGTATGACTCCAATAAAGACTTTTCAAGAATTATTTTATCTACTTGTGGTCTTATTATAGGTAGAGTGGGCTGATGCAGCTGCTCAAAGAACAAAAGAACCCCTGGGACTTTTAGCCCCAGACCTACCTGGAAGAAGAGGGAAGGGAGCTGAAGAGTTCCAGGGAGAAGCTGGGGACAGAAACTGCAGAGAGCTGAGAGGACAGATGGTGAGAGACTATAAACAACCAAGGATGAGAGCTCCAGGCTCCAGGTGCTGGGAGAGTTCCTGGGAACTTCCAAGGGCTACAAGCTAAGAGTCCCAACACACAGTCATCGGAAATTATAACACTGGCTGCTGGCATTAAAACTTCACAGCAAAACGTCTCTGCCCTGAGTGCCAAAAGATCTACAAGCCTCTGGCTTTTAAAGCCTGGAGATCCTTAAGCCTCTAGCTCTCACAACCTAGAGCATTAAGCCTCTGGTTCTGTAAGTCCAACCCACATCCATCTGGCCCTGCAGTCCTCGGCACTGCCAACACAAAGGAAGCTGTGCCTTGCCTATTCATGATTTTCATCCAAAAGGAGCCAAATGACCCTCAGCCAGCCGTTTGTGACTCTTTTACAGGGAACATTAATATATTCACAGCTTCCAGCAATTACAACGTGGTGGTATTTGAGAGGTCTCGCCACCAAACATCTAAAATTGTTTATCTGAAGTTTTAAAAACTAATGCACTCATCTCTATTCGCCCTTGGGGTCTCTTTGACATAATATCCTATGTTGGAAATGATACAAGTGCATTGATATCTCTCTCATTCTTTTTCTCACTCAAATTCTAAGATCCCTAAAAAAAAAAAATTCCCTTATTTATTCCATTTTCATCTTTAATTCAGACTCTTCCAATCTAGTCCCTTGATTATTTCAAGGGCATGCAAACTTACCTCTGTAGCTGAAATTTTCTCCAGTCCTGCCTGGCCCACGGTCAGGACAAATCTCTCTCACCCGTAAGTCCAGCAGCCGCTTAGACCCAACCAAGTAAACACACAGAGACTTACATTGCTTACAAACTGAATGGCCGCAGTAGGCTTCTTGTTATCTAGTTCTTATATCTTAAATTAACCCATATCTATTAGTCTATAAGGTGCCATGTGGCTCGTGGCTTATTGGTACCTTACATCTCACTTTTCATGGCGGCAGCGGCTGGCAGCATCTCTCGACTCAGCCTTCCTGTTCCCAGAATTCTCTTCTCTGTTTGTCCTGCCTATACTTCCTGCCTGGCTACTAGCCAATCAGCATTTTATTTATACAGCGCGATATCCACAGCATACCTCCATTTTCTTTCTACTTAATTTCCAATATGCTTCCAGAGTTATGTCTTAACAACAACACATAAAGGAGTTTATTTGAATAAAGGATAATTCATAAATTAGGAAGCAGCAAGCTGAAAGGAGGTTGTGGACTACATTCCAGGAGTGTGAGTGACAAGCTTTTCCTGTTTTGATGAATACAGCAGCAAGGCAAAGGACTTCTCCCATTGGATGAAGCTAAGTACCCAGTTGTGTGGGTGTGAGTCTATAAAAGGGTCGGTAACCAACCAGCTTCTTGGCTGTGCGTGAGAGGCTGAGCCTCAGCCGGGTGTTCCTTTGCTTCGTCTTTCTCTTCTTTTTAAGTCAGTTAAAGAAATGCCTTGAAGTTCACTTTCAGTTTGCTTACTTGTGAGTTCTGGGTACAGAGAAAGCCTTAAGCTAAGGATCTCATTTGTTAAAATCTAACCGTGTGTCAGACCATTGTTTAATGATCACTTACCGTTTAACATGGTAAAAATCCAAGTACCTCAGTTTGAAATCAAAATCTGTAAACCTTCCTACCCCACTCTATTTCCCCTCTAATCCTGTTTCCTATCCCTCAGACCCTACCCACATAGAGTACTCAGTGTCTCCTACAGATGCCCCCAGAACCAAAGAGTGTTGTGACTTTACTCACCATATTTCTGGACCTCCCAGTTTTCTCCTATACCTTGATATTCAAGTTAACGTTTTTGTAAGCCCACCCAAGACACCAACCGTGTCTGTCAATTTGTCTAAGCATCTCTGCTCTGGGTGCTGTGCTCTAAAGGAAAACAGCCATTCTCATGACCGTCAAAAAAAAAAAAACCTCCCGAGTTCTCTTTACTATTTAAATTCCACAACTCTCATTACTACTTGATACTTTTATGGTTGTACATAAATTCCCAAGTAAGGTCTCATTAAAAAGCAGAGACTAGTTCTCTGTTTGTTTTTGAAAAACTGACCCAGCATTTAATATGGTTTAGGTCATTCTAAGTGCTGTATATTTCTGTTGTTCTTGTTCTGAGTAAAACAGGGACTCAGTCTGATTCTTTACAGAATAGCAGATGAGCAACAGTCTGGGGAATCAATTGGAAAGTGCTGATAGGCATTTCAAATTTTACTTGGGATGGATAAAAAAGAAAAAGATTTCTTTTAGCTTTTTCTTTTCCTTACTTTTGTTTGCACTGGTATTTGGAAAAATAAATTAAGGAAGTGGAAGGAAAGATATGAGTATTCTAACTCAGTTTCAGAACTAGACATGTCATACACATAGCAACACCTGGAAGAAGCTGAAATGGTCAGCACATGAAAAAAAATCTCAGGAAACAAAGTACAAATTCAAAAAAATCCTCATAGCAGAATTTCACTGAGGTCCTTGCAAAGCAATCATCCCACTACAGTTGAGGAGATGATGCTCTTCAGAAGAGAGTGGCTGGCCAGGGAGCAGAGGACTTAGTCGTCCAGCAAAGTTGCATTCTTACATAAATCCTTATTTAGTGGTCACACAAGCTTTGGATACCATACCTGTAGCAAAATATCAGAGCACACAATATGAAGAAATTAATTGTGATATCTTATGAACTCCTTCTTTGTGGTTACCAGAAATCATTGTTTATGCCAGAAGCACTAACAGGCTATGATCACATCATGTAGATTACAGATAAGAGTCTTGGGAAAACTACTTATTAAAATGCATGTAACCTCATTGTTACCCAAGGCTTTGTATGTGTGACATCATTCATTTTAAATAAAAGACTTAATGAATGAACAAATAAAAAGGAATAAAGGGTAACCACTTCTTTTTCATCTTTTCTAGAATGTATGTTTTATTTTAGTGCTTTTTTTCTTGAATAGAAAACTACAAACTCACTTCTCTTGAGATCTGTTCAGATAGAATTAATTATTTTAAAATCTTAGTTCAGTGGCTGGCATATGTCCTTGTTGGATCCCTGAAACTATTATTCCTCCTGAAACAAACCACACACACACACACACACACACACACACACACACACACACACACGCACGCACACACACACACACACACACACACACACACACACACACACACACACGTTTCTTTGTCTACAGAGTAGAATTCCAGTTTATTCATTACATAGCATGAAAGACAGTCAGATACGTAGGAAGATTTTACTAAAGCAT
The DNA here is from genome assembly GCF_007827085.1 of Peromyscus californicus insignis. Taxonomy (NCBI): domain Eukaryota; kingdom Metazoa; phylum Chordata; class Mammalia; order Rodentia; family Cricetidae; genus Peromyscus; species Peromyscus californicus. The sequence continues at coordinate 95,611,818 of NW_026294573.1, read as the reverse complement.
AAAAACATGATGATCAACTTAGCCTTGCTGTTAACTGAAGGGAAGAACAAATAAAACAGAAAACAGAGTAAAAATAAATAAATAAGTAGGACATTGATATAGTGTATCTTTTCTGTTGTGTAACTGCCTATGAGATGTTAAGTTGAAATATTGTCTAGCATTTTGCCAGTAGGGAAAAAATAACAACAGATGGACCAAGCAGAAGGCAGAGCCAAACCGTTTTGTATTCTTTTCATTGTAATTTTTTTCAGTTTCATTACAGATACGACTGAGATAGACAATCTTACATCAGATAAGATGCATCAGACAGTCTTACAATCATGTAACATAAGTGTTTCTTTTAGGGTTATTTTTATAAATAGGGCATTACCACTAAGGTCTTTTCCGGAAGAGAGAGATGAGGCTAAGAGTGCTTCAGAAGTAGGATTATGTAAGACTAGACAAGACTGGGAGATGGCTACAAGGAGAGTACACACATGATGTCACTGCCCTGCACTTGATATGAACTGATCTTTCTCATGAAGATATCTATTAATTACCATGCCCTAACTTTGATCTTGGTCAATTTGTCATCCAGAGCTAAGTGGTAGAACAGCAAAGGCAACAGATGTTGGGAATGACAAGCCAAATTACTGAAAACACTGCCAATAATTTCCCCTCAAAAGTAAATGGTCTGACTTTCTAATCTCCAGAATTCATTTCTTTCATAAACAGTTAGTTGATGGCTTTGTGTTGTCAAACTAGAATGCCATCTGTTTCCTAGATGCAAATAACCTTACTGCTGCCACACCTGCTAAGTCCATCCTCCCAGTTTATCTCTGGTTCTTTTGTCTGTGGGATCACTTCTTTTAGCTGTAACATAGTCAGACTCACAGTTGAAAGCCTGATACCATTTCCACAGGAAATCTGCATATTCTCTCAGGTATACCTCACACCTAAAGCTTTTACATAGCACATTGCCTGGCATATTTTATGTCATTTTTAATCATAATCATACAGAAGCATATTTATAAAATATCTTCTTAGAAATTATATATTGAGGTGCACTAATTAATTAGTGATAGGAACTAGCTTTGCTTAATAACTTATTTGTATAATGTGTACTAATCTATATGGATTACATAATCCTTGATAGTTAACTATTATTTCTGAAAAAAATAAATCAATATATTTGGAGTTTTTATCTTTTCTTTTTTATTAAATTTTTCAGCTATTTTACATACCAACCACAGTTTCCCCTCCCCCATTCACTCCTTCTCCATTCAGAAAGGGGCAGACTTCCATGGCAGTCAACAAAGCGTGGCATATCACGTTGAGGCAAGACCAAGCTCCTCCTCCTCCTGCATCAAGACTGGGCAAGGCATCACACCATGGGGAATAGGTTCCAAAAACCCAGATCATGTGCCAGGGACAGGTCCTGATCCCAGTGCTAGGAGCCTCACAAACAGACAAAACTACATAACTGTCACCCACATGTAGAGGCCCCCTAGCTCAGTGAGTTGGTGAGTCAGCTCAGGTCAGCTGTCTCTCTGGGTTCCCCTGTCATGACCTTGACCCCATCCTGGCTCATACAATCCTTCCTCCTTCTGTTCAACAGAACTCCTGGAGCTCCACCCAGTGCTTGGCTATGGATCTCTGAATCTGTTTCCATCAGTTATTGGATGAAGGCTCTCTGATGACAATTAGGGTAGTCACAGGGTTTTACTATGCTCCCTAGACTGTCTTCCACCTCAATCGGCTGCTTTAGAGTGACGGGATGACAGACTAGGACACCATGATGGGCTTCACTTTGTTGTTTCCAGCTGAGAGACCTAGAGTAGAACCAAACACAATTGGCAAAACAACAACAAAAAAATGAAACTATTCCTAAAGATATTCTGCTGTACTCATAGATTTGTGCCTTGTCTTGGCATCATCAGACAGGCCTCCTTGAGCAGCAGATGTGAGTGGGTAAAGAGACCCACAGACAGACATCATGTGGAGAGAGAACCTAAATTGGAGTTCTCCACCAGGTCCCTCCTGACAGAGATCGGGCATCCCCACTGAAGAGAAGGAGGAAAGATTGCAAGATTGAGAGGGGATGGAAGAAACCAGGAGAACATGGTCCATTGAATCCACAAATCAGGGCTCACAGAAACTGAAGCAGCAAGCACAGGGCCTGCATGGGTCTGCACCAGGTCCTCTGGGTATACGTTGTGGCTGTCAGTTTGGTGTTTTTGTGGGACTCCTAACAGTTAGGAGCAGAAGTATCTTTGACTCTTTTGTCTGATCTTGGGACTCTTTTCCTCCTATTGAGTTGCCTTGCCCAATCTCAATATGAGGGCTTTTGCCTTGTCTTATTGTATCTTGTTTTGTCCTGTTTGGTTATCATATCTTGGAGTCCTGCTCTTTTCTGAAGAGGAAACATAGGGGGAATTGATCTGGGGGAGAGAGGAGGTTGAGGGGAGCTAGGAGGATTGGAGGGAAAGGAAACTGTGGTCAGGATATACTGTATGACAGAAGAATTTACTTTCAACTAAAAAAAAGAAAGGAAATTTTCCCAGGTTCTGTGCAAGATTGGCATCAAGGATACAGAAATGATAGAACACATGTGGCTTTTGCCCTCATGAGGATTACATCTAGCAGAAGAGAGGGAATTTAAATGTATTATTAACTATGACAAATGCTATGAAGAAACAAGGGCTGTGAGCAGAGGTCATAGCTACAATTCAGGTTAGAATGACAGAATTATAAATCTTTTCTCCAAAGAAGAGACTTCACAAAGATGACTGTGAGAAACGTGAATACAAAGTAGATAGAAGAGTGGACTAGACAGTCCTTTAGGTGGGTAAAAGGTAACTCTTGACAAGAATGGCTGGAAGACAGGTGAGCTGCTTGCCTGATTACATGATTGCTGGCTTTATTGAACTGCTTTTAAAGCCAACCAAGGGGAAGGCTGGAATGAAGCAAACACAGACTGGAAAACCGTAGGTGTTTACAAAGTCACATTTAAGATCTCCATAACTCCCCTGTGTCACTCAAATGGAAAATACTTTGCTGGGCTAAGTCATCTACTGACTTCTACTCCACTGGTTTTCCTACTCGATCACTATGGGGTCTTTTGTTACTACTTTATTTTGAAGTTATGGCTTCGAAAGACATTCTTGAAAATACCCAATAGAATAGTGAGTTCCTACTTCCAACTTTAGGCTGCATCAGTGTTTTATTCTGGAGACTGTTTACGTTTATTATATTAAAATGTTAGTTATACTAAGAGTGATTGCCTGCCTCCCTAGCATCAAGCCTCCTGCTTTTCCTAAATATTATTTATACCTAAGTTTAATCCTCACAAAATTCTGACTTTCTAAATCAAGATATTAATGTTCTGGAAATGTAAGCACCTTTTCTAAAGCCCCACAAGTGGAGAATACTGTGGCCACGAATTCGGAAGAGTATCCTCTAACTCAAACCAGTTCTTATTGTTCCACATCACGTCATCTTTTCAACAACCTGGAAAAAAATGAAAGCACCCATAGTCAGTTGAATAATCCTTCTCCACAGTGCTTTTTTCCTTAAAAACATAAGGTACTAACGACATGGGTATACGTGTGTTGATGAACAGATGTTGCTATGGAAACAAATAAGAAACTCATTGCTCCTTCACATGAGCAGAAAAATGGTCGTTGACGCTGTTTTTGCTTAGTTTAGGTTGACAGAAGGCTAAAGTGAGTTGGGTCATGGTGCAATGGAGAACAGCCTGCTCTTCTTGTCAAGGTACTCATTATATGTTTAATGGCTGCCTGAATGGTTACTCATCCTAGGTCGAATGCTTATTATATGGTTAATCATCTTCATACATTGAATGATTATCTAAACTTCACTGTTACTTAGGAAAAAATGTGGCTATTCTGCAATAATTCAGTACTATATTGGATCAACTTTGTGAAATAGTGCACCTTTTTATGAAATGTAATATTTGGTAGTAATTCTTAAGAATTTCACACATGTATCATCATATTCATATATACAAATCAGGAATAACTATAAAGGAATAATTATAATTTTAGGTCAGTTTGTGTATAGTATTACAAATCAAAATTCATTTAAAAATTGTCAAATAATGTTCATACAAACCAAAATATTTTCCTATAGTTTTCATGAGATGTATATAGGACATTTTTCGTACAAGATTTATTAAAACATCATTACTGATCTTTATTACAAACTATAAATTTTGTCAACGTAGAACACTTGCTTCATCAATTACAATAAAATCTACACAAAAACAGGATTTCATTACTTGACCTCATCATATGTCCCATTCCCAACACTCAGAGCCATACCTTATACATGTTGACATACAAAAATGTTTGAATTAATAAACTAGCCAATAAAGCAGCCAAGGAGGATTTTTTTTTGCTTATTTGTTCTGTGTTTTGAGCTCATGCTATTCTTGAATTCTGATTCTCTGTGTCAGCCTATTTATACATGGAAGAGCAGTTTATCCTATGGCTCCATCAATTGTTATCAAGAATTATCTGTCAATCACAGGGAACAGCCTTAAGATGTAAGTGCCCTATAAATAAAAGACTATAAAGAAGATAGCAAACCTTTCTGATAGTGTCCACCAGTTTCAAAGCTTATTCTATCTCTCTGCTTTGTATAATTAGAACTTGAAAATAATCATATTATCATTTTAATTATGACTATTTGAGGTGAATCTCTCTATTCATGGTTGAAATCATTCAGATGTCTTCCTTTTCTTTGTAACATGGATTTGTGGTTCTATGGTATGTGTTCTACTGTATTCTGGACTTAATACAAATGTCAAAGTCACATTTTTAAGCATATGAAGCATCCAAAATTTTGTTCTAGACAAAGATTAACAAGGCATAGCCTTTTCCATAGAGGAGCATACAAAAGTGAATGGAAACATAATCAACCACAAATACCAATTAAAGCAAAGGCAGAGAGAGTGTGTGCTTACAAACATAAGAATCATGATCCCATTTTGCTCCATTTACTCACTTTTCATATATTCATTGTTGGTGCTGACAATTCTTAAGAAGCTAAAACTGCATCTGTATTGAATCTATAGATATTAGAAGGGAAAGGTATTTGGATTGTGTTGTATATAAATATACACATTGAACTATGAATATCTTAATCAAGGTTTCAATTGCTGTGATAAAACACATTGATCAAAAGCAACTATGGGAGAAAAGGGTTTATTACAGCTTAACATTCTAAGGTCACACTCCATCAACAAGGGAAATCAGAGTAGGAACTCAAGGAGGAACTGAAGCAGAAGCCATGGATGAGTACTGCTTACTGTTTTGTTCCTTTGGCTTGCTCAGTCTGGTTTCTTGTACTCCACAGGACCAACTGTCCAGGGATAACACCATCCACCATGGGCTGGGCCCTCCCTCATTGATAACTAGTTAAGAAAATGTCCCACTGGCTTGCCTACAGCCTGTTCTTAGGGGGGCATTTTCTCAATTATTGTTCATTCTCAGATAGCTCTAGATAGTGGCAAGTTGGCAAAACAAACAACAAAGACCCAAAATGTTGGAATAGTTAAAATTTAGATTCCCTCTTTCCATATGTACTGTGATTTTCTTCTGCTTCATAAACTTTACTGGGTTGAATAGTGTCTTTCAAATAATCACGTCCACCAAGAACCTGAGAAAGCAACATTATTTGGAAAATAGATTCTTCAGAGGCAATGTCAATGGCATGGATGGAAATGAGTATATGCTGGATTCAGACGACCCTAATCTGGTGGTACTATGCTTGTTAGAGACAAGGGACTTGTAGAAAATAAAATGCAAAGACATTTGATGGAGGCAGAGATTACAATGGCATGTGGGATGCTAGAGCAGAAAAGCATCTAAACTGAAGCACTGAAGAGTGTGGTCTTGCAGTGGAAAAGGGCTATGTTTATAAAAGGACAAGGGGATTTTCTTACATTTTGTTTGTTTCTTTTTCACAAGTTTAGTCTCTGACTGGGCAAAATGGTGACCACTTGTAAGAAATGACAATCCATAAAATAACGGTTATCAGAAATAATGGGATTGACGTAACTAGCATCCAGAAGGTTGGACTGAGGTATATGCAAATCTACCTCACAATTTATCCTTCCCTATGTTCAGCAGTGTTTGAAATTACAATCCAAATAATAACAACGATAGCACAAATATCTGCTCAAATTAACTAGGATTCAAACTATACAATGCTGAGTCAGGAAAGGTGGTCAATACTAGCTCTAGGTCAGTGAGAGAAATGACGGGGTTAACTGAGGAAAGAGAGCCATTTGGTTGTCAACTTGATTATATCTGGAATGAACTATAATCCATAAATGGAGGATACACTTGTGATCTGTATCTTGAGGCAAAAAGACAACATACCTTTGATCCAGATCTTGAGGCTGGATGACACATGCCCTTAATCCAGATTTTGAGGCTGAAAGGCACTCCTTTAATCTGGACCACACATTCTGCTGGAAAGACAATGGAAGAAGGAAGGGGGTGTGTTTGTTCTTTCCTTTCTTGCCTTAACCTCATCAGTATATCCACTTCTTCACTGGTGTTAGAGTCTACATCTTATACAGAAAACCAGCTGAGACACCCAACCTCGTGGAACTGAGCAACTACTAGATTATTGAACTTTCTATTCACAGATACCCATTGTTGGACTGCAGCCTATAAGACATTTCCATAAATTCACACACACACACACACACACACACACACACACACACACGCACACACGCACACACACATGCACACGCACACACGCGAGCGCACGTGTGTGTGTGTGTGTGCGTGCGTGCGTGCGTGCGTGTGTGTAGATAGATAGATAGATAGATAGATAGATAGATAGATAGATAGATAGATAGACAGATAGATCCCATAAATCTGTGACTCTAGAGAACCCTGACTAAAACAAAATGTCTCTCAAAAGCACCATAGACAACGAAAGAGTAGGCTTGATATATACAAAAACCCTCAGCAGATACTAGATGATGAGATTCACCCAGGACTCTGACTTTCAGTAGCCACTAGCTTGTGTACCCAATAACCTTCTCTTGATATCTAGATGTTATATATGTACCTATCCTTATCCCCAGAATTCCTTCAACACTGAGCCATAGTTATAGGAAGAACTGAAGAGGAAAAAAGAAAAAGTATCAATTATTAGGACAACTCTGAGTGACTAGAAATAACTAAATCCATTTATTTTCCCCCTAGGTTTGCCCTAAATAAGTATTTCAACAATTAGGTGAAACTGTAGCTTAAGACAAAGACCAAATTTAGCTATTAACCTAGCATCAAATCCGCTTTTGATAGCCATAGCCTATGAACTTCCTAATCATTTACAAGATGCATACGGTGTGAAAATAAATTAGTTGTAGAAAGGTAAATGTGCTTAGATTTACTGTACCAGGGCTTGCTCAGCTCTGAAATCATGTGGTGGGAAGAAATTAACTGAGCTGCTGTGAATTCCCTTGCAGCACATCTTCTATGTGGTTTTCTTCTCCAGCGTGTAGTGAGAGCCACAACATTCTGTAAGCAATTTCTCTTGCACAGACTCACACCTGGTTTCTTTTCCTCACTTCCAAAGGTGAGATAATTGTAAACAGAACTTTAGAAAGTTGTACACAAGAGTTGTTTTGAAGACAAAAATGCCCTAAACATTTCAGCAAAGAAAAATAGTCAGGTAAGATAATATTTTGTGAATTGTTATCAATTTCTAAATAAGAATTTCAAAAAATAACCTATGAAGTGAAAAACAAAACCCAGGATCCATCAATCTAGTTATGTTGTAAAGTGTAAAGATATACTATTCTCTGCAAAGTCAGGAGCTACTACTTCTCAGTTTGAGGATATTTACACCTTCATTGTCTGGGACTAGAACATTTGTTCGTCTCCCACATATAAAAATCAGCTGTTCTCCAATGAGAAGGCTTCTCTATTTATCAATCAGGATGGATCAACATCATAACTTTTACGTAATACCCCCAGTCTCTACATGGATTGCATTGGCCCTCAGGGAACCAACTTACTTCTTATGTCTCTGGGATCACAAATTAGATCATGTTTGATGAATGCATAAGAAATGAAAAGAGCCTTGATCCTAGGCAGCACCCTCAAAACAAGCTTCCTTGTTAATTGAAGAGCTTACACCTTAAATAGGAATTGTCAAGACTGACAAACTCCAAAAAGAAGAAAGAGACAAGGGGAAAAGATAATTGACACTGATTTCAACCATCACATACACACATTGACTGAACATTCATACAAATGAAAGTTTTAGAAACATGCCATGGAAATTCAGAACATGTTTGCTGGCAGTTACGTTTCTCTCTTGGATCCTATCAAGAGGTCAACTGATCAATTAGAGACTCGTCACACCAACAATTATCTTTAAAGCAGACTGTCCTTATCAGCCATTTTTGATTAACGTGAAAGGCAAAGGGTCAAGTCTATATTTCACTTGAATCATTTTTTTCTTTTGTCAGTTTTAGAGGAGAGGAAATTAACTGAAATGGGTAGGAGTGTACAAAAGCAAATTACCAGCCAGTCATTTTACTCAAAATGTCATTCGTTCCTGTTGTTTGTCAGATATATCAATTTGGTCATTCATTAACAATTCACCTCAAAAATCTCATAAGTGAATATCCTAGTTGCAGTGAATGCCACCTAGCAGTCTGTTCAGATTTCTATATGTATCACTATTGGCTGTTTTGTAAAGTCCAGTTTTAGTTGTTATTTTAAATGCCTGCTGATAAAACAACTCTGTGCTTTGCCAAATCTGAGTCAGGTCTTTCAGCATTTGTCATGAATCTCACTAAAGAACTCTCTAAAGCTCCTGTATTAGGCAGGTCTGAGGAGTAATGAGGAAGCAATAAAGCTGGATGTCCCTTTGCTTTACAAATCTATCATGAAAATGCATGCTGTGCACCATTACACTATATCTAACCAATAATGCAAACTAGTCATCTAGCTACTTTAGGAGAGGTCTGAAGCAGAAGGAGCAATAGCCTGGGGCATTGAGAGGTGCAATTTATCCCTGCTTCCCTTTACCCCTTCCATTCCTGTTGGTTCAGCTACACTTTAAAACTATAAAGGTATGGCCAGATATGTATTTGAAAAAACACTGTTGTAATCTCACTAAACACCAAGTTACTAGTTTGTCTATAATTCTATTGGCTCTTAAAAGTTCCTGCTGCCTCCATGAACACTGCTGGTGTTCATGCCCAGCTTCTCAATCCCTGCACATGGCATAAGGGCAGGTGACATGTGACTAAGAAGTTTTCAGTGATGCTGGCACTGCTGGACCATGCACTGGGAACTTAAACTTTAGAGCACATAGGTACAAAAATCTATTTGTAATTACCTGAATCCTAAATGAGTTCCATCCTGTGTGCATGTTTTAGTATAACTGAGTAATGTTTTAGTATTATAGTATTGTGGCTACCACATAATTTGAGATTTCCATTTTCTTGTATTTAAATTCTAATGAGAGTTGTTTAATATTTTATAAAATCACATTTACCAGTAAAAAGTCATCCCCAGCTACAATCTAAGCACCAGTAACCCACACTTCTATCTGCCTGTGTTTATGCAAGTATATAATAGACAAGGTTGAAACTCCTTTTATAAGCTTAAGTATTAAATTAATAATGAATATGAAAATAAAAATGATCTCTATATTTCATTAATGTTAGTTGTTTCAAAGATATTAATACCATTATTGTCCTATTACAGCACAGGCATAAAGTACTCATTGAAATTATTGACTTGTTTTGACTATAGCTGTTGGTGTTCACTCTCAGTCTGATATTCTCTAAGATCTGCCACACAGCTTCTCTATATCCTGTTCATTACTGCTTACTGTTATATACCATTCCCATTGCCTATCAGAGAATATGATTTATAGTTTCATATATATATATATATATATATATATATATATATATATATATATATATATGACTGTGCAGGCTAATTTTATGTCACCTTGACACAGGCTAGAGGTGTTTGAGAGTAGGGAACCCCAATTGAGAAAATTGATTGGACTATAAGCAAGACTGTAAAACATTTTACTAATTAGTGATTGATGTGGGAAGGCCCAGTCTATTGTGGATGTGGTCATCCCTGGGATGGCAGACCTGGGTTCTATAAGGAGTAGGCTGAACAAGTCCATGACCTCTGCATCAGCTCCTGCCTCCAGGTTCTTATCCCATTTGAGTTCTTGTCCTGACTTCCTTCAGTGATGGACTATGGATGGGGAAGCATAAGCCAAATAAACCCTTTCCTCCTCAACTTGCTTTTGGTCATGGTGTTTCATCATTGCAAAAGTAACCCGAACTGAGACAGAGATCCATGGAAGGATTTCAAAATAGAACATTGTTTCCTACTCTACCCCTTTCTTATATCATACTATATTTTAAAATGTTACTCTCAGCCCTAATCTGACAAACAGTCATCTCCAGTGAATAGTGATGAATGAAAAGATTCTGGGTGCACAGGTACTGAGAGTAAATGATGGATGAGTGCCCATTCTTGAACAAGATATTTATACCATCCCCTCTATGGCTCAAGGAAGAGTGCAGAAGATGTGGAGGGGTGGATGTAAAAGCCAAAATATACAGAAGAGGGCTGCAAAATACCATCTTCTGCATAAGACACAGCCATTGTGAACTGGAGCCCATGGTACTTCCGGATGCCTGAATGGGTTTGCACATAAATGGGTCTTCAACACTCATGCAAGGATGGAGGAGACCGAGAGGCCCTGAACCTCAGTGCTGAACGACTTGCTACTGATACATTCAGGGAGACTGTCAGCTGTGTACCCACTGGTGACTTTACCAGCCTCCAATGGCTAATCCCAACCCAATGGTCACACAAATCCTAGTCAAATCAAATGGGTCACAAAATAAAATCAAAAGTGGTAAGTCAGGGAAAGAAAAATGGGAAGGAAGAATTACAGGAGGTGTGAGGGAGGGGTCCATAAAATACAGACATAGAGAGTAATCAACATGCATTGCATACACACATGAAAATATAAAAAAGTTAATTGAAATAAGGACCTACTTCATATGCAATCATACTCCACCTCTCCATCCTTTTTTGTCTTTGCACATTAACATGCTTTTAATTAAGTTTATTTATCTCCTTTTCCTAACACTTACAAATTTATCTATTTCTATTAACTCTTACACTGTTTTTCTTGTTTTGATTATGCTCATATGTCTGTTTTGTTTTCATAATTTTCTATAAACTGATTTCTGAATACCTGGTATGAATTAAATCTAAAAATTCATTGTAAAATAGTATAATTATCATACCATTTCGGTACTTCAAGATACCCTTTCATGGAATCATAAGTGAACATTTGTCTACCTAAACATATATAATCTTAATACATGTCCTCTTTCTAATTGATCTTAGTATAGCCCCCAGTCCTCGTGATTGCTCGACAGTTAAGAATGTTTGCTGTGCAATCATGAGAACAGGAGTTAGCAACCAACACCCATATAACAAGTAACAAGTAGTATGGATATAAGAGGCTTGTTCGGCTGTGTTGGCTTCCAGCTTAGCTGAGAAAATTTTAGTCCCAGGTTCAGGAAGAGACCCTGCCTCAAATGAATAGATAGAGGGTACTATAAAGAGGATACTTGACACCCTCTTTTGGCATTCATGTGCACAGGGACACACATTTATGTGCTCATATACTCATAAACAAACGTATAAAGGCACAAATAAATAAACCTTCAGAAAAGGGAAGAAAATGGAAATATTTGTTATAAAGGAGCTGTTCTCCCTGATAATGTTGAGACCCACTGATCTAGTCAAATGCCTCCAGCCAAATTTGAGAAGTAGGAGTTTGTAGGAATAAAAGGGGGATGGAGAAACTATTTGCTGGAGAAAAAAAAATTAGAGGCACTCAAGTCTTCTACAATCAGAGTTCAGCATTTTCCATTTCAGTGACCCTATATCTAGAATAAAACTGTTATGATTATTTTTTCCTATTTTGGTATAGAAGGTAAGAAGTCAAACAGTTATGTAATTTCTGGCTGGATTATGATAGCAAGTGAATTTTCTTCATGGCTTCAAGTATCATTTTTTTCTGTAGAAAATTTCATGTATTGGTTTTTCTATCTAAAATCTATAAATCCAGAGGTTCTTGTTTGGGCCAAAGAAATTGTGCTATAGATGATCTCTTTTCATGGTAGCATACCTTTATCCTGCCTCCACATGCTAAGAAATTGGTTCAGGCAGCATTTGAAAAAATACATTTCCCAAGGAAAAGCACAGAAATGGAGGCAATCATCTCCAACTGACAGAAAAGAGTAGTGAGCTAGTGAGCACAGGAAAGTTGAGAATGTAATCAATACTGAATCAAACTAGTACAATAAGGTAACAGATGATTAGACCACAGCCTCTAAAGGTATGATACTTACAACCCGGGAAGGGCATGGGCACACCGAACGCTGATCTCGGCGTTTGTTAGCACTCTCATTGCACATATCACAAACTGATGGAAACTTATCAAAAGTTTTCTACCACAAGACACAGGAATTGAGTATGTCTTACTGCGTGACCTGGAAAAAGGAATCACTCCCACCAGCACCTATATTTTAAAGTTACCACTATAGCTGTCCACAGAATCAATGCTGCTACATTGGTTTTATTGCTATTATTATTGCTGTTATTGTTTTATGATTATAGATTTTGTGGCTGGTTCTTTTATATCACACAGCAATAAGGTCATTGTAAGAAACAGCAATAAGAGATTACTGCACTAAAAAGGCTTTAATTATCCTCTAGAATCTCAGGAGGGTTTTTGTTTCTTTCTCTCTAATCACAGGAAGTATGTAACATATCCTGTCTCTGTTTCCATCTCTTTTTGTCAGAAATTTCTAAGTCACTTGGGAGTATAACTACAGAAAATATATGGGTATATAGTGGCCTTTTTTTTTTTTTGAGACAGGATCTCACTATGTAGCTCTAGCTGTCCTGAATCTCACTATGTGAACCAGGCTGGCCTTGAACTCAAGAGAGGCGCCTGCATTAAGGATGTACATAACCATGGCCAGTTATGAGCTCTTGATACAAGCATACTTCCATTTCTTTCTCATGGATGATTGTTAGTCTCTATTATCATTTTGAGCAATCAGAATCATGTAGGATATTGAGGTTCTCTTCTGTTTTGTCTCTAAAAGCTTTTCAGGGAGGCTTGATTAAGAGAAATGACCCACCCTGAATTTGAGGAGATCTGAACAAGGAGCTGGGGGCATTTATGAAATAAAGGAGGAAAAGGAGAGAACAAGTTGAGCACCAGCTTTATCTCTCTACTTCCTGATCATTCCAAATGTGAACAAATTCCCCGGCCATGTCAATGTCTTCCCTACTATGATGGAGTTTATCCTTGCAAAGCAGGAGCCAAACAAAATCCTCACCTAAATTGCTTCTTGTCAAATATTTCATACAAATTATGAGAAATGTAAAAAAAACTCTATATTTTCCTGTTTTCACATTTTTTGTAAGTTTTAGAGTAAGACTCTTTTTAATCATGTGTACAATGTAACCGATGGAAAATACATTTGTGTAACTTGGATTGTGATGACAGAGCCACACATAGTCACTCACAGTCATGTGAGGCTGTTGATTTTTAAAGTTTTCCAGTTGCCTTAACCTAAGAAATATGCTGTCAAGGGATTCATAAAGAAGACTCATTAAACAACTCAAAGAATTTTTACATATAATGAAAAACATTGCAGAATGAAATTACAGCAAATTCACCAAACTAATTATGCACTTAGGTTACCATACGAAAAAGGAAATGTGAGATAAACTAGTTGAGGGTTCTACTTATATCCAAGCAAGAAAAATGACAAGTAAAGGTATGAAGTTACTGTGGAATTGATAAATTCAGAAGTAAACCAACAAAAACTCTTAGAGTGCATGACAGAGACTCAGAAACTATTGAACCTTCTAAAGGAAACTAAAGTCTGTCAAAAGAAAAGGTAACAGAATAGTTAGCAAAAAATGTCTCTGAAGAAACATGCTAACTGGTATTTAAAGAGTGAAGGGAACTGGGTGTGGTAATGCACACCCATAATCCAGCACTCAGGAGACAGAGGCAAGCAGATCTCTGTTTGAAGCCAGCCTGGTCTATAAAGTTCCCAAATAGCCAGGGCTACATGGAGAAACCTTGTCTCAAAAGAAAGAGAGAGAGAGAGAGAGAGAGAGAGAGAGAGAGAGAGAGAGAAAGAATTAATAATGGGAGGTGGTGGCACACACCTTTAATCCCAGTACTTGGGAGGCAGAAGCAGGTAGATCTCTGAGTTCAAGGCCAACCTGATCTACAGAGTGAGTTCCAGGACAGCCAAGGTTACACAGAGAAGCACTGCCTTGAAAAAAACAAAATAATAATGACAATAAATAAGTAGTGAAAGGAGACTATCTGCAGTTAGGAAGAGAAAAACACAGCACTAGATTATCAAGAGAGAAAAGAACGTCAATAATTTGAATGACAGAACATACAGAGAGGGCAGAAGTATAGTCGAAAGTTTTTCTGTGTCCCGCCTGGCCCACAGTTGGGACAAATCTCTCACCCACAGTCACAAAGCCTTTTATAAAATAATCACACAGAGGCTCAATATTAGTTATAACTGCTTGGCCATTTGCTTAGGCTATTACTGACTAGCTCTTACACTTAAATTAAACCATAATTCTTATTTATGTTTACCCATGTGGCATGGTGCCTTTTCTCAGTTCTGCCTTCACATCTTGCTTCCTCTGTGTCTGGCTGGCGAATCCTGACTGTGCTCTTACTCCTCCCAGCATTCCTTTAGTCTGTTCACCCCACCTCTACTTCCTGCCTGGCTACTGGCCCATCAGTGTTTCATTAAACCAGTGTACAACAACATTATCCAACAGCACAGAACTGGAAAAAAAAATGTGTTCATTGGTTTGTCCACCTGTGTGATGAAATAATTGATAAAAATGAGGCACTAAATATTGTATGTTTTTCCTGAGTTTGGGGCTTTTGAACTACAGTTGGTTGACACCTTTGCTCATGGGCTGGTCTGAAGTATGGTAAGAAGTGTGTGGAGAAACAAAGCTGGTTACAACATGACAGCTAAGAATCAGAGATAAAGAGGAGGAGGAGGATGGAGAGAAGGATGAAGAGGATGAACCAAACACATACTATACCCTTCCAAAGCATGCCCTACCTTTTAATCGTGCATTTAGCAAGATTTCAACAGTGGGAAGCTCACTGACAAAGTTGGAGCCTCATGCTCTGGTCATATATCAATATTCCATCCCTGAACAGTGCTGCATTGATGACTAAACCTTGAGTAGATGAGTCTTTAAAGGACTTTTCATATCCAAACCAGAAAAGGTGAAAACTCAGGCCAAGATAGGGTCTAAAAATATGGCCTAATCTGAGACTGTATTTTTCAAGTTTTCAAGTGAAATTTAGCTTCCATGTATAGTATAAATTTTGTATGTGCTAAAAATATTTTTCATATATATCAGTATATATATATATGTGTGTGTGTGTGTGTGTGTGTGTGTATATACATATATGTGTGTATATATACATATATGTGTGTGTGTGTGTGTATATATATATATATATATATATATAGAGAGAGAGAGAGAGAGAGAGAGAGAGAGAGAGAGAGAGAGAGAGAGAGAGTCTCACTCTGTAGCTCTGGCTGGCGGCTGGCATAAAACTCACTATATAGACCAGGCTGGCCTAAAATTTAAAGAGATCTGCCCACCTCTGCCCTATGAGTGCTGGAATTAATGGTGTGTGCTACCATACCTAGCATGGATTGTGTTATTTAATTTGCTAGGAAGACTGAGAGAATGGTGGCCATGGGATAGAAAGAATGACAGGTTTTATATTACTATTTTTGACATGAGACATCTAAGACTTAATAGACAGTTAACAGGTGCATATCTTTGAGTTTCAGATCTGGAGCAAAAATATACATTGCAGAACTAATAATGACAGATACATATGTTTTAAAATCATAGGAAAAAAAATCAAGGACACAGGCCCATACATCTCTGTGTCTTGTCATCTTTCAACATCTTCACTCCGAAGAGTGGACCATTTAAAGAAATGTGAGACCCATTGGGGTCTGGAATTTTGATTGAGTAGATGATAACTCTTCACCACATAGCTTTCGGTTGTGCTAATTTTGTTTGTTTAATGAATAATCTGATTGACAGCGTCTATTCTAACAATGTTATCTCTCTTAGGGGAGTTATATTTTTTATGTTGTGTTGTGGTTTTGTTGTTGCCTTATAGTCTCTGTTCATTTGAGCATTGAAAAATACCAAAATCTTCCTGAATTTCCCATTATTGTCACCATTGTAATTGATATAAATGAATGAAAACCAAGGAGTCAAGAGTTAGATTGAATGAGTCCTAATTATACAAAGGAAACAGAAAGAAAATAAATTTTTGTAGGATCTAAATATTTACTGAGTGTGTTTACGTGTGCCTTTTCCTACAGCAAATATTTGGGGGGAGGTACCTAACCCAGTTCTAGATACCAGGTAACAGACAACATCCTTGGTACCATGTAGACTGGAAATGGGGGTAAGTCCACAGAGAGCTTACCCTGTGCTTTATAGTGCACTGTATTTCATGAACTTTTAGAATAGTAAATAATAATGATTTGTAGGCTTTGTTTTTTTTTTCATACACTCCCACTTTACATAGTAAGTAAGGTTAATGTGTCCTGAAATATAGAACAATAGGGGGAAAATTCAGTGTAATAGCTAGGCTTAATGACTGGATGATTAGTCGTGCATCCACACGTGCAAGGGCACACATGGCAGAATTTGAAGCTATTTTATAGAATGAAGTCTTATTTTTGTACAACTAAACAGATTTCTCAGTTATAACCAGAGTCGTTACAAACTAATATCCATAACTATTTTAAAATGAGCCCAGAAGGTTGAATCACAAAGTGTTTTTAATCTTTCCTAAAGATATCAAGAGTTTCATTTACATCTTCAAGAGATTTTAAATGAGAATTCATACCAAATTCATAATTGAAAAAATTCTTCTATTTAGACAGAGTATAAAACCTGTTTATGTAAAGAGGCTCCTGCACAATTAAGTTCAGTACATCACCTGACTGTGTGGTTAAAGTCATCTTTCAATAAAAATGCAAAAATAGAAATATAGGCTGGTTTTAAAATAATGGCTAAGTGTTCAGTAAGGATGGATGTTAGGTACTATGGTTTATTACATTTTTAATATCTTAAAATGGCAACTTAATACAGTTGAAATTATAAGGAGCATATTTTCTGCCTGCTACTTTTTAATGAAAGTTGGTGAGATATGACCAGAGATCAGAGGCTAAATCTTTATTGCACTTATGAAAACAAGAAGGAATTTCTAAAAATGAAAGGGTAACTCCCAGCTGTGAAAACTTTATATTTGTTTTTAACGGATTTCCCCCATGCCATGACACACATGTCAAGTCCCCCTCTCCAAAGCAGACCTTTAAGGCAGAAAGTGTTAAATCACAAACACAATTGATGTATTGAAACTTCTACAGGCATAAATATATCCTTTATGTGACCTTAATGGAGACATTGATCAACCATGGAACACAGATTCACTAGAGGGCAAAAACCATCATTAGAGTATCAGAGCCAAGAAAAACATTCATAGGTTGAAGTGTTTTTTGTATTTTCTCTTCAGAAGAGTAAGTGTAAATTATTATTTTCCTCTGGCTTTGAAAATAAGAGCAGAAATACAAAACCTGTGTTTTTAAACTCTCATTGTGATAAAAAAACAATTCAATGTAAATGAGCTTATTGCTGTTATTTCTTTTCAAGGCAAAGAGGGAGGGACAGAAAGAAAGAAATAGAGAGAGAATAAATTAAAGTTACGTGGTGGATAAAAACAAATAACAAAGAGCAATGAAGAAACTGAGAAGGGGAAATGAGTACCTGCTTACCACTAAAACAACATCTTCGTTATGTAGAAACAAGTCTTCCCAAAGACAACAGACCAAACCCAGAAAATAGCCTTAACTTGAACAATATAGATGTTGATTTCCTCTTGCACATAAAAGCTCAATGAGAACACCACCAGCACAAGAGCCCGATAACTTTGGTAACAGTGGCTCATCTGTTATGTTGCCCTACACACAAGCCTATGATGCACTGAACCCCAAGACAGCTGTTCATGTGCTCTCTTAAACCAAGACCATATCAAAGGAAAGGCCTACCTTTTTTATTAGTGAAACTTCCCCAAAATTGCTATAATGTAGCTATTTCTTCCTCCACACTGAGACATTCTCTTCAGGAGAGACAGGGATACACAAAGTCTAAGGAAGTTCAAGAAGCATACAGGACCCAGGAAGCTCATCAAAGTTTCAAAAGTCACATGCCCTATCTCAACATCACACAGCAGTAAATGACTGTTGAAGAGGAGACTGTCCTGTGGATGATGTCTGCAGGTGGGAATTCTAGTGAGAAATTTTTCATCATGCTGATATCCATGCTGAACTGTGCTGAGCAGGGTTTTATTGTTGATACAGTTGCCTTTCAGATACACTCCTGGAAATTCAATTTACTGATTGTTTCACTAAGATAGACTTGGGTAGAACCGATTCATTTGTCTGTCATCAGTGCTATCATGCATGAACAGAAGTCCATTCCTATCTCCCAAGGGAAAGTCACACAACAGATTCATTCTCCCTTTAGTTAACACATACCAAAACATAAATGTAAGGGAGTCCATTGAATATAAATTTTATTCCAAGTTAAGTTGGAATTTGCGTTAAGATCTTTAAAAAATGTGCATATCATTATATGTGAGCAGTATTCATTTTCAAGTTGACTATGCCTGTTCAGATCTTTAGCATTTTATTCTTTCCACAATTCCAATCTAGAGTGGAAATCTATTAATGTTGTGAGCTACAGCATCTGAATTTTATATACTGTTTTAGTAAATACAAAGTGTTATATGTAATACTGGAAAACAATATATATAAAAATATTTTAAAATACTATCTCAATTCATATGCTTCTATTAGACATTTAGAAAATGGGGTTGTTGTAATTTGATTTCTGCTGCTGTGATCAAACTTTTTGACCAAAAGCAACTTTGAGAAGAAGGAGTTTATTGGGTTTAGACTTCCAAGCCATGGTCCTTCATTAAGAGACTTTGGAATGGAAGCTGAAGAGACGAACCATCAGCAGAAACCATGGAGAATCACTATTTGCTGGCTCCCTTGCTGGCTAACTCACAATGCTTTCCCAGCTTTCTTCCACAGCCCTGGACAACCTGTCTAGGGATGATGCTACCCACAGTTGCCTGGGCCCTCCTGTGCCAATCAGGGTCATCAGAGAGGAGGAAGCCTCAATTAAGAAAATGCCTCCAAGGAGCCTTGCAGCTGGGGGTTGGCTGAAGACCCCCCCCAGGCCTGCCTTCGGTGCCTTGAGGCACTGGGTGGGCTGAGAACACTAGGATGAGCAAATATATGGTGGAGAAATGGGAGAGAAAGAGAAGCGGAGCGATTCATGTGCCATGGAGAAAGGCATAACCGAAGAAGCAAAGGTGTTGAGGAACAGGTTGACCTGGGTGGCCTGCACTGCCACCCAAGGCCATGGTAATGTTTGGACCAATGCTGCTGCTGAGGGCCATGTCTGGGTCCATGGCCCTGCTGCAGCTGGGGCTTGTGTTGATGTCTGTGGCTCCTGTTACCACCAAAGGACATGCAGATGCCCAGAATCTGGGCCTTCACCTGGGGCCATATTAGTGCCCAAGGATCATGCCGCTGCCTAGGGCCATGCCGATCTAAGTGGCCTGTGCTGCCACACAGGGCCATGGTGACATCCGGGACTGGGCGGCTGCTGTGGACCATGTCTGGGTCTGTGGTCCTGTTGAAATCTGAGGGCCTTGTTGTGTAGCTGGAGAATTTTTCTCCAGCTCCCACCACCAAGTCCCGCCAGTCCCAGAGCCCACTTATAAAACAAACACACAGACTCTTAAATTATTTAAACTGCTTGGCCATAGCTCAGGCCTATCATTGTCTAGCTCTCACTCTTATATTCAGCCCATTTCTATTAATCTTTACTTTGCCACGTGGCTCGTGGCTTACCGGTGCTTTACATCTTCCTTGTCTTGGCGGTGGCTCCAGCTGGTCTCCCTTTCCTTCCTCCTTCCTCCATTCTCCTCTCTCTTTGTCCCGCCTATACTTCCTGCCTGGTCACTGGCCAATCAGTGCTTTATTTATATCGAGTGATATCCACAGCATTGTTGAGCTGGGCCCCACCCTTCACTGGCCCTGGGAGATCTGGTCCTGTCCCTTGTTGGCCTTTGCAGTTGAAAAATTGGCCCGCTCCACGCAAGAGAGATGCCCCTAATGACGCGGCCTTGGGAGACTTGATCCTGTCCCTCATTTAAGAGCTGGCCCTGCATTCGGGAAACCTGGTCCCAGCCCTCATCTCAGGCGACCAACGCAGCTAATACCCAGGCCTACATACATCCAGTCAGTGCTTTGAGTTGGACCACCCCATGGATCACCTGCTGAAGTTCATGAAGGGACTGGTCCTGTGGAGCCATAGCCACAGGATCTCCATGATTGGGGTAACAGAAGAATATCCAAGAAGAGTTTCGGTGGAGGTCCAGTATTGATGGTGTACTAGAGGCCAGAGGCCTTGAACCAGATCAACAACTTATTATAATGAACATTTGTAAGTAAAGCTGTTTGAACAAAAGGCTGTCCTTCAGGACACACCAAAACTCCCAATGCAACTAAGACAAATAGAGAGGCGGGAAAGATGGAGGGTGAAGTGGGTTTTTTGTTGTTGTTTTGTTTTTGTGTAACTAATATTTTTATTTTCTTTTGGTGGGGGATGCTGCAAGAGTGAAGGGCAGATATGGAGGGATGAGAAATGAGTAGAATTAGGGTGCATGTTGTGAAATTCCCAAAGCATCAATAAAAAAAATTCATTTAAAAAAATGCCTCTATAAGATGGACTGTGGGCAAGACTGTGGGATATTTTCTTAATGAGCAATTGATGGGGGACGGCTCAGCCCATTGTGGATGGGGCCACCCTGGTCTGGATTCTATAAGAAAAAAAAAAGCAGGCTGAGCAAGCCATATGAGCAAGTCAGTAAGCCCCATCCATCCATGACCTTTGCACCAGCTCCTGCCTCCAGGCTCTTGCCCTGTTTGAGTTCCTGTCCTGGCTTCCTTCTATGATGGACTACAGTGTGGAAGTGTAAGCCAAATAAACCCTTTCCTCCCCAAGTTGCTTTTGGTCATGGTGTTTCATCATAGCAACAGTAACCCTAACTAAGACAGCTAGGCTGTGGCATGGCTCTTTGTAGCCCTGAGGTGCTATTTAAGAAGTCCAACTAGCTACACCACCATTCTCCGGTGGCCAGAAGAGAAGACTGGAAACAAAGAGAGATGTCCAACTATCTGTAATGGTGACATATGAGAAGATGAGGTGGGTTGAGATACCTTTACCTTTTCCAGAAACATGTGTCATCTAAAAGGGATAGCACTACAGTTTGATCTTGAGTGTTCTCAGGCATGTGTGTTACAGGATTGGTCCAGAAGGCATGTTATTGGGATATAAACTATAGGCAGTCAGTGCCAGTGGAAAGCCTTTAGGAGGATGTGCCTTTAAAGATCTTTGTGAGACCCTGACCCTTTCTCTTGTTTCCTAGCCATAGGGTGAGTGGTTCTGTCCCACTGTACATTCACAACAGAGTAAGCTGCCTCACCCAAGTCATATGGCAAACCAGTCCTGGACTAGAACTTTTAATATTGTGAGCCATCCTGTGCACACAAAATAAAATTATAAGTTAATTATTCCAGGCATTATTTATTTATTTATGCCTGTTTCTGAGAGTTGGTTCTGTCCTTCCTCCGTATGTATCCAGGAGACCCAACTCAGGTCATCAGTCTCCATGACAAGCACCCTTACCCACAGAGCCATCTCACAGGCCCCAGGCTCAATAACTGGAGGTATCCATAACTGTCTTCATTTTTCTGTTCTCAAGATACGTACTGACCCTGGATGATGTAATCTGAATGTTGGATACTGAATACTTTCCCTGTGCTAACTTTCAAATATGTATTTTTTACCTTGTTCCACTTGATAGTAATCCTTTCCCTTGTGTCCCATTTATGTGTCGTTGTGAGTTTTTTTTATATGAGAACTGTCTCATGTATACCTACTATTGGCTTTTCCACTGACACTTTAATTTAGTATGTATAAGCAGAATGATTGATCCTTTGCCATAAATTTCCATACTTGATAGGTGTTTCTTCTTCTCAGTAAATGATACCATCATTTTTTCAAACCCCTGAAACAAGAATCTGGGAAGTTGTGCTATATTTCTATAGAATACTCACTCCATTCCATCTGACTGTATTCATTAAATAACCCAAAAAATATAGCTTCTGTGCAGTGACATACCATAGCAATGTTATATGAATGTGCAGACCTCATCTATTTGCCTTCTGTCAGCCATTTTCCCCATGACTTTTCTCCTATATAGTTGGTATAATTTCCAAGGTGACTTGCTGACCATAAAATCATTCTGTGAATACCAATACATTCTAGGACTATGAAACTGTAAAGACATATATGGCTTGGACTTGGCTTACCCCCTGGTCACCTTTACCCTTTCTTTCACTCAACATGATTGTCATACACACATTAGCTACCAGAGGCATTCTACATAAGATTTGTCACACTGGCCCTTTCCAGGAAATGATATGCAACTACTGGCATTTTCAATGAATGCTAAAGAAGACTAATTCAGTATTTTCACAACTTAATCATCTGTTGTCATCTTCCATTTCAAAATAACATATGATTTTCTAGCCTCTTCAAACAAATAACAAAGGCCATGAGAGAATGAATAGCATATTATACTTAACTGTCTTTTCTCTACAGCACTTTGTGTGGCTTTAGGAAACACACACACACACACACACACAAATGAATGAATGAATGAATGAATGAATGAATGAATAAGTAAAAATGCTATCTTTGAAACAAACCTCCATTTTAATGATTTATTAGTGATTATCAGTTTCTGATGACTTCAGTTTAAACATCTGAATTCTAGCATTAAAAAAAAAAAAACTTGTGAGGAAATAGAGAGATGGCTCAGTGGTTAGTTTGGTTCCCAGAACTCATATCAGGTGGTTCACAACTCCAGATCCAGGTCATCCAACTTTCTCTCTGGCCTCTTTGGGCACCTGCACTCAAACATACACACACACACACACACACACACACACACACACACACACACACTTTTAAAAAGAAATTTAAATAAATTAAAAGTCTTGTTAGATTCTTTGATTTGAACCATAAATAGCCATGGCAAAAAAAAAAACCCTCATTTCTAAACATTTGAAAAACTAGGTATTTGAAGTCTATATTCACTTATATGAGCTGATACTTTTTATGTATTATCACATTGCTATTGCTGAGTATGGCAATTAATTTATTTATAAGCTGATACTAAATACAGATAACCAACAAGACATGTAGGATGTGCTAAGGATTATAAGAGTTAACAAAAGCTGGGTAATGTTGGCGCACATCTTTAATCCCAGCACTGAGGAGGCAGAGGCAGGTGGATCTCTGAGTTCTGAGTTCAAGGTCAGCCTGGTCTACAGAATGAGTTCCAGGGCAGTCAGGGTTACCAAAAAAATCTTTCCTTGAAAAGTCAAAAAAATAAAAAGTAAATAAAAGCAGACACAGCCCATGCTATATGCAAATCTCATGAAGTCAAATTTAATATTTAACTATACCATATAACCAAATGTAAATATTTTAAGCATCATAATAGAATGGAACTAGGTATAACAGAAACACATGAAAATAAGGCAAAATGAGACACCTATTGAAGACCATGTAGTCAAAAGAGGATTTCTTTATTTTTATATGCAGAACTAACGTACATCACATTCTGCTTGGTACAAAGTAGTAGAAAGCCATTTCTGTAACAAGATTCCTGAAGAACTGGGACTAGACAAGGTCTAAATTTCAAGTAGAAATTCTTGTTTCAAATAAAACAGAAAGAAGGTGTGTGGGGGTGGTAAATACGTGTCCACAGAGGACATCCCTGCCTCACGCTCTTGGTGTCCTCAATAAAGTTGAAGGCCCAGCAGAAAGGACTTGGCAGTAGTAACTAAACAACAATGTGAGAAATAGGTTGGTAGGGAAGAAACACAAAGCTTTGTGGAAGGGACTATGGGGTACACAGGATGTGGATCTTCTACTTAGGGTGTTGGGCAATTTGAACGTCAATCATGGTAGACAGAGCACACCAGCAAAAGTGTGAGGTATGAATCTTGGAAGCTGTCTTGAGGCTGGATTTAAAAGCCTCTTTTACTCCTTGGGAAGACCAGAGTGTACTGTAGGAAGGTGTTTTGGTCAGCTAAGTCAGTGAGCATAAAAGAGCCTTAGGATGCTGGTTGTCTAACAAACTACATGGGACTCATTTTGTTGCTTTCACAATTGGTGCAGCCCTGTTTGTACATATTGACTGAATACCAGCCTCTGGTGTTGGCCTATAGGTGGGGGTTATGATCTATTTTCTCAGCCTATGAGCAGAGACACTTGGACAGTGGTAGGTAAGCTGGTATTTATGTGCATTTTCTACTATACCATGCCAGTAACTATTTCCCACATTTCCCACATTACTCATCCTTTCAAAATCCCTACCTTCTTATTTTAATTTGATGCATTTATTTCTCACTTCCTTGATAACTCAATAATCATGAAAGAAATTTCCTAGAGGCAAACAATATCCAAAGTTTTCTTGTAAATTTCTACACTGGGGTTGGCTACACACTCCCCTTAATAAGTCTGATATGAGCAGTTTTCCTCCAACACAAAAATTCTTTCATTTAGTAACAACTATAGTCTGCACTCACTGTCTATATAATACCCCAAATGTCTAAATTTATCTTTTCCACTGCTTAACCATCATGCCATGAGAGACATATGGGAACTGATATTGAGTGATCTCACATTCACTCAGAAGCATCAGCGCATTGGAGGGAATAGTAGGGTAAATACTTGTAGTATATAAATTCATATTTATACCTTTAGTCTCTCATTTTTGGATAATGAGAGCTGGCAGATACGAAGTGCTAATATGCATTATAGTACAGATGCATTATGTGAGCCTACTGGAAAAATATGATGCAATTTTCCACTTATTAAATTTGATAGTCCATTTAACATGCTTAGCATAGTGCAGGGCACAGTGTAAACAATAAGCATTGGCTATTACTAGCAATACTTTTAGTATTAGTGCTAATATTCAAGAGTTTACACTACAGCCAAGTGGAAAAGACAAATGTATATAAAGATAAATAGTGGTGTGGTAAGTGCTAAGTAACATCGTGGGTGCTCAGAGCAGAAGAGGGCACCATCAGCCACAGCCTCGATGATTAGTCTTGAAATGTTATGCATAAAAATGCCCAAGCTCACAAGAAGAAAGCCAGCAGCTGTGAAACAACAGTTCAGATAAAATATAGGACAAAATTGGAGGTAATTTTCAGGCCATTCCCAAAACAATTAAACCACAAAATCGAAGTTTACATGCATGTGATTTATGGTTTATAAAACACGCTCGCTTTCGTTACCTCATTGAGTAGCATGGAATTTAACCGCTAGGAGATTAGGTAATCCTAATCTTGATTCACTAGCGAAGCTGTCCCTTTGGCATATGGTGAGTAGCAGGAGCTCCTTCTGCACAGAGGCAAAGTGATGGGACCTAAAGAAGAGCTCTGAGCCCAGCACCCTCTTGTATTCTTCCTGTTTCGCCCGAAACAATAATTCACAGAAAATAAAATGTACTAAGGTAGTAAGTGCCAAAGTTAATATATTATTTAAAGTATTTTTGTTGTGTTGACAAAGTCCATTTAAAAAACAATGAGAAAACCTTTAAAAGTGGTGTAAGCATCAATACTGTTTTTCCATTAACCAGACACACTGGTATCATCTTAATTCAAATATTTGTAAGCAGAATGAGGGGCTCATTTTTATTCACAATGCCTTTCCTATCCCATCTGGCATAAGCAATTTCCTTTTGTTTGCCTTTAAACTCTGTTATAAAGAAATTAATTTTACCCTACGGGCTTTCACTACAAATTTCACAACTTTCATTCTGCTTATTTCTCAATTTCATCATCAGTAACAAATTGTTCTTGTGGATGGAATTGTACTTGTCAATTTTTCTACTTCAACCCATCAGATTTTTCATTAGGTCTTACCACTAGCAAAATTCTTTGTTTTCTTCTGAAAGTTGTCAACAGCTATTATAATTATTTTATCGTAGGAATACATACTACATTGGTGTATACACGCTAATTGGAAAATTACTTTTCTAAATTGGTTTCTAATGAGAATGATTATGAGCCCTGTCACTTAGACAAGTGGTCCAGTGAAAACAGAATCAATTTGGCCCAATATATACAATTAATAACTGAAAATATAAGCATGTACCTTGTCATTATTTAACCACCCTTCTTGCAGTGTACTTTATAACTTCAGTAAGTGTCTAGAAAAATCTGCCTGTGTATAACTTCTGCTCACTGAAGCCAGTGGCATTTCAAAAGTAAAAGACAAAAAAAATTGAAAAATTATTTGACTTTAGTTTCTTGATTTCTGCTCTCAGTTAAGCTTGAATTTGCTCAAGGACAGAAAGACTGACAAGAGAAAACTCCCAGCCTCAAAGAGGTCCAAGTGTAAAAACACCACACTCACAACTGCTAGCTGCTCTACATAATGAGCAGACTACTAAGTTTACAGGCTACATAGATATTTTCTCTTATTAGTGATGAGATAAAAGTATACTCTAGAGTGGGTTTTGCATATGTGTACACATGTGCATTCCACTATAGAGCTTAGAGGAATACACTGGGCATCGTGCCCTATGTACCGTCCACCTAATTTTTTGAGACAAAACCTCTCATTAAACCTGGAGCTCACTAGTTGATAGAACAGCTGGCCAGCAAACCCACAGGACCTCCCTGTCTCTGGCCTCCACTTCTGGAATTACAGCTGTGCACTGTCATATCCTGGTTTACCACGGCCCTGAGGATCCAAGCGCAGGTCTTGATGCTGTGCACTGAGCACTTTACCCACTGAGCCATCCTCTCGACACAAGAATTTAAGGAAAAACATGTCTGACTCTGGGGAGGATAGAGAGCGATGTAAAAATTTATGTGGTAAGCTGTCTTTTTTTCTTAATATCAATGTTCGAAGAGCCGGCTTTTTTAGATATGCTGGAATGTTTGGCTATGGTGCCACTGAGTCAGGATAGAGATAGGGTGTTAATACAGCTGATATTGTTTGAATATTTCAAACAATCCCTACAAGTATGCATCAAAAATAGTCTTAGAGAGGCATCCCTTAAAAATACATACAAAACTTTAATTATATCAGTGCAAAACATGTACAATTTTTTTTTAGACTAAACTTCCTCATCTGAAAACGATAGTACTACTTACATTCTACTTTTCATGTACTTGATGCTTGGATAATGTGTGTTAAGGGTTTAGGACAGTATCTTTTCATGTATTACTTAGAATTTAAATTTGCTGGACAAATGCAATCCACCTTTGGACATTCTGAATGAATGTGAAATATGAGGTATGAGGCTATGGAGCATCACTTGGGATGGACAGAGCCAGTTCTTTTGTGTAGGAAAGGAAGTATAGCATCAGAAAGTCTATACATGATCCCATGGTTGATGAAGGGTCAGAAGATGCTACTTTGGGTAGTGATTCAAGTAAGTATCACAGGTTTGTTTTGAATAGTTGAAGCTCACAAGTCTGTAGCCTGGGAGAAGATGATGAATTTTAATTTTTTATGAATGTCTTTGGGTTTCTAGTACTGTGATGAAACACCATGACCAAAGCAACTTGGGAAGAAAAGGGTGTACTTGGCTTACATTTCCACATCACTGTTCATCACTGAAGGAAGTCAGGACAGGAACTCAGACACAGAAGGAACCTGGAGACAGGAGCTGATGTAGAGGCTATGGAAGGGAACTGCTTACTGGCTTGCTCCCCATGGCTTGCTCAGTCTTTTTTCCTATAAAACCCAGGACTACTATACTAGCCCAGAAGTGGCCCTACCCACAATGGACTGCCCCCACCCCATCAATCACTAATTAAGAAAATGCACTAAAGGCTTGCCGTAAGCCCAATCTTATGGAGGCATTTTCTCAACGGAGGCTCCCTCCTTACCAGTGTGACTCTAGTTTATGTCAAGTTGACATAAAACTATTCAGAACAAGCCAGGCGGCAGTAGCGCACACTTTTGATCCCAGCACTTGGGAGGCAGAGCCAGGCAGATCTCTGTGAGTTTGAGGCCAGCCAGGTCTACAGAGCGAGATCCAGGTTAAGTACATGGAACTCTGTCTCGAAAAACAAAAACAAAACAAAACAAACAAAAACAAAAACAAAACTCTCCAGAACAAAGAATGATGCAGTGTGTGAACCAGGAAGTATGGGGGTGATGATGTCAACACCCAAGATCACTGTTGCCTGCTGTTCTTGGGGGTCTGGCCACCAGCCACCAGTCTTCATGGAACACTGACACAGGTCAGAGCTTCCTAGTTGGTGATCCAGCGCTAGGCCTCCATGCAGGGGTCATGGGAAGCAAATAATATGAAACTCTAGCTGGTAGGTGCCCTGGAACAGGCAAGAAGGAGAGAAAAAGGGAGGGGTCTTACGGAGTCATTGGTGGCCACTCAGACCACATTACTTTGCTTTGGCTATGCTTACCAGGCATGTACTGCTTTCAGTATAGCTAGTATTTAAGCTGACTCCTCTCAAGCTTCAAGTACTAAAATTTCAGCCCCGCTGTGAATTATAAAGAGGGTAAGAACTTAAACCAGCTAAGGTGTTCACAGGTGAGTGGTTTGGAAAAGGTGATTTGAACTGGATAAAGTTGTTAGGGTGGGGTCCCCATGACTGAGCACAATGGCTTTACAACCGATTGCATATACATGCTCCAGATCACTTGTCCTGGACTGCCCTGTATAGTCTTGGGACTCAGCAAGAAGACTGTCACCAGCCCTGGCCCCTCAACTTTGCTCTTTCAGAATAGAAGCTCAAACAAACTTCTTCAAGTATTTTCTGCTTTGCCAACAAAAAACAAACTACTGGAAGGCAGGAACAGGAAATACAGGGATAATAAATCTGTCATGCATATGAGTGGAGTGTGAATTCAGATGACCTAGCTCTGGGTCAACTTCTGTCTCATGGTGTGTATTGTCGCAGAAAGAAAGAAAGTGGACAACTGACTGTACAAGGACCTCAAAGTCCCATGCAATGGAGGCCATCTCTTTCTGAGGTCTTTTTAACCACCCTAGACCCTTCCTCACCTCCCTCACTCCCAAGGAGAGAACAGGTCTCCACCCCTCTAGCACAGGGCTGCTTGTGAACGCAAGCCATTCACAGTGCAGATGTGGGTGGCTTACCTTGATGGGGCTTTCTGCTGGAGCAGGTTGAAGGAAGCTCTTTTCTGTGGAAGGTGGACTGAGTGGGGTTTTGCTTGCCCTACCACCCACTCCTCTGCTCTCCCTGGGCCAGCAGAGGCCCTACAGTTGTATAATGTGTTTTCCCAGCCAGCAGCTTTCCTTTAGCCAGCCTTCTGAACTCTTGTTTGTTTGTACTCATTCATTCATTCATTTACTCACTCATTTATTCATTAATAAATTCTAAAGGAGTACCTATCCCATGCCAGCCAGGTGCTAGGAGCTAGGATGCAGATACAAACAGACACTGCCTCTGTCTGGCTCTCTGGCTACTGGCCACCTTGAAATGTGCAAATACACACATGTATTGCGCATTTACACATGTTGTTCCAAACATTTCACGTAATAATTCAATGAATTGTCACAGAAACACTTTCAACAAATAGTATTATCATCTCTGTCTGACACAAGAGGAACTACAGCCCAGATGGGTGAAGAGGCTTGCCCTCCATCACACAGCTCCTAGGGAAACCAGGAATCAGACCAGACATCTTGGCCTTTGACTGTGAGATCTTACCCACTTTGATTAATGTAGCTGGAGTTTTCCTGGTCCTGTCAGGCTCCCGAGGCCCTGTGGCTGCTTGGACCCAAGTAAATACACAGAGGTTTATATTCATTAAAACTGCTCAGCTATTAGCTCAGGCCTACCACTGACTAGCTCTTATATTTAAACTAACCTATAATTCTTATTTATGTTTTGCCACATGACTTGGTACCTTTACTCAGTTCTGCCTTCACATCTTGCTTCATCTGTGTCTGGCTGGTGACTCCTGACTCAGCCTTCCTGTTCCCAGAATTCTCCTCTCTGTTCACTCCGCCTATGCTTCCTGCCTGGCTACTGGCCAATCAGCGTTTTATTTATCAACCAAATCAGAGCAACACACATTCACAGCATACAGAACTATATCCACAGCACTTCCCCTTTTCTTTTTTTTCAAAAAGGAAGGTTTTAACATAGTAAAATTACATATAAAAACAATTATCAAGCAAGAATTATAGTTATAATATCTAGTCTATTTGTATTTGGCAAAATTAAAGAAGCTCTAGGACAAGCTAGGGACATGAGTAACAGAGCATAGCGAAACTTGTAAAATGACTTCTTCCTGAAGTCCTCTGAAACAGAACAGAGTGTAGCGACACACAGTGTTTGGCAGCACTAGGCAGAGGCAGCTTCAGTCCCCATGGAAACTACAACAGACACTTCAAGAAACACACACCACACACACACACACACACACACACACAAAGCATGTGCGAGCACTCCACTTCCTAAGATTGTTATGCTTTCTTCATTGGCCCAGGATCGTGTTATATGAAATCACATTTAATTTAAAAAGAAAAAAGTGAACTGACAGATGTAATACCTTCAAATGTATAAATGGAGAACAGGCCTAATGGTGTCTGGCTAGGGGGAGCCAGATTTACATAAATAAGTAAGTGTTCAGAATGGATGCTTCGCTTTCTTCCCTGTTTGTTTTTTTCCCCTGCCATTAGGTATAGTTTTGTGATTTGGGTTCCTTTTAGATTTGGGGTTCTGAGTATGTGTATGTGTTTGTGTGTGTGTCCAAACCAGTCCAAGCTGGTCCATACAGTCAAACTTGATTCAAGTACTTCTACACTAAAATACATAAACATGGACATGGTGGTAGGATCATATCAGATTAGGAAGAAGAAAAATCAAGTCTAAGGGTTTGCAGAAGAGAAAGATGGACTCTGAGATGTAATCTTCTTCTTTTTTTTTTTTTTTTTTTGGTTTTTCGAGACAGGGTTTTTCTGTGTAGCTTTGTACCTTTCCTGGAACTTGCTTTGTAGACCAGACTGGCCTCGATCTCACAGAGATCTGCCTGCCTCTGCCTCCCGAGTGCTGGGATTAAAGGCGTGCGCCACCACCGCCCGGCAATCTTGCTTCTTTTTTCTTCTCCACAGCATGCTAGAAAGGTTTAAAGAATGAAAATATGAGATACTACAGAAGTTCTTAAGGAATTCAGTACATGGGATAAGCGAAAATAAGGGAATGGTTTAAAAAGACATATGAGGAGTCAGTGTTACTGTTAACGATTTTGTGCATGGGGACCAGGGCCAGGGTATTCCAAGAGTGCAGGGAAAACATGCCAGGCAGACGCAGCGGCAGGCTGCTGTGTGAACAGTCACTCACAGTCAGGCACTGCATCCATGTGGAGATAAGTTTATTATAATAGAGAGATAAAGAGAAAGAGGGAAAGAGGGATACAGAAAGAGAGAAAGAAGGGTCAAGGGTGCGCACACCTCGTGGGAATGGAGAGAGAGAGAGAGAAGGAAGAAGGGAGGGAAGGAGGGGCAGTTGTCTTTTTTAAAGGGGGACTTTACATCAGGACTCTGGGCAGGTCTTCAAGGGGCAGGTTTCCAAGGGCAGATTTCCAAGGGGTAGGTCAGAACACTAGCATTTACTCTCCACACATCCTGCCTGTGACAACACATCCTTTTCCTAGAGAACCAGAACCAGGGTGTGGGTACTTAGATATCTTGTGGTGGAGGAAACAATGCATAGGCAAGGTTAAGCCAAACACATGTGCCTGAATTGCATCGCTCAGCTGTTGGAATTTAGATTCTAGCATAATCAATTCCTACCCTAGAGTCCCATTTCAGGCTCTCAGTCCATTATTATTCCCACAACAGCTTTCAATTTCCCACCTGTCTTGAATTTGCAACAATTTTCTCTGTAGGATAAAAATATTGTGACAATAGAAAACTTGTGCAAATAACTACTGTTAAATAGAAGATACAGTCCCTGAATTCATATACCAAAGGGTTGCGCTACATAGTTACATCACAGTTAACAAAAATCCAGGAGACCACACCCCATACTCCTAATAGAAACAGTGAAGACAAAACAATGTGTCATGTGAGGCATAAATATGGACGATTTCTGGTTGAAGTGGGGGCAGAAACATGATGGGTGGTAGAAACAGCTCACAAAAATAAAAGTTATTGGCTATTGTCTAGCACTTCTTATAAAGAAGATGAGACACTAGCATTTGCAGTGTGAAGAAGCAACGGAAATATTGTCCCTGGTGAAAGGCATCCAAAGGCATGCTCTTGTTTTTCTACCATCTGAAGGCATGGGGTCTTTATAAAGCTTTGCTTTCCCTGAAGTCAGAAATGCAGCCACTGTGATATAACCCATGAGTGGGCTCTGCAATTACCAGCTTACACAGTGCTGTTTCTTTTCAAACAACTTTATAAATAAACCGGGCATTTCTTGAGACTGACACTAATAAATGGTCTGTAGCATTTTAATCTGACACTGCTGTTTCCTGGCTGTCGAGGACATAACTGGCAACCCTCACTCTTTGAGTAGCAGGATAATCGGAGATGAATCTAAAGTATTGAATACAGTGTTTTTAAAAACCATACTGTTTTTCTTCTAAGGAAACTTGAAGTTAGAATATGAAAATTCCAGTCTAAAAGAATGCTTTGGGGGAAATGGTCTCAATGAATAAATAAAAACAATTGTAATTAGCCTATCATCTAAGGTATTTATATGCAAATGATGCCTCTAAAGTACTTGAGGTTGCCTGCAAGTAATTTCTTCTCTTAGTCATAAACTTTAAGCATTGTGCTCACTGTGGTTTTGCTCTATTAATTCACCTAATAAACCATTTCTTTATCATTAGTGCAAAGGTAAACTTCAACACAATTTAAAAAATTTAACAAAGTGTTGTAATCTATATAAATCTCCAATAAGTGCAAATTTAAATGTCAGAAGCAGACCTTGAAAGTTATCACACAAACCTTTTTTATTGTATGTCTGTCTGATCACACAAGGTCTTAGATTAATTGACAGTTGTAACTGAAAAGAACCTAATCTCACTTTTAAGACTGTATATGATGCAGAACAATCTTAAGACTGCTGATGTCAAAAGCCTGAGTCCGCCTATATAGGCAGCAGATTTTATACTTGCTATGTGCATTCTCATAAAGGGATCCTGTGACATGCTAAAACACAAGGCCGTCCCCAGGAGAGCAGCTTTCTGAATCTAGTTTTGACGCTGGGGGACTGCGGAGGAGGTAGGAGCCACAAAGCAGAATCAGCTCCCGTGACAGAGACTCTCAGTTCAAAGAGGTAAATGCAAAAATATGAGAGAAATCGCATCTCAGCACAAAAGCCAGGAGGCCCTTGAGGATAGATGATGCCAGAAAAATGTGAGACTATTGTGGCTGCCAGAGTATATTAATACTATAAATATAGATGATTTCCTGAGGAAAAAGGTCCTTGAAAATGTACCAAATGTATGATGCTGAATATCAAGTTCAACAGCCAAGACGCAGAGCTCCAACAGAGTGCCAGTCTCCCTGCCCATCCTTTCATGGGGTCCTGAATTATGCCTGCATGACTCACATGCAACTGGGAAGCAACAAGGTGCCAAGCAGAAAACCTTAATTCTTTTCAGATTTTTCTCCTCTTTTGAGATTCTCCAGCTTTGAAGGTTCAAGATCTCAAGCCAAGCCCAGTGCCTCTCTTTCTTCCTGCTGCCTGAGGATCTGGATGTAGAACTCTCGGCTCTTTCTCCAGCACCATGTCTAACTACCTGCTGCCATGCTTCCCACCAGGATGATAATGAACTAAGCCTCTGAACTATGAGCCAGACCCAATTAAATGTTTCCCTTTATAAAAATTACTGTGCTCATGGTGTCTCTTCACAGCAATAGAAACCCGAATGAAGACAGAAGGTACCAGGGACTGAGGTACTGCTGTGATAGGCCTCACCGTGCTTTTGTTTGATGAGATGTGGACTTTGGGAATTCGGATTAGAAAAGCAGATGAAGGCTTTAAGTGGGGCTTAATGGGCCATACTTGTAAGAACATGGAAGACAATGGTGCTGAGGGTTTTTTGAACTGTGGGGGCCTGACTCAAGAGGTTTCAGAGGAGAATTCTAGTATGTGGACTAGAGACTGTTTTTGTTATATTTTGGCAAAGAATGTGGTTGTTTTCTGTCCTTGGCCAAAAAAAATACGCCCAAGACTAAATTGAAGAGTATGGATTAACAACTTTATCAGGAGAGATTTCAAAACAGCCCAGCATTGACTGTGTTGTGTGGTTTAGTGGCCAGTCTTATGCAGATCTATAATGAAAAGGAGCAAGCTGAGAAAGGACAAATTCAAAATGTATGGTTTGAGGAGAAAAGGGGCACCAGGACTTTAAGGGAGCTGAATCCTGTGTTCAAGGAAATAAAAAGATTAAAGTAAAGTCTGATGCTAAATGGAATAAAGGGAGTGGTGATTTTAGGGCAAGATTCCACCCAGCTAAGCTTCCACCTACTGAAAAGGAATTAAAGAAAAGCTTAGGACTATGTGTGGTGGTACATACCTTAGATCACAGCACTAGGGAGGGAGAGGCAGGCAGATTTCAGAGTTCAAGGCCAACCTGGTCTACAGGGAGAGTTCCAGGACAGCCAAGTTTAGGAAGTGAAGGAAACCATTAAAAACAGAAAACTGGTAAAAAATGTATTTGAACAAGGGAGCCATTTTCCAGCCCCAGTAAGCAGCAGAACTTGACAACTTTGGTCATGTAGCTTTAGAGCCAAAGATACAAGAAAGTGGTTATGAAATCTCTGTCCATGACTAAGGAAAGCTGCTGAGTGTTATTTATTAAGCAGCGCAATGTTATTCATTAAGCGGTGCTGTTTATCATGTGAGAAAAGCCATGAGGTACAATAAAACCCACTATAAGAGTTTATTAAGGGAAGGGAACAGAAGGGTGTGCTTAAGCCTATGGAAAGATTGTGCAGGGAGAGAACTAGGACCCACTTTTATAGATTCCCCCACACATGTGCAAATGGGCTTATGTAGCTATGTCATGCATGCGCATAGATTATGTGATCACCCAGTGAGCAAATTACATGATCACACAGTGCATGATTATGCAGGATGTAAGGCCCTGGGATAACTAAGCATCTTGCCAGTGCATGCACAGTCATGGGGGTGGGGGGGGGGGATGGCTAGGAATTCTAACACTGAGGCTATTTTGCAGTAATAGTAAAGCCTGGATTGCCTTGGAGATTCCAAGATAATGGAGATGCCAGAGTTGTGGGATACCTGCTAAGGAAGCCTGCTAACTGGGAATGGGACCAGCCCAACAGAGAGAAATGTGTCACAGTCAACAAAGCTGAAAGGAGTTGGAGATCTGAAGAGAACTTTGACACTAGACATGGAGATGCAGTTTGGAGTTTGCCCAGCTGTTTTTTGGTCTTGCTTTAGTATAGTATTTCCTCATTATGTTCTCTTTCCTCCTTTTTGGAATGATAATATATATCCTGTGCCATTGTATATTGGAAGTATGTGATCTGTTTTTTATTTTGACTTTAAAGAGGTTACAGTTAAAAGATTGCCATAAGTCACCAAAGAAACTTTGGACCTTTAAACAGGGTTAAGAATGTTGAAGACTATGGAGACTTTTGAAGTTGGACTAAATGTATTTTACATTATAATATGGCTACAAGCCTATGGGAGTCAGGGAGTGAAATATGGTAGGTTGAATGAAAATGTCCTCCATAGACTCATAGAGTGTGGCATAATTGGAGGTATAGCCTTGTTGGAGGAAGTGTGTCACAGGGGGTGGGCTTTGATGCTTCAGAAGCTTAAGCCAGGCCCAGGGGCTCACTCTCTCTTCCTGCTGCCTGATGATCTAGATGTAGAACTCTAAGCTACTTCTCCAGCACCATGTCTGCCTGCCTGCTGCCATGATTCCCAACATGATGATAATGGACTAAACCTTTGAACTGTAAGCCAGCCCCAATTAAATGCTTTCCTTTATAAGAGTTGCCATGGTCATGGCATCTATTCACAGCAATGAAACTCTAACTAAGACAGATACCTATACAGTTGGTAAAGGCAGCCTGGGCTTAGCTATATAGTTTCCTGGCTTCAAAGTTTGGCTCAGTCATTGAATATTGTTATTAGTGGGCATGATTCTATTTCTGACTTCTAATGGAAATGTAGGCTGGGTATCTAAACTGGAAATGATAGTATTCACCAGAGTGATTGTTCTGAAAGTGGTGATCACAGAGATCTGAGCATGATGACTAACTAGTCTGAGCCACTCTGATCTATGTAAATGCAGGGATTTTAGCAAAGAAAGTACAACCAGTAACAACATGTTTCCTTTTCTTCTTGTTTCCTTTAATTCAAGAATGAGATTTTGAATTTTAAGGAATAATTAAAACATTATTAACATTTATTTGCTGTCTCTATCTGTGTGTGTGTGTGTGTGTGTGTGTGTGTGTGTGTGTGTGTGTGTGTGTCTGTGTGTGTGTGTAGGTCAGAGGATACTTTGCAGGAGTGCATCCCACTTTCTATCATGTGGGCCCCAGGGATTGAGTTGAGGTCATCAACTTTGGTGGTGAGTGCCTTTATGCTCCTTCCTAAATGAGTTACTGACCAAAGGAATGGGATGTCTTTATTAGCTAAAGAATTCATGTATACTACTAAATCAGACTGAGAAGGAATGTATGACTGAAAAAGGCTTTTCTTTTATAAATGGGAGAAATGATTGTTAAGTAGGCAATTAATGCAATTAATAGATTCTGTCACAGTTAGCATCCCATGTACCCTGGTTTGTCTGGACAATTCTAGTTTGTTCATACTTATGTTCCAGGGTAACAATAGTGTTTCTTTCACTCTTAAAAGCTTGTCTATTCAGTTGATTAGCTTGAACTGTTTGAGAGGTCCCCAGGCAATGGAGCCAGAACCTGTCCTTGGTTCATGGGCTGGCTTTTTGGAGCCTGGGGCCTATGCTGAGACACTTTGCTCAGCCTTGGTGTAAGGAGGAGGGGACTGGACCTGCCTTGGCTGAGTCTGCCAGGCTGGGCTGACTCCCCAGGAGAGACCTTGCATTGGAGGAGGTGGGAGTGGGGGGTGGATTGTGGGGGGAGGGCTGGCAGGTGGGAGGAGGGAGGATGGGGGAATCCGTGGCTGATATGTGAAATTAAGTTAATTATAAAATAAAAATACTATTAAAAAATCTTGTCTATTGATACTTAATCACATGACTAATACAACTAAAATAGTGCTACCCATTAATAATTAGAGTATAAAATATATGATTTAGTAATTAACTACTTAATAGTGTTGTCAACGATGTCCATAAATGGACTCAGGAAGATAGTTTCTGTCAGTAAATTTCTTGACACACCAGCATGAGAATTTAAATTCATTCCCTAGAACCCTTGTGGAAAAACAAAACAAAACAAAACAAAACAAAAAACAAAACAAAACAAACAAACAAACAAAAAAACAGGCTTGAGCATGGCGGCACATGCTTGTAATCCCAGTGGTGGGGAAGAGGGGACAGCGGGTCCGTTGGGCTTGCCACTTAGGCTTGCCAGGCTAGACAGCCTAGCCTAAACAACAAGCTCAAGGCCAGTGAGAGAGCATGCATCCCCACTAAAAAGACAAGTTGGAGAGCAGTTGAGGAATGGCACTTCCTGCTAACCTTTTGCTTCTATAAGCACGCACTCATATGCAAGTACAGGCACAGACATGCTCACTCCCCCTACCCCACCCCCCACACATGCAGAAGTAAAGGCCAGTGAGAAAAGGCTTAGAAGTGACTTGAGCAGTGATGACTGAAACACTGTCATGGTTATGGGGAGAGAAAGAAAGACAATATTCTCACAGAAGTAGAAATTCAAAATTGAGCATCTTTTGATATAAGATATGACTGAAAAGTGAGAAGAAGCTTAAATATTTGAAATTTCATGACTGGGGATAAGTCACTAGTGGAAACTACAAAGTTAGAGAGTTCAGTGAGAACAATGATGAATTCAGGCTTGACATGTTAAATTCATTTCTTCTGTGAATGTTGGGTGAGAAATATCAAGCAGGTGTTTTGAGGCTTCTATCAGAGGCCTCTGTGGTAATTTAATTAGCTATATAATCTTATTGGTAGATTCTCATAAAGCTTTGAAGCCAAAAAAGAAGTAAATATGTATTTTAGATCTACTATCTACTCAGCAAATAATTACTGTGTCAAAATGTTCTTCTAAGAACTGTGGAATCACAAGTGAACAAAGTGGGTCAAGTCCTCACTCTTTTGGAACTAATGTGGGAAATCATATCAGACAAAAAATATATTGTTGTAGCATATTTTGCTGAAGGCTCTGGAAGAAAAATAAAATTATTCAGTTGTTCAGGGTGGTCCCTTTTGACAAGGAGACACTTGAGCAAAGAGCTGAGGGAAGTAAACTCTCCAGGACAGAACACTTAGTCTAAGGGATAACCCGGACACAGATTCTTACTGGAAGTCTCTCATCATCTGTCGAAACAACAGTGAGACCAGTCTGGCACCTAGGGAAAGGGGAGGCTCGAGAAATGTTACAAGATCAGACAGGCAGCCAGAGGGGAGAGAGAGGGAGGAGGAGGAGGAGGAGGAGGAGAGAGAGAGAGAGAGAGAGAATAATGCAAATGTTCAGTTTCAAAACAGTATGTTTCTAGTGTGGTGGCACAGGTTTTAATCCCAACATTCAGCGTGCAAAGGCAGGCAGATATCTGAGTTTCAGGCCAGCCTGGTGTACAGAGTGAGCCCCAGGACAGCCAGGGCTACACAGAGAAACTCTGTTTCAAAAAAAACAAACAGACATAAAATGGAATAGTATGTTTAAATGCTTAGATTAATACTTGATTGGAGACATTCACTTAATAGTTGAAAAGATAGAATTTGAAGTTTGAGGAAAGGTTTGGAATAGAGCTATAAACTCTAAGGTTATGAGAAAAAACATATATTTAAAATATTGGGTCTTCCCTAGAGAATAAACACAGATGAAAGAGAAAAACTGTCTGGCAACTGATAGCCCCGGGATATTTCAGTGTTGGAAGATCAAGGAGATGTCTTTGAAAAGTAAGGGATCTCTAAAATATGATTGAACTGATTCAGCAGTGTTCTGATAAATGTTTAACAAATGGTTCTCAAAACTTAAAATCCTTAGTTCTCAGTGCTTGTCAAGTTTAGTGATATATTTTTACCATGATCATTGTTCAATAAACTGTACCAAATGCTCCTTAAAGAACAAGCCAGAACAAGATTACTAAATGATCATTAGGAGATAGAGAGATGGCTCAGAAGTTAAAATCTCTTACTGCTTAATCATGAGGACCAGAGTTCCAATCCCAGAATCCATGCAACAAGCTAAGAGGGCTAGAAGTGGAGATAAGGGTAAGAGGGGACATGAATGACTGTCAAGTCTAGTCCAGTCTAAACCCATCTGGTCTTGTCTAAACCAGCAATGAATTTTATAATCTAAGCTGAGAGCTTTACTTAATTCTTTTCTGGACTGCACTGCCCTGGCATTTAAAGACATGTTTAATCTTATCTTTTATCAATCTCTGTTAACAGCCTACCTTGTGTTGTTTTTTATGTCAGAAACTTCAATGTCATCTTCAACAATTGATCCTCACCACTTCAATCTCGAACCCATCATGAATCTCATCATGTACAGAGTGAGCCCCAGGACAGCCAGGGCTACACAGAGAAACTCTGTTTCAAAAAAAACAAACAGACATAAAATGGAATAGTATGTTTAACTACTGTATGTACAACTGTCTCCAAAATCTATCCCATCTACTTTTCCCACCACTGCATTTCTTTGGTTTAGACCTTCACAGAAATCATTTACTCACCAATGACTCTTCTAGCCTCCAATCTACTGCTCTAGCACCAGAGACGTGATTTATGATTTTTTTATCATCTGGTTTTCAGAGAACACTTTTGAGTCAAGAAAGTACCTCTGATGGTTAAACTTGATTGTCAACTTGACTACATCTGGAATCAACTAAAACCCAAGCTTCTGAGTGTTCCTGTGAGTTATTTTCTTAACTGCGATTATTTGAAGCAGGAAGACCCACTCTAAATCTGGGCCACACCTTCTGGTGGCAGCCCACACAACAGGACATGTGTCACTCTTGATGGCAAGTTCATCTTTCCTATTGCTGCCACCAGTTTGACATGCAGCTTCTTTAGGATGCAGCTCTCCTGCAACATTCTGGGACACCAGCACCACACTGGCACTTCAGAGACATCCAGCATCACGAACTGAAAAACTACTGCATTCTCAGCCTTTCTGCTGTGAGATAGCTGTTGTTGAACTATCTGGACCAGAGCCTGTAACAAAGCTAATAAAAACCCATATACTATTCATTCTATCTGTTCTATTCCTTTCGAGGACCCTGGCTAATTCAGTTCCACCTTGTTTTCTGCTCTACAGTCACAAATATATTCAAAGAAGACCTGTCTGCCAGGCAATCCATTCCTTCACGAATCATAACTATAGAAGAGAGAGTTTCACTTAATGACATTAACTCAGCCTACCACTTTCTACTTCAAATGAAACTCTTGTTTAAATAAAGGTCTTCTTTAACAGAAGAAAAATTGAGAGTGGAAAAGGACCATGGTAGTTAGGCAGCTAACAAATTATCCACAAATCATGATATGGCAAAATGGTAGCTTTTATCCAGGTATTACTTCTTTTTTTAGGCAGAGAAAGAAATTCTTAAATGTAATAATTAAACTGTGATATGTATCACTTTATTTTTAGGAATGTTTTCTCAACACTCACGTGGAAAAATATGCTAATATATATATATATATATATATATATATATATATATATATATTATGCACTGAAATTCTAACAATCATATTTATACAAAATACAGCACAATGGATTCAGATAGTAATACATTTTATCTCAATAAATATAATTACTGCATCTGCACATGAAAAGTTGTATACAAACTTTGTACAAGTTCAAAAGCATGGCCAAGCTCATCTAATTTACGTCCTGTCAATATCTGCCAATTTAATGGCAACACAGAGATTGCAAAACATTGGTCAATGGTACTGTGTAAAAGATGGTGTAGACATATGAGAACGGGCAGAACTTATCAGGGTTTTTAAAACCTCAAGCTTTGGCAGGCAAATGCATCAGTGCATAAGGTAGCTGCTGCCAAGCCTGAAACCTAAGTGTGATCCTGAGAAACCACATAGAAGAAAGAGAAAATCAATTCCTCACATTGTCCTGTGTCCTCTGACCTCCACACATGCATAATCACACACACACACACACACACACACACACACACACACATACACACACACACGAGAGAGAGAGAGAGAGAGAGAGAGAGAGAGAGAGAGAGAGAGAGAGAGAGAGAGAAAGAGAGAGAGAGAGAGAGAGAGAGAGAGAATAAATAAATATAAATAATGTTTTAAAAACACCACTTTCATTTCAAAACACATCACCCTTGTGACACATTTTGAGTGCCATCTGTTTCAGCTTGGCCCTATGCTAAAACTCAGTTCATGTTTTTCATCAATACACTACCTCATTAATTATTTTACTTTCATGTGAAGCTTTGAACATGTTCCACACCTTTGCAGGTAGATTGTAAACAACAATTGACAACTATTACCCCAAAAGGCTTACATTTCTTGTAGCAAGTTAACAGTGCAATCTACTAAACGCTCATTATTCACAATCATTTCTCTTTATGCCCATTCCTCTTGGGTTTGTCTATTCTAGAATTTATGCTGATAATGAGCTTTTGAACACTGATTCTATGTGACATGGGGTCATATTTGAAAGCATTTTATCAAAATAACTGGAAATGTAATTTTAAATTCACCTCACTAATACAGCTGTCTTTAATCTCTGGGGATAAATGGTGACAAATGAGGCTTGGTTTTTGACCAGTTTAGCTCCATCTGAAAGAGAGTGGGTGTTTTATTGGAGCTTTTAAGTGGATAATAGGCATGCAGTGAGCATTCTGAGGTATGATAATGAGCTCTATGTATGGATACAGAATTATTTTCCACTATGCTTCTGCACAAGAAAGTATTTGCAATTTATAAAAGAATCAGAAGACTATTTACATGGCCACTGGGATATGTGCTAAATTTCCTTATGCATTTAAATATCCCTATTTTCACACCCACTACAACCATTATTTAGTTTGCAGATTCATTAAACTTCACAATGTGTACTTATTAGCTGCCAAAGAAATCATGCCAAATTAGGTGTGCATTTTTATTACTAAAAAAAAAAAGAAAGAAAGAAAAGTATACAATAATGCAACATGCTCAAAAATGTTTGAATCACAAAATAGTAATAAAGACAAAAAATGTTTGGATAAAAATCTTTCAACCAAGTCTTAAAACTAACGTGTTTAGTGCGAATGTACTCCAATTAAAGAAAATAATAGCTGTGATTTCAGCGTTGACTTGATGAAAGTAAATGTAATTATCTACTTGCTAAAATGTGACAGACCACAGAAATGGTCTGTGACTATGGCCAGAATAGAGGAACCATGGAATCATTGCACAAAGCAGAAACTTTAAGTTTTGCAGATCTAAATGTGGTTAGCTCAAATATATATAAAGGGTAAATTAAAAGGCTATGTGCCCTCACAATAAAGAGTCCTGATTTCTAATGTAACCAACAAGAGGTTTTCACAAAATAGGCTAATATGAACACATCTACAAAAATGAGAAATGCCATTATACCTTATATTTATGCTCATCCTTACCCTATAGAAAATAGAAATATGGTTTTTGTTTTTTTTTTTTTTTTTTTTTTTTGGTTTTTCGAGACAGGGTTTCTCCGTGTAGCTTTGCGCCTTTCCTGGGACTCACTTGGTAGCCCAGGCTGGCCTCGAACTCACAGAGATCCGCCTGGCTCTGCCTCCTGAGTGCTGGGATTAAAGGCGTGTGCCACCACCGCCCGGCCCGAAATATGGTTTTAAGGAAACAGCCTGGACTGTGATACAGACAACTCTAGATTCATACCCTGTCTCTGGCACTTCTTAGACATACAGTTGTAGGCAGACTACATATCCCCTTTATTCATTTTTTCACTATTAAAACATATCAAGGAGGGCCTGGGATGTTCAACTGGTGCATTGCTTGCCTACCATGCATAAAGCCCTGGATTCCATACCTAGCACTTCATAAACCAGGTATGGTAGGTATCACATGTCTGAAACCCCAGTAAGTTGGAGGTAGAGGCAAAAGAAAAGACAGTCAAAGTTGTTCTTAGCTTTTTTGATAAGTTCAAGGCTAACCCAGGATACCTGAGACCAAGGCTCAAATTAAAATGACAAATGATAAAACTTCTAACTCAAATAATGAACTGACTTTAAAGCCCCATAGAGTAAAAATATTCTGGAGTCCTTTAAGTACTAAGTAAATAGATCTTGTGTGTGTGTGTGTGTGTGTGTGTGTGTGTGTGTGTGTGTGTGTGTGTGCTTTTAAGATATTTCTAGAATTATAGCAATAAA
Source organism: Peromyscus californicus insignis (assembly GCF_007827085.1). Taxonomy (NCBI): domain Eukaryota; kingdom Metazoa; phylum Chordata; class Mammalia; order Rodentia; family Cricetidae; genus Peromyscus; species Peromyscus californicus. The sequence continues at coordinate 95,567,936 of NW_026294573.1, read as the reverse complement.
GTTTAATAATCATGCAGCATGTCACTAAAATGAATTGTTTCCCCATAATAAGGAATGAACAGGCCCTGTATTTAGGTTCTTATCTGAAGACTTTACCTTAGATCAGCTATGTAGTACAAGCATTAAAATGAAGAATTGCATTAGGCTAAGAAGTTGAAAAGCAAGCAGAATTGGCTACCCATTGAGTAGTGGCATCAAGTTCCACACAAAGGCACCTGTCCAGTGTTTCTGAAGAAAGGCTTATCATACATAAGCCCTTGGGATTTCCATGAGCTAAAGTCAAACAGAAACAAACTCACACTCAAAAGAGAGCAAAACGAATGCCTACATGAATGTGGTGAAGGAAGAACAACACATTCTCAAACTCATTTGAGGCCAGCATCATGTTTGTAACAAAACTGTAAAACAGACATTAAAAGAGAACAAAACTATAAATTGATATTCCTTAAGACATAATTAAAATTATTAACAAAACATCTGTAAACAGAATCCAACAATGTCCCCATATAAATAAATGCAGATACGTTTATACATATAGATACATAAATACATAATGTATACATATCTAGGTATACAAAAGAATAATAAATCATGAGCTAATGACCAGCTATATTACACAGATAAAAGCTATATGACCCTTATAATTATCTCTTAGATGTAGATGAAGCCTTTTCCAAAACTCAACATCTCTTCATAATGCAACCAAAACAATTAAAAATAAAAAAAAAATTTGGGGGGTTTTTCAAGACAGGGTTTCTCTGCGTAGCCCTGTCTGTCCTGGATCTCACTCTGTAGACCAGGCTGGCCTTGAATACACAGAGATCTGCCTCTCTATGCCTCTCAAGTGCTGGGATTAAAGGCGTGTGCCATCACAGCCCAGTAAAGAAAAAAAAATTTAATAAGCTAAAAATCATCTGAAGGTGAAAAAAGGGCTGTTGAGATGGCTCAGTGGACAAAGCACTGGCTGAGTGAAATCTTTCAACCCACAGTAGAAGGAGAGGGCAGATTCCCAGTAGCTGACTTCCGGTCTCCACATGCACACTGGTGTGCATGTAACAACAACAACCATAATAAAATTATAAAAGTAAAACCTGCGAGTAGTATGCTTAGTTATAGATAGCTGACTATTTTCCCCCTAAGAATGTACTTCTTGGAATATTTTAACCAACATGGTACCCATTAACATTGACTAATTCAGTAAGGCAAGAACTATAAATAAGAGCATCCTGTTGATAAAGATTATTCTTTCAAATGTTCACTACATAGCTTTGCATTAGCTTTTTGTCTCTGATCAAAACCCCTGAGGAAAGGAAAAACTCATTTGGGTTCACAGCTGCAGAGGTTTCAGTCATTCATGGTGGGGGAGGCAGGGCAAGGCAGGGCAAGGTTGGGCACTCATCTCATGGTGGCTCCTCTTGTTATTCTATCAAGGTCCTCAGCAGACTGGGTGGTTCTGCTCACATACCAGGGGCATATCTTCCCTCCCAATAGAATAGTCCTCCTAAAAACACCCCCACATCATGACTAGAAGTGTGCTTTACAAATCTCCTAGGTGCCTCTCAACCCAATCAAGTTGCCAATCAGGATTAGCCATCAAAAAGTCCTTACAAGAAATTAATTGAAAAAGAGGATAAATGAGGAAAAGTATAATTTAATATGTAAATGAAGCTTAGTGTATAAATTATATAATTAGATGAAATCCATTTACCGAATATTATTAAAAGTATTTTTATTTCTCAAAAAAGACTGTGTTGAAATCATTAGAAATCATAACTTTTACAAAATTTGTTTCTTTTCTCTGTCCAAAATGAAGTACTGAGGAAGAAATTGGTTAGGAATTATTCTATCATTCATTATAATTTTACTTAATTCAGACTACAGTCTACAGTCAAGCTAATTATTCTTATAGGATTAATTTCAGGTTGATATTATTTTACTGTTTCTAGAACATTTAATTGAATGTTCAATAAGGAAGATAAAGCATTTCTGTAGATGGGTGATTACACTGATATTGGAAAACTAAAGAAAACATGAAGGCAATAATTCTGTATATCAATTTATCATTGTCTTCTATTTTAGCACAAGAAGCATTCTATCAACAAGGAATAAAATGAACTATAAAGAACAGACTGGGGCTAGAATTCTACTTAGTGGTAGTGTCTGTGCTTATCATGATGAAGCACTGGGTTCAGTTCCCAGTACTGCAAAGAACAGAAGAAACAAAGAGGGAAAGGCAGAGACAGACAGAGACAGAGACAGACAGACAGAGAGACCGAAAGAGAGAAAAGGAGGGAAGCGGGGTTCTCCTAACAAGTCCATTGTTTGCACTTTTTCATAAATAGGTCTGTTTTATCCATTGCAGGTGCACAATACACTTTAATGTATTTTTCCTTACCCTTATGTTATGGATTTTTCCCATTTTTCCATGTTGCCTTTTCCACAGCAAAAAAAAAATTTTAATGGATAATTTTCAGTCTACAAATTGATACCTTGTTATTTACTGAATTATTTCCCAGTTTCTAAATGTTTATCTTTCAATTTATCGGCATTGTATGTAAGTTAATGAGCATTTTGCATGTGATTTCCCCACCCCCATCCATTCCTTAAAACTAATGAAGAATTTTGGCAATAGCCACAACTTGAACAATTTCAGTTTTGCTCTTGGTTTGAAAAGTTTACTATAATTTATATTCACAGCCATGTTCATGAAGATAACACTTTCAAGAAAAGCTCATATATGATACATAACAGTTGTAATGGTAAGTTGTTGGTTTGACTCAGGGAGGGGGGTATGCTGAGGAGAAAACCCAGGGTATTATACCCGCTAGGTAAGCACTGTGCCACCAAAGTGCGTCCTGGCCTATGACATCTGGTTCTACTTCTTTAATTAGCACATTAAATTTGTGTTTCATATTTGTACATTCTGTAGTATATGAGAGGAATTTAGTCTTTGGAGTCATATAAATGTGGTTCAATATTCAGTTCTAGTTACATCTAGTTTTCTAAAGATTGGTATGTTTGTTAATGACTGTTGTATCAAAAATTAATTCATATATATATATATATATATATATATATATATATATATAGTACATAATAGCAATTAGTGAAGAAAGAGGCCATGAATTGGAAAGAAGGCAAAGAGAGTATACGTGAAGGTTTAGAGGGAGAAACTTATGCAATTTCAATCTCAAAAAAAAATAAAAGTTTTTTTTAATAGAATAAAGTAAAATAAAACTCAAACTCAGTGGCTTAAAACATAGTTATATATAATCTATGGGTCAGTCACATGATTCTTCTAGTTTTGTCTGGGGTCATTCAAAGAACTATGAATACTTGCCACTCAGAAGGTACCTTGGAGAAGATGGGGAGGAAGAATTGTAGGAGCTAAAAGTGTTGAGGACACCACAAGAAAAAAGCCAAGAGAATAAACTAAGAAAGGCTCATAGGGGCTCACAGAGACTGAAGTGACAGTCATGCAGCCTGTATGGGTCTGGGCTAGGTCTTCTGCATGCATATTATGATTGTTAATTTAGTGTTTTTGTGGGACTCCTAAACAGTGGAAGTAGGGAGGTGTCTCTGACTCTTTTACCTGCTCTTGGGGACCCTTTTCCTCCTATTGGGTCACCTTGTCTAGCCTTGGTAGGAGGGTTTGTGCCTAGTCTTACTGAAACTTGATATGCCATGGAGGCTGACTTGAATTTGGTTGATATCTCTTGGAGGCCTGCTCTTTTCTGAAGGGAAATGGAGGAGGAGTGGATCTTGGGAAAAGGGGAGGTGTGGAGGGAACTAAGAGGAATGCAGGAAGGGGAAACTGTGGCCAGGATGTAATGTGTGAGAGAAGAATGAATAAATTTCTTTTAAAAGGGTAGCTTGGAAAATCTTGTGGGGGTGGTGCTGGCTCTTTTGTTTTATTTTGGTTTGGTTTGGTGGGTTTTTGTTGTGTTTGTTTGTTTGCTTGCTTGCTTGTTTTGTTTTGTTTTTGTCAACTTTATACAAGCTAGAGTCATTTGGAAGAAGGAACCTCAACTGAGAAAAATGTCCCCATCAATTGGCTTGTAGACAATCTTGTGGTGCATTTTCGATTGATGACTGGTATGGGAGGGTTCAGTTCAATGTGGGTGATTTCACCCCTGGACTGGTGGTCCTGGGTGCTGTAAGGAAGCAGGCTAAGCAAGCTATGAGGAGCAAACCAGTAAGAAGCACTCCTCCATGGCCTCTGCATCAGCTCCTGCCTCCATATTCCTGCCCTGCTTGAGTTTTTTTGTGCTAATCTTCTTCAATGATAGGCTGAGATGTGGTGCTGTATGCTGAAATAAGCCCTTTACTTTCCAAGTTGCTTTTGGTCATGGTATTTTATTGCAGAAGTAGAAACCCTGACTAAGACAGGGCAGCTCTTTTGTGTGCTTGGTGGTTAGGTAGAAATAAAATGATCTAGGATAATCTCACATAGAAGAACCAGGCTGTCTACTACATAGAATCTTATTCAGTCAGGGGCCAGTATAGATTTTTGTTTTTATTTGCTTATTTTTGTTTTTTGTTGTTGTTGTTGTTTGTTTTTCACAGAGCAAGTAATTATGTTCTAAGAGTAAGCAAGTGGAAGGCTTCTTAAGGTTTTACTGGGGCTGGTTCTAATGTCAACTTGCCACAAATTAGAATTCCTTGAGTAGGGAGCCTCATTGAAAGAAGTGTCCTGATTGCCTTGATTAATGTAGAAAGACCCAGTCCAGTTGTGGGCAGCATCTTGTGGTAGAAGCCCAGATAAAAAGGGTACAGCAGAAGGAACATCATCTCACCCTTTGCTCACTTGGCCTTCCTCTTGCCCTGAGTTAATTTACCTGTTGCTGATGTTGCGGCTGCTTCCTATGCTGATATTAGAACTAGCACTTCCAAATTTTCATCCTGATTGAGAACCAGCAGTTTTCTGGGCTTCTGGCACCATATATCCTTGCAGACTGAGCAACTACCAGTCATTGTCCCCCTCCCCACCCCCGGTGAGAGACACCGTTTTGAGACTATTCTGACTACTGAGGCACCTAGCCCCTAGACCAAGTAACTCCTAGATTCTCAGCTCTCAAGTGTGATTCTGCTGTAACCATTTTACTATTTTAAAGCTGAATTAGTGTATATATTCATCCCATTGGGTTTGTTCCTCTAGAGTAATCTAATACAGGCTTAAACTAAAAATAATAATAATGATGATGATGATGACAATCACACTCAACATTCTCTTGGTCAAACACTAATCACATGTGCAGCTCAAATTCAAGCAGTAAAAAGCAAACTTGCACTTCACGAAGCATCAAAATTCTCATGAAGGAATGTGTGCTCTTCAAGCTTATTACAAAATTAGGCAGAATATTTGGTTATAAAGACCTTAACAATGGCTGTGTGTTTAATGCATTCTCAACATGTGCCAAACTTGTATCCTTTGTATGGTTTTGCCACCAAAACCCTGCCTGTCGTAGGTGTCTTATTGGGGTTACTATTGCTGTGATGAAACACTGTGACAAAAAGCAAGTTGGGGAGGGAAAGGTTTATCTAACTTACACTTCCACATCACTGTTCATCAATGGAGGAAGTCAGGACAGGAACCTAGGGGCAGGAGCTGATGATACTTATACTGGCTTGCTCCTGCCTTGCTTGCTCAGCCTGCCTTCTTATAATACCCAGAACCACGAGCCCAGGAGTGGCTCCACCCACAAGGGACTGGACCCACCTACATCAATCACCAATTAAGGAAATGCCCTACAGGCTTACCTACAGCCTGACCTTATGGAGGCATTTTCTCAGTTGAGTCTCCCTCCTCTCTAATGACTGAAGTTGACACAAAACTAGACAATATAATAGGTCTAAGAGGAATATTAAGCAAATATATTATAATAAAATCTTTGGAATGTGTTCTGAAAACAGATTTTAAAGATTCTTTGATATAAAAACATAGTTAATTAAATGCAATTTTGCCACAAAAGTATATTTAATTCATGTCCTACAAAATATTCAGCCAAATAAATACTGATGCTAAAATCTGTGGCAACTTAGCTATTTTTCTTCAACTCCTAAGTTTCCTAATTTATATTTTCAGACACATAAGAAGTGGGGATTTTAAGAGGAGATATTTAATCATACTCAATATGTAATTTGTGCAGTACCATTATTTTGGGCAATAGATTTTCTTTATAGTAGGAAAATAGAGTATATAAATTCTACATCGTGTGCTGGGAAAGAATCAGTGTAGCTACATACTTCTCATGCTTCAAGGATTTTTGCTGTAATAGAAATCTATAGGAACATGACACATTCGAACTTCACTGCCTCAGCGTGTCAGCAACAGACATGGTAAGAATACATTCCCATGAGTTCTACTTGCTGAAATAAAGCACGTACGCTGTGTAATAGCTAAACAAATATTACTACTTTGTTTACAATTTTAGAAGCCATTTTTCCTTGTCAAAGAACTTTGAAACAATATGTGCATTTTAAAATTGGGCAGATTAAATCAGTTTGCAGATACTTATGTTTCTATATGTAATAATTCTCAGGGCTGAAATTTGAGATGATGGGAGAATATAATCATCTACCCTATCCCTGTTAACTACCAAGCATAGTCATACACACCTGCAATCCAGCACTCTGAAGGCGGAGGCAGGCAGACGATTGTGAGTGCAAGGCCAGTTCAGTCTAAAGAGTGAGTCCAGACCAGCCTGGACTAAAGAGTTTTCACTCAAAGAGAAGACAGTGTAAGAGTCTTTAAGCATGTGAAACTATACCCAAGCTTGAACATACGATGAAGAAGAGCACAGCTTGAGCATTTGAGCCTTTTGAGTCACCCCTTCAAAATCTTGCAATAGTTCAAAAAGCTGAGACATTAGAATAATAAAAATCATGAGCTCAGCTGTGTTTCCTACTTTATTTTCCTTGTTCTATTCTTATTCTTATATTTATATATAAAATATCTTATATTCATTTAAAATATAGTTGTTCTAAAAACCTTCATGTTTCCACAATCTTTGCTTCTTCTCAAAGATAATCTTTCATTAACCAAATGCTTATCATTTATTTTTGTGTTTCTAATATTTAACATCTATAAATATATGAGTGGTATATTGATCTTCAAGTATTAATAATGTATAAATGATATCATACTGTATGTGTAACATATTTATCCTTACAGTGATGAATATTTTAAATATTTCCAGTGCTTCCCCTTTTTCAGCAATGATGCCATAAAGTTTTAAACAAATCTTCTTTTGTATGGGAAAGTTTCTCTGCAAAAAAAAAGTGTTATGAGGATTATGTGTCTGCAGCTTTACTATATATTTTTATAGTTCATCAGCTGTATCTGAAAATATCTGGGTTTTTGACAAATTTTCTTTCTAACAGAAGTTAGGTTGTACCTCTTTGTCGTGGCAGAATGACATCTCTAGCCTACTGTTATTCTTTCATCCTCTGTACTAAGAACTCAGTCTAGGACTCCACTATGACACTTGTCCACCTATCTCATCAGAACTGTGAACCATGCTGACACTACAAGGAGGAACCATATCAACAATGGCCCCTTGTTTCACAGCAAGGAAGGAGTTTATTTGGTGCTAGCTTGATGTAACTAATGTGAGAATGGGCACTTCTTTGTATGGAGAAAATGTCTGATTAAAGGTTGATTGTATCCCAGTAAGACGTACTCAAATGAGTTTACAGAGGTCCAGAGATCACAGAGCAAAACTTTTATCTTCTTTTGTAGCCTAGAATTATTGTTGAGAACCTCTTCCTCCATTGTGTGTGTGTGTGTGTGTGTGTGTGTGTGTGTGTGTGTGTGTGTGTGTGCGTGCACAGAGAGAAAGAGTGGGAGAGAGAGAGGGAGGGAGGGAGGGAGGGAGGGAATGCACTTGAGTGTTATCCATCTTCATTTTGTTCAGATGGAGTCTGCCTTGGCCCAGCACTCTTGGATTAAGTTAGGCTGGCTAGCCATCAGCCCCAGAGATCCGCCCATCTCTATCTCCCTGGGATTTTGACTACAAACACATGCTAATATGCTGCTGTGGGATGTTCTGTATGTCAAATGTGTTGCTGATTAGTCAATAATTAAAACACTGATTGGCCATTGGCAGGAAGTGTAGGCGGGACAAGGAGGAGAATAAAGCTGGGAAGTGGAAGGCTGAGTCAGAGAGACACTGCCAGCCACCACAATGACAAACAGCATGTGAAGATGCCGGTAAGCCACGAGCCATGTGGCAAGGTATAGATTTATAAAAATGGATTAATTTAAGCTGAAAGAACAGTTAGCAAGAAGCCTGCCATGGCCATACAGTTTGAAACCAATACAAGTCTCTGTGTTTACTTGGTCGGGTCTGACGGCTGTGGGACTGGCAGGTGAGAGAGATTTGTCCTGACTGTGGGCCAGGCAGGAAAACTCTACCTACAATATGCCTGGGTTTTTTTTGTTTGTTTGGCATGTACTTACTGTGCATGTGTATCTGCATGTTCATGTGTGTATGGGTACACATGTAGTTGCAAGTTCACCCATGTGGAAGTCAGGTATTGACACTGGGTGTTCTCCTCAGTCATTTCTCTCACTTGAATCCAGAACTTGCCAATTTGGCTAGTTTAAGCAGGCAGCTTGCTACAGGGACTGCTTGTCTTTGTCTCTTGTGTCCTAGGGTGACAGGCAGATCTCTAAACATCATTTATGTGAACTCTGGGATCCAAACTATGGTCTCCAGTGTACATGGAAAGCACTTTACCCATTGATGCATCTCCTCAGCCCACACATGGCTTTTTGTGTCAGTTCTGAGGTTCAAACTCAGGTCTTCATACTTGTGCAGCAAACACGTTACCAAATGAGCCATCTCCCAGTCTTTGTTAAGCATAATTAATCTGCTGTCCTAAGTTCTCTTAGAAAGTCTATTTACCGGGAAGTGTTTCTTGTTTTGGGAAGAGACATCTTTAATTTTCGCTGGATTACAGCTCAAGATCCAACTTTTTCCCCCTGATTACTGACATTCCCCACAAAGTGATAGACTTATTTGTGTCTGTAGCTCTGATGCTGATCTTTCAAACAGTATCATATTTGTCTCATAAGTAGCATGATCATAACCTCATCACTCCCAGATGATCCATTTATTACAGGTGAGGCAACTGAGAATAAGGGAATAAAAGCAATCCCTCAAAACAGCTGTAAAGTAGGGAAGGTTGGGACATAGCTCACTCTTTCTGCTTCTTAGCAAAATAATGTTTCTACTATATAATTTACCCAAAATTATTTCCTTTAGTTCTTACAGCTTTTCTCCTGAAATTCTATTGATGTTGCTAAACAAATTAAGTTTTGAAATGTATTCTTAGTAATGTTCTGTAAGTATGACTTTAACCTCAACATTATGTAACACTGTAGGCAGTATCCTAGTCAGAAACATTCTTTCAACCTATTGACTTACAGCAACAGTTACAGAGCAGAAACAGATCCCCATAAAGTTAGCTCAACATTCTTAATTTTCAGATGAGATAATGTAGGTGAAGTCTAAAGAGGTTATGTTACTTGATCAGTGTCATGAGGTTTATAGTTAAATAGAATAAATAACTAATAATAAATACATAATACAAATTCTAGTATTCACACTCAAGATGTGAAAGACATGAATCAAAGATGAGTGGCTGTACCACATAATGTAGAGGCATGAGAGTTTCACAAGAAGTCCAAATTAGGCATTGGGTTTTAGGCAAAGTAAATTTTGAGATACTGACAAGATAGTGGAAATAATGATTAGGCAGTTGGACCCAGTAGCCTGAAGTTTGATGGATATGCTGGAGTATAGCAGGGTCTCTACTATAACAAGCATGGAATGAGGGGGTGGGCAAATTGATAGAGCATCCTGTAATAAAGAGGCTAGCAGATAGAGACTGCTTGGCTTGACCTATAGTCTATATGCCAACTCTTACTACTATAGTTTTGTGAAGACAGGCTAAATTAATAGTTATTGAATATCTATAGGCAAATAATGTTAGTAGAAACATTGTGATATAATAGGATGATCCTGGATTTTAAACTAGAACATGATGCTCTTTCACAGAAGAGAATATTGTGAAATATTACTTTAACTACGTAAAGACGTTACATTTGTTTACCCTGCATTTGTTTAATTATGTAAAGATGTATTGCTTTTACCTTGCCTGCCTAAGGCACCTGACTGGTCTAATAAAAAGCTGAATGGCCAATAGCTAGGGAGTAGATGGATAGGTGAGCTGTCAGGCAGAGAGAATAAGTAGGAGGAGGAATCTAGGCTCAGGAGAGAGAACAAGGAAGGAGAGAATGAGGGAGAAAAAAAGGGAGACGCCCAGGATCAGCCAGGCAAGCAGCCACCAGACAGACACAGAGGAAGCAGCAATGTAGGACATACAGAATGAAAGAAAGGTAAAAAGTCCCAAGGCTAAATTTGATAAAGAAAAACAGGTTAAATTGATATAAGAGCTAGTGGGACAAGCATAAGATAAGGCCAAACATTCATAATTAATAATACATCACTGGGCGCTGCTAGTCTGAGAAAGCCTGCTACAGAATACAGCTTCAATTGATGTGAGTCATGAATCAAATGGGCAGACAACCTTCTCCTGCCTGCACACTGAAGGACTGACTCAGCTGTAGTTACCATGTTTTAAAGAGTTATTTAATTTTTAAAACATGTATGAATGTTTTGCCTACATGTATACTTGTGCACCACCATGCCTGTCAAGTTCAGAAGAGGGTGTTGGAGTCTCTGGTACTGAAGGTAGAGATGGTTGTGAAATACTTTTGTAGTTGCTGGTAATCAAACTCTGATCGTCTACAAAAGCAACATATTTATTAACCACTGTGCATCTCCAGGCCCTATAGTCACATTTCTTAAGGTCATACTCCTTCCACTGGCTCACATTCCATGACTGATTTATGAAAGAATAAAAATGCTGGAGTCTTAGCTTTTTCAACTTGACACATGCTTAAGTCATCTGAGAAGAAGTCTCAAATATGAAATTGCCTAGATCAGACTAACCTGTAAGCAGTCTCTATAGGATTTTCTTGATTGGTAATTGATGTAGGATAGCCCACCCACTGAAGGCAGCACCTTCCGTAGGTACATGGTCTTAGGCTATATTAGGAGAATAGCCAACATGAGCATGAGTCACCAAGCTTTGTTCCTCCGTGGTTTCTGTTTCAAGTTCCAGCTTGAGTTCTTGCCCTAACTTCTCACATTGATGGACTGTTCCCTGGAAGCATAAGCCAAATAAACTTTTCCTCTCCTAAATAGTTTTTGGTCAGAGGGTTTTATCACTGCATCAGAAATCAAACTAGAGCAAGCATCTAGACCTAGTTCAGTATGATGCTGTAGAGAACACTGTAGAATTTATCCTGGTAGAGTTTCTTATCATTAGGATTTCTTGTAGCCCAGCTTTTCCTTATGCTCAGTACTGCTACTCTTCCTCTCTTCACAGATGTTGATGTCAAAGGCAGTCTTTAATAAACAGTGCAAGGATTAAAATATATCCTGGTACCAGCTCTCTAGAGTACCCAACTCACAACAGTCCACGTTATTTTTCAACTCCATTATTTACCACATAAATATATTTGTGGTTGGTTGAAAACCTATTAACCAAGTTTTCGATACTATTACTAAATGGCAGATTCTCCTTCTCAATCTGTAAAACTAACTGGCTATGGCTGCTTCAGTGAACTAAGGAACATAGTAGGAAAGGCTTTAGTGTGATGTATGACTTTGACACTGGGGAGTAAAGGACATGGGGCTTCTGTTATTTGCTCTTGGGATGTTCATTCTGAAAGCCTTTCGCTACCGTGTGAGAAATTTAACTTCCATGAAGCTGCCATGGAGACAGAGCAAGTAATGAGACCATAAGGAAACCCGTATCTAAAGAACTCTAACTGCTTTTAGCTCCCAGCTGTTTGCATTGTCCTTGAACAGTGACTAAATGTGTAAATAAAGCCTTTGAGGTAAACTCAATTCCAGCTAATATGAAGTTGCAACTGCATGAGAGTCCATATCTAAAGAATAGCAAAGAAATTACCCTAACTGGACATCATATGCTACCAAGTAAAACCCACAGTGACAGAAATGGGTTACATCTTTTTGAGTTGTTGATCAAAGGAGTCTTATAGACTGCCCCCCAAACCTTACAGGCTGTTGTCAATGACACTGATTACCTTCTTCATCCTGAAAGTCAAGTCACTACTGAGGAGAAAGAAAATCATCAATTTCACTCAGCTATGGACCCTTGAGTTACAATAGCAACTTGCCTACAATATGCCCCCTAGTACAATAGTAGCACAAATGTTACAGCAGTATCCAACTACTTTCTAAAATTGGATTTAAGGCCTGCTCTGTGAGATATAATCCATACATGACACTATTAATGAGGACAAGAACCTAAGACTAAATAGGTCATGGACCCTAGGGTTCTTTCCCATAAGTTCTGTCCCCCTACTTCCGATAAATGAACATAACAATAAAAGTGACTCCTAATGATATATTAATATACTCAAAAATCACTGCATTGTTCAACAATCAGCAGAGTAGATTTTTCTTGCTGTAAATGGTAATTAATATAGAGACCCACACTGAACAATGTGCAGAGAATGATAGACTTTGGAGCACTCAGCACTAAATGGGATGTCTTTATCACACTTTTCCCCTCAAGGCTCAGGGAACTAGGCAGAAGAGGAGGTGGAAAGAATCTAAGAGCCAGAGGTGGTGGACAACTCCAGAGAAACAGCAATTTTCAGACATAACAGAGCTGAGGCACATATGAACTGTGACAGCATGCACAAGACCTTCACAAGTTCAAGCCAGACAAAATCCCAGCATGGAGAAAAGGAAGTTGGCACAAAGTCCCAACCCTAGCCAAGAAGCTGTTTGAAATTGATAGCTACTAGGGGAGAGAAAATCTGTTTTCTCTAATGGAGTGCCACTGGGTATATCAACCACACCTCAGGGTAGGCTTTATGCTTAGGAGCAGTTGGCTAGCACAAAATAGCTTTCATTTTGGGGTGTGTGTGTGTGTGTGTGTGTGTGTGTGTGTGTGTGTGTGTACTTTCTTCATTTTTATTGTAGGGTTTTTAGTTTAGTTTTGTTTGTCTGTTGGTTTTGTTGTTGTTGTTTGCTTGTTTGTTTTAAGAGGGAGAAAAGTATCAAGTAGAATCGGAGGACCTGGAAGGAGTTAGGGAGGGAAAATTATTATCAAAATATGTTTTTGGGTTTTTTTTTTTACAAAAAAAAAGACTAATTGAGCCAAGGCAAATCTCCAGTGAGCAAAATAAGTGAATTATTGTATTAAGCAATTGTTTCAGGGTGGACTGTTTCTAGATACAAAATAGCTGCAAGAATAACTTAATAAAATTAATCCTCTCATTCTCAATGTCTTGATCTATAACATGAGAATATTTTCTAAGCCCCCTGAACTCATCTTACATCTAACCATATTGAGGAAATAACATTAATAGTATGTGTAAACTTGTTTTACAAGCTGTAAGAGGCATTAAAGGAACGATTTATTATAATTATCACTATAAATCCTCATTAGCTAGGAGCTGATTGTACAGAATACCAAAAAAGCAAGTTGCTAACCTCAAGGAGAATGATATTAGCTCTCAGTTTACAATTATTTATCATAACTACAAAAATTTAAATAGAATTTTCTTGAATGGAAAATAAAAAACAAGTGGATTTAAAAAGAATAATGCAATGTTTGTTTTTCTTAATCTACTCCTTTTGTATAGTGCAGATTAAAGGGCATTTTCAAGTATGTCTGTGAGAAGTGAAACTTCATGTGCTCCTACTATTCCTGTGTTTTTCCCATTGAACTGCCCACTGCCATCCACTCTTTATCCTTTCCCTATATATTTTGAATGTCCATATCTTTAGCTAGATATAAATGTCTTTAAACAGAAAGTGTAGGAATTCTTCAAAGTCATGCCCTGAAAGTGTGATGTTTTGTAAGTAAAAGGTACATAACAAATTCATAAATTAAATTCAAAAAATACAAATATGATTTGATTAATTTGGGAAATCAGTGGTTATTTATTACTAATCTCCTGTTTATTTAATTGAGAATTCAACTACCTGCTTACTCTAGTTTCTCCTCAGTTTTTCAATTTTTCTGTTTTCCAACCATCTGCCAAATACTCTAGTCCTAGCCCCCTCCCTCCTATTCAGGCACATATGGGATTTGGATTTCTGAGCTCCATGTGATGAATAGCTATTAATCACGGTGAATTATAATTTGAGTAATGTTTGTTACATTGGGTGGAGCATTTAACTTCTGGTCCAAAAGCCTCCCAGAATTCTTGTTCCCTGTGATAGACTCACAGGATCCTCGGTGACTAACCCATTAGCCCTGCTTCTTTAGTGTTTAACCAGAAATACTGTCCTCCTCTTATGACCTGAAACACAAATGTAGCATCAATAGAAAACAAATTTTTGTTACCTTTTAATCCCTTGATATTTAGTCATCTGCTCTCCCCCTGCAGCACTTCCTGAAATAGCCTTGCTGATATACTTAGTGACCACAGTTGATGGATGAGTTTGGCAAAGCTTGAGAGCAGACAAATCACAGCTCAGGTACAATTTCTCTCCATTACAATTCCTTATCAGTGGAATCTAAATTGCTTTAGCAATTCAGCACAGAAGTTGGGATGCCAAATTGTTACTATAGAGACCACATAACGCTTCTAATGACTGAATCACATGCACTCTTTAGGCTTTCCAAACTCTACATTAAATTATGTTAAAATTGTGTTCCAAATTACATATGGAGTTGTCTTTGATAATTTCCTCAGGGTAAAGACTTGATGAGAAAATTTTATTTAGAAAGATTTTTAGGGAGAGCCATCCAAAACATTTGTGCCCAAGTGAAGAAGATAGAATTGGTCAGCAGAATTTGAACTGCGGTGCGATCAGAACAAAGGCCTCACCTGATGGAAACAGGGGCTGTTCAGAGGACGCTTGAGTATTGCAGTGTGTGAAGCAGAGCTTTTACATGCCTACATCAAACAGTCTCGGATATGGATCACCACAGAGAAGGAGGGGAAACTCCCAGTTGGACAGCCTCTTTCAGTGAAGGCAAGGTCTGGGGAAGGGGGCTCAGTGGTCAGGTGTCAGTAGTTACTACATGTTCAACTTGAAGGATCCTGTCCCAACAGGGTTTCTGAATGCTGCAACACAGCCTCTACTATATGAGTAATATAATTTTTCCCCATTTTATCATTTTTAAATGTGTGTACAGATGTATGTATGGGTGCATGTGCACATGTGTACAAACGGGGGTGACAAAGTTTAACACTGGGTAGTGTTCTCTATTGCCCTATACTTTATTTTCTGCGGAAAAAGTCTGTCACTCAACTTGGGCCTTGCTGTTTCTACTAGACTAGCTGGCCACCAAGGCCCTGGGATTCACCTGACTCCATCCTCTGGCACCAAAGTTACAGTACATGCCACTGAACCTGACTTTTTACATGGGTGCTGGAGAATCTAACTCAAATGTTCATGCTTGCACAGCAGACATTTCTATATCCCCAACCCCAAACACTTCTAATAATAGGATGGGCAACTCAACAACACATCATTTCCTATTAAAAGTATTTCTTCAGTTTTTGCCTACCCTGGTATGTATGTTTGGCTATTATTTCTGTCTCCAACTAGAAAAATTATAACTCTCATAAAGATATAGCTCAACTATCACCTGGGAAAACCATTCCAGGAAACTTCTTCTTGTGGACATTCTTGTGCTCTATACTAATCCCATAGTAGAGGTTTGTTCTGATTGAGGAAAAGGCTCTGTAAGCAGATGATGGTAGAACCAACTGCTCCTCAGCTATGAGAAAAAAAAATCCAAAATGAAAGACAGACTGGAGCAGTGTAATAATTAAGGAATGAATAAGAACATTCTAGGTCTTATGTGTTTTCTAGGGTCTTACACAGATAACACCAATCCTGTGCATCCCAGATTATTTTGTCAATAGATACAAAGTGTTTTGTAAGCTAGATTATGTTCTCTTTTCATCTTTTTCTACAAACTGTTCCCCATTGTTAGTCACAAAGCTTTAGCAAAGGCTTGTTTAGTCTTATTGTTTACTTCAGTGCTTTAAACAGAATAGATCATTTCAATTCCTTTTCAGACTTTTGGTCTGCCATCATTGACTTAATCCCTAGCCATGGCTGCAGTTTGGTCATGGTATCAGTTATTGAGAACCTTTACCAAAGAAGAAGGCAAAACTGGGAGATAACTCTGGGTTGCTATGAATCCTTTTCCTATTCCAAACCCTTTCTTGGGTCAACCTTGGGTTATTTGTCTTAAGTTTTATTTTCTAGGAAAGCAATTTCTTTACACTTACAATTAAAATTATTTGTATACAAGTTTTACTGCCTCATTAGACCTGAAGTTACTAGAGATAAAAAGTAAATTTGGGGAAATCACCAGAAGCCTTAATTTCCCCATTTGTAGAAATGAGTGGCTATAATTCTTCAAAGGCTCTTCCATCTGCAGAACTTGCTCATTTTGTGTGAGTCAGCCTGAAATGCTAGGATGTCAGGGTTCTAGAAAGGCTAAGAATGCCTTATCTGTGCTTTCCACATTAGTTTGCTGGCGGACAGACTGCCTACATCATTTTTGCTGCTGTCAGGCCAAATAACAGCTCTGGAAAAACAAAGTAAAACAAGGCAACTTCACAAGAGCCGTCATTAGGAACTCGGGGGCAATTTGACTTAGAGCGGCTTGAAATTTCAAAGGAAAAGCAGAAACCACAATCTGTTTTCTCATTTGCTTCCTGCTTCCTCTTTAATCACACAGGCTCTGTCTCCCCAAAGATCTTCCTCTAAACAGCAAACACATTGCACAGCTTGACCTGTAATTTAAATCACAATTAAGCTTCCAGTTAGAATGTATCTTCATCATAAATCTGCTATGGATCTCCCAGTGTTTTGTTTAATTCCCTTATCCTCTTAAGCAGCATGACCCCAGTTTTATTTTCCCTTGACATAAAATGCTGAATTATAGCTTATTTATGAGTTTCATGAATAAGACTAATTTTGTTGCCATTTGCAGAAAAATTCTCACCAGGTTATTATACTCCTAGATCCCATTAACTCATAAAATATACAAAATAAAAATTATTCCAAATTAGTCTTCCAAGCAGAACTGCAGACAACATTTCTTTGTATAAAAAGATGCCACCAACCAGCACTAATGGGAACATCTCCTCTTTTCTCCCTGGCTCAGCACTGTACCTATACTACATTCAATTGGGTTTTTATAAAGATTTGTAAAGCTGCCTATTAACTTGTTATGGTTTTTATTCTTAATGAACATTGCTTTTACAATAAGAATTCTACAGTGTTTACAATGATTCCAATTTTATGTTTTTGTCTGAAGTCTGGGCACCAACTATAAACACATACTAGAGTGGAAATGTTGGACCAGCTGGTGAGCTAAAATAGTTGGGGTTTCGATGACTTGAGGGCTTTGGGAGTCACATGGGAAGAGCAGTGGCCTCAAGTATTAAAGTTAATAACCACTGCAAGGGTAACCTAAGATTACTGTAAACATTTGTGCTTTAAATCAATAAGAACTGATATCCACCAGGATGTAAAATGTATGTGGCAGAAATTGTTAAGGTTCATTGACAATGTAAGGTTTCAGATACTTTGTGAATGAATGGATGGTCTTTTAGTCTAGGCAGTGCTTATGTTCAAAGTCTAGACCAGAGACTTCCCTCCCTCATCTGCAAAACAGAGATGATAACAATAAAATAGTGCTTCATGAAGTGGCTTAGGAAAAGTGATTGGGACTTAGTGAAGCACAAGTCAAGATTTTGAGCAATAAGATTACTATTAACAATAACCTTAAATAACATAATCCAAAAATAACGTTATTTAAATTTTCCAAAGAGGGACAGCAAGGGAAAAATGTTTGAAAGTGCAAACATTATTCTTTATCCTAGAGTGTGAAAATGTTAACTTTTAGCCTCAAAAAGATTTTGTTTTTGTAAAAATTATCTGAACACCATTTATAACAACATTCTGGTTGCAAAACAAATGCTTTACACATGTAGGCAAATAAATGAATTGCCTTAATATTATAATGTATTGGCTTTTATGTGTACCTAGGTCATACTAGGTCTGTATGTCACTTATTTTCATAAAAACCTGTGTTTTCCCCCAAGCAATTGCCCAAGGAAGACTAGGAGAGGATTCCTTGAAGTGCCATAAAGAACACAGAGACATGATTTTCATTAACTATTCAAAAGGGATATCAGAACTAAGCATTGAGGCTGATACCTCACCTGAACTGCACTATGTCATACAAATGGCAACAGTTTTAAGAAAAAAAAATTCTCAATTCTCAAAAAAATGTCTTGATGGTATCTAATCATATCCTGAAGACCATCAAAATCCAAAGGGCAAAACCACTCTATCTGAATAAGGAGAGTAGAGATTTAAAGGCAACCAACTGAAGTGTAGGGATTCCCAATCTGTCATCTACCCACAGTTGGATAGAGGTGAAGCAGAATTCAATGTGTAGATATGGTCAGAACGAGAAAGAGAGGGGAAGTAGTGACCAACATGACTTCTAACTTCCCATGCACTTTATTTTTTTGATGAATTGTGGAGATAATCATTAAGAAGTTTAAATGTGGGAAGAAACTGAAAAATATGGACAAGGAATGGATGCTCTGTAGCCTGGAAAGACTGGCCATCTTTATGTGTATGTTTATATAGTTGCTTGCCCACTCAACAAACATTCATTAGTAATTCTGAAAGAAACTGGCTGGATTCTAGATTTCCAGAACTAACACCAATGACAATGTACTTACAGGTGGATGTCCAGGGATGCCAATGGGGAATTATCTTGGTTACTTTTAAAGGAAGTGGGATGATTGACCCAGAGCAGGCAACATTCCCTGGTTGTTGTCATTGATTGTGCAAGTGTTCTAGAAAAGGAGCTGAGCAGCAGTATGTACTCATCTCTGTGTTTCCTGATTGTGGATGGCATGTGACCACCTTCTTCAAGCCTCTGTTGCCTGGACTTCCCTACCATAGTTGACTTTACACTTGTACTCTGGGTGAAATAAGACCCTTTATCCTTTGAATTGCTTTTGTCGTGTAATTTATAAAAAACAACAAGAAAAGAAACCGAGATAGTGGGAAATAACCTAGAGAACATTTAGCAGGAGTCTGTCTACATAATAAAGGGCACAAAGGAAGGTTAGTCATACAGTGACAGCTGCTAAGGAGGTAGGCCTTGGATTCCAGTCTTACTGATTTTTATTTATTTTTAAGACAAGGTCATGTGTATATCAGGCTGGCTTCAAACTCACTCAAATATCACAGAGAAGGACCTTGAACTTCTGAACCTGTTTCTAACTAAGGGCTGGGATTGCAGGTATGTCCACCATGCCTGCTTTAGAATTTTAGTCTTTTGTTCTGAAACCACAGCTGTCCTATAGCATAGGAGAGGCTTGTTTCTAGCTCCCTCCAACAAACGACACTTGGAGAAGGATGTGATGCTGAGAGTTCTCTGAAGCATACGTTGGTAGATTCATCTATAGTAGATGCAACCTTATGAATGCTGCAGTAGCCAGTGATGGCATTACACAGTCCATTCATTTAGCCAGCGAAGAACTTTCAAGGCCTTCAATATGAGATCTAAGAAAAATGACCACTATTGCTAAGCTGTGGAACCTTCAAATATTGTATATTTTATGGGCCATACTGTATATTTCAGTATTCAGTGCATTTTTAAGTCTTTACATTTTGCACATCCTTAAATTGGACCCCAAAGTAGCAGTGCCAATGACAATGTCCTAAATGGCAGTCTGGGCTCAGCTCAGGCTGCACTCTGATTGGGTAAATACAATTACTAGCAAGTAAACAAATCCTAAATCTCAGCATTCCTCAGAAATCTTCTGAAGTGAGTTTATGTTTGTCAGGAAAAGCCATTACTTCACTTATCTGCCCCCAACAGCCAACTACTGGCAATCAGCATCTAGTTTCCAGTCAACTCAAACAAGACTGTAACAGATCAAAGGCCCAAAACTAGCCCTCAGGCTGTTCTGGCCTGCACCCCACCTCCCACTGCTCTAACTCCCAAGCTATTCTGGCTCCCATGCACCCCCTCTCCTTAAAATAGACAAGGTTTTCCCTTCTTTTGCTGTTCTCTCTACCCACACTCCAAGAGACAGCCTGGTGGTTTGATTCCCCAATAAAACTTTCTCTCTACGCAAAGAGTGGTCTAATTCAGTGATTTTACTGAACCCCGGCTCACACACACAAATACTATGAACCTGTTCATATTAACCAATGTTTGGTATATTCCTACTAAGTGTTTGTCACTGAGGTGTGTCAAAACGGTCTACCACAAAAGGAATACATGTCAGAAGAAAGTGTGGATAAAGAGTTAAATGAATATACAAGCGCCTATAAGAAGATAGATGGAAGCCAGGTGGTGGTGGCAGACTTAATATCCCAGACTTGGGAGACAGAGGCAGGCAGATTTCTATGAGTTCAAGACCAGCCTGGTCAACAGAGCAAGTTCGAGGACAGCCAAGTCTACAAAGAGAAACCCTGTCTCAAACCCCTCCCCTGACAAAAAGAAAAAAAAAGATGGAGATATAAACAATCTATCAGTAATATCAAAGTTAAAATTAGGATGGTACATTAACTATTTCATAACTGACTTCTGGACATTCTGTAAATGTCTTCTAAATTTACTCACTAATTCATCTATTCATTAGAGAAACTATGAAGCACTTCTTTTTTGTCTTCAGTTGGTGCTTGGTTACAATCATGAACAGGAGATGATAATCGGAAGAAACAGACAACAAATACAGTTTGAGAAGAGATAATAAAAAGTATTTCAGCACAAAGAGGTCAAGGTTAATTAAAATGTTCACCAAAAGTGTTTATAGGAGAGAACCAGTCTGCCTCCCTTTTCAGGCATAAAGACCATCTTACAGTAAAGACAAAGTAGGTTCATTCCTGTTTAAGATTAAATTGCTTTTTTCAAGGACTGGTCAATGCCCCACCTGTAATCTTAACTACAAATACATTTGTACAGTCTGTTCCAGTAATGGCAAGCATGTCTTTGTTTCAAAAAGTTATTTATAACAATCTTACAACTCTACCTTTGTTTTAAAAGGTTATATGATCACCTATGACTACCTGTTATTTTGACTACCTTGTTATGCCAACCTTGCAACCATGTCTTTATTTCAGGAGGTCATTAAAAATAGCTTGTTACGCCTATGTTCTGCCCCTGTTACCCCACCTACTTTTTGCCCACCAAATCCCCTATTTGGAAACCTCCTACCCCTGAGCCATAAAGCCTTGTCTCTCACACCCAACGCTGATCTCTCAAACCCCATCCTAATGGGAGGCAGTACATGAATAAAAAAAGCTCACTTGAATTAATTTGGCCATGATGTTTTTGGTCTGTGGTCTTTCTCCTCCTATCATTGAGATTAACAAAACAAATAGTAGGACCACAGAAAGGGCAGAGACAGGTTACTAGCTTGTCTTGGATTTTAAAAACAAGAATGAAACTAGAATGTGAAGAAGAGCTATTTTGACTATGGAGGCCTGTAAAATTGTGTAACAAATAGAGGAAGAAAAATTGCACATCTTGTGGGAATAATCATGTGTGCAGATCTATTTGGAATCTGATAAGAATTGAGCTAGCTAACAGAAAGAAACCAACTGTTGGAAGGACAGGTAGTTCTGCCATTGATTTAAAATAAAAACCAACCAAAGAAACACAGCAAGGGGCCACCATGGCAGGGAGAATAAGAGAAAGAAACTTGTGGAAGAGGCAATAAAAGGAAAGAGTATGACAAAGTAAAGAGGGATGAAATGATAGCTCTGTCTATAAGCTAACAAAAAGTGGAAAGATGGAATGATAAATATGACATGTGCAAGATCAGACTAGATTTTGTTAGTAATGCTTAAAAATATTTTCTTAAGAGATGGTACCAGACTTCTTTAGTAATCACTGGGTTTTAGGAATAGCTATGTTGAACACAGAATGTGAGAATCTGTAAGTTGGGGTCAGTAAAAGAAAAATAATGAATGACCCCTGATATTCTTCATGAACACAAGAGACTCACCCAACATGGTCCTTTGATTGGCCCCTTTGTGAGGGATCTGATCAATGAGCCACAGTAAAAAGTCGTAACAAAAGAATGGGCAATTAAAAAACAAACAAACAAACAAAAAGACAGTTTTTAAACAAATGCTATCATTGAAATTATAATACATTTGTCTAACCATAAGTGAAAGGATATGACCATTAAGGGGAACAGGGAAGATGGCAGAGCTCTACTCTGTCACCCTCAGCAGCCTGAGAAGTCCCACTACCTTTTAGGGACCTAAACTCAGGCCAAATTGGTATTTGAATGAAATGGAGACATGACAACTCCCAGGTATGTTTGAGGAGGTTTTTATTGTAGATATGAGGGAGAATACAGTCAGAGGCATCTGGAAGAGTACAGAGAAGGAAAGAAAACAGCAGACTGAACATGACCAATAAACTGAACCAGGCCATGAAAGGAGAGGGAGGAGAGAGAAGGGACCATCTAGGGAACCAAGGAAACCAATAGAACCAACAGGACAAAAAAGAGCATGTGGCCAAAATGGCAGATTTTTATAGGAAAGAGAAGCTGGGGGAAGGGAAGCAAAGCCACCGGACTGGAGAGGTTTAGCACAGGGGTGTGGTGAGAAGGACTGAGAGGTGTCAGGGTATTGAGTAACCCTGGTGGCCAGCATGTGCTTTAGTATGATAATAAGCACCTCAGTTAGCCATCTGTCCTGAGTTCTTTGGGACCTGAAGGTATTCATGCTGCTGCTTCCCACAAAATGACTAAAGTCTACCAGCTCTTTGGGATTCTACAGTTTGAAGCATCCACCAGTTTTTAGCCCACAGTGATGTAACAAGACATTTACATTGTATCTACTCAATAGTCTGTTCCCAACTGTCTCCTCTACATATGAGGGAGTGTCACTGGCTTGTGCCTTCTTATTCTCTACTTGTGATCTCAGAAGGCAGAGCCATAAGCTTTTCACCCCTTAATGATTTTCTCAAGTTCCTCTGAACTACATTTAGGAGGAATTCTTATTTCTGGAATGAACCAAGACTAAAACTGACAGAGATCACAACTTTTGTGAGCAATTTTAGTAAGTAGTTAGGGTGGGCATTAAACACCTCAATGTCCTTATCCAGAAAAAGTGCATTCATAGCACCACAATAAACAGATGCCCAAGTCTCTTTTGTATGTTGACTTAGATTTCTTCATGCACAAGAAAAATGAATCATGGCATTTGCAGGAAAATAGATGGAACACGAGATCATCTTGTTAAGTGAAGCAGACTCAGAAAGAAAACTATATTATATTTTCTTATATCCTTATATGTGGAATCTAGATTTAAAAAAAAGAAAAAGAAAGAAAGAAAGCTCTTGGAAAGAAGAAGTTTAACACCAGGGCAGAGGAATAGACACGAGACATTAAGGGAGGGGAAATATGAACAAAATACATACTATACATGTATGAACATATCACAATGAAATCCATCATTTTATGTGATAAATATAGCCTAATAAAAAAGTACACTTACCTATAAGTTTTTATTCATTTGACCTAAGGATATCTCCTAGCTATTAATCTATTAAAATAGCCAAAATACTGATGTCTGTCTGTCTTGATACTTAAATTTTTATCCCCCAAATAGATTATGCAATTTGGAAAAATCCACATTACATCCATTCAAAAATTAAAATTCCTTATTCATAAAAAAGTGATCAAAGTAATACAGCAGACCCGAAGGTAAAAATTTATAATTCAACAGAATAAGTGAAGTGAACTCATTGGAGTTCAGGAGCTATAGGAATTACAGTGGACAAAATATGTTTATTAAAGTGATGTTAACTAATTCCACAGGACAAATTGGCTGATACCACAGGAAGGTAGGTAGCATGCTAGTATAGATAAATGAACTGTTTCTTAAACAAAAATCCATAAAATTTAACTAAAGTTGAAAAACAATTTCAAAACAAAAGTCCTACTCTTGGTCATTTAAAATTGGTTCAAAATTGCTGTAAGACCAAGACGACAATGTTAAAATACATACTCAAAATGCTATGATTTAAACTTCTTGCCTCAATGTTCACATTCTCAAATCCTAAATCCAAAGCAACAGTATTAACAGATGGAGCTTGTGGGGCAGTTGATTAGGGATTTATTGGCCTTTATAAAATAGGTCTTGCAAAACTTGTATCTTTACCAGTGGTTCTCAACCTTCTTAATGCTGCAACCCTCTAATACACCTCATGTTGTGGTGACCCTCAACCATAAAATTATTTTTGTTGCTACTTCATAACTTTAATTGTGCTACTGCTATGAATCATAATGTAAGTATCTAATATGCAACTCCTACCAAAGGGTCGTTCAACCTCCCAATAGGGTTGCTACTCACAGGTTGAGAATTGTTGCTCCAAACAGTAAGGATGCAGTTAAGTATGAACTGCCACCCTCACCATACATTGACTCTGCTAGTACTTTGTCATTGGACTTCCCAGATTCCACAAACTAGGGGCAATAAATTCCTATTGTTCATGAGATGTCTGCAGTACTATATTAAAATAGTACACAGGTCTCAAGTTTTTATACCTCACTGTATTGGCTAGTTTTTATGTCAACTTGGCATAAGCTAGTCATGTGAAAAGAGGGAACCCCAACTGAGAAAATACCTCCATAAGGTCTGGCTGCTGGCAAGCCTGTAGGATATTTTCTTAATTAGCAATTGCTATGGGAGTGCCAAGCCCATTGTGGGTGATACCACCCCTGGGCTGGTGGTCCTGAGTTCTATAAGAAAGCAGATTAGGCAAGCCACAGCAAGCCAGTAAGCAGCATTCCTTTGTTGCCTTTGCATCAGCTCCTGCCTCCAGGTTCCTGCCCTGTTTGAGTTCCTGCCCTCACTGCCTTTGATGATGACTATTATATGGAAATGCAAGTGAAATAAACTCTTTCCTCCCCAAGTCCCTTTTGGTCATGGTGCTTCAAAACAGCAAAAGAAACCCCAAAAGACAGTCACCTACAACAGAAGGCCCATTATAAAGCTAAACCCCAGCAGACCATGTGCAGAGGCCTATATTCCCAAGCTGCCTCCATCCCCTAGGTACGCCACAGACCCTAACCAAACTTAGCCTCACCCCATCCTTGTGTAAGCCTCCACTACCCAGGGACACTACCTGAGAACCTGCTGGACAAGGCTGGCTTGGGAATCAAGTAGGTGATGGTCAATCTCCTCCCTTTTCACCACTGTCAATTCTCCAGTCTTGTCCCCAGCCTGACAGCAGACCACCTGCAAGGGCCTGCCTTCCCTTTCTGACTGCACTCCCTAGGGAGGGAATCCACAGACTCTCTAGGCAGACCCAGCTTTCCTTCTCATGTGGATCCTCTTACACACACCCCACTCTAGCCAATCCTCCTTATCCCTTCCTGTCAGACCCTAACACCTAGAAACACATTCTACCTAGGACCCCGCAGTGGCCACACCTGGCAAGGACTCAGGCAACCCACACCTACCACCCTCTTTTAAGATCCAGAAAGGGCAACGAAAACCAAGGAATAGAAAATCCCCACAACAAAGACAAAGCCAGGTATCAACACCTAGAATTACAAACATCCCAAACCCAGATGTCTAGACACCAACATAAAAACACTGTCAATAACCACTACAACAGTATGTCTTCACCAGAACCCAGAAACCCTACTCCAGGAGGCCCCGAGAAATGCAACATAGCTGAAGCACAAGACAAGGAATTCAAGTAGCTATTATGAATATAGTCAAAGATCTGAAAGAAGAAATTAATAAATCCATTAATGAATTCTATGAAAACACAAGCAAACAGTGAAATTAAAGGAAGAAAACAATTTAACACGTGAATCTAGAAATAGAATCATTAATAAACCCCAAACTGAGGAAATCTGGAAATTAAAAATTTAGAAGCTCAAACAGGAACCTCAGAAGCAAGCCTTACAAATACATGAGATGAACAAGAGAATCTCAGGCACTGAAGATACAATAGGAAAAAAAAAGATCCCTCAGTCAAAGAAAATGTTAAATCTAAAAAAATCTTGGTACAAAACATCCAGAAAATCTTTGACACTCTGAAAAGAACAAATCTAAGAATAATAGAAACAGAGGAAGGAAAAGAAACACAAGTCAAAGGCACACAAAATATTTTTTTAAAAATCATAAAAAATTCCCCTAACCTAAAGAAGTATTTCAAGGTACAAGAAGCATACAAAACACCAAATAGACTGGACTAGAAAAGAAAGTCCCCTTGGCAAATAATAATCAAAACACTAAATATAAAACAAAGAAAGAATATTAAAAGCTGCAATGGAAAAAGACCAAGAAACATATAAAGGCAGACCTATTAGAATTATACTGGACTTCTCAATGGAGAATAAAAGCTAGAAGGGCCTGGACAGATGTGCTACAGACTCTAAGAGATCACAAATGCCAGCCCAGACTACTATACCCAACAAAACTTTCACTCACTATAGATGAAAATAAGATAGTCGATGAAAAAGCCAAATTTAAGCACTATGTACTAGTCTAACTCAACTATGTTCATTGCCGCTCTAGTCATAGAAGCCAGAAATTGGAAACACCCTCGATATTCTTCAACTGATTAATGAATAAAGAAAATGTGGTACCTTTACACAATGGAATATCAATCAGCTGTTTAAAAGAAAGTGAAATCATGAATTTGGCAGGCAAATGGATGGAGCTAGATAAAGTCATCCTGAGTGAGGTAACGCAGACCTAAGAAGACCAATATGGTACGTATTCCCTTATATGTGGATGTTAATTGTGAAGTTCTCGGTAAAGAAACTATAATCCATATAAGCACAGAGGTTAAGAATAGACTAAGGGACTAGATGGGAGGGAAGGGTTTCTCTTGGGAAGAAAAACAGAATAGATAGTTACAGATGGACAGTGGGTGGAGGAGCACTGGAACAGGAGTATCAATCAGGGACCAAGCAAAAAGAGAGTAAGGGAGGGATACAGGGTGGGACAGCTAAAACACAGGGCCATTTGGGGGGTCTTGAGGAAACCTGATACATTAGAAGCTCCTTTAACACATATATTTAAGATATCTAAGAGGCTGGAGGGACAGCTCAGTGGCTAAGAGCACTGGCTGCTCTTCCAAAGAACCCAGGTTCAATTCCCAGCACTTGTCTGTAACTTCAATTCCAGGGCTTCTGATACCCTCACATAGACATGTATGCAGGCAAAACACCAATGAACATAAAATAAAAATAAATTATATATAAAAAAGATATCTAAATTGGAATCGCCTAATAATGAGGGAGACAAAGCACCGATTAGACATCTCTCACCAACAAATGAAACCTCTAGTGCTGGGAATGGGTTACATCAAATTAAGAAGTTGGTCAAAGGTGCCCTATAGAAACCTCCAAGCAACACAGGCTATTGTTTGCTCTCTAAAAACTGATGGTAAGGCCCAAATACTGAAGACAACACCAACACAACTCACCAATCACAGAGAAGTCAAGCTGGTGCCTACCTAGGGCCTTCACCCCTACTGAATAGTATTCATGGTGTAGGAAGGTACTCTGCACACGACAAAATCAGAAAGGTAAACACTAACACAGCTACAAAACTTTGGTCTAAAATAGTGACCTGCCTCTAAGATAAGTTGGTACCGTAGTGGTATAAAAGTTGTGGGAGTAACCAACTACTATCTGATTGGAATTAAAGTCCACTCCATGAGACGGAATCCATGGTCAACATTGCCCGAGTGGTCAAGAACCTGAGACTAGATAGGAAATGGATCTAGGAGACAACCAAATATTACCGTCCTGCTAACAGAATGTAGCAACAAGGCTCCTAACAACATTCTGCTATACTTATAGATGAGTATATTGCTCAGCCATCATCAAGAGAAGCATCCTCCTGCAGGAGATAGGAACGAATACAGAGACTCACAACTGGACAATGTGCACAGTGAGACCTTGGAACACTCTGTCCTAAATGGAATGTCTCCATCAAATCCCTCTCCTCAGGGTTCAGGGAAGAGAAAGCAGAAAGATCCTTTGAGCCATGGAAGGCACCAAGGAAAACAATGTCTCCAAGACAGAACAGGACTGATGCAAATATGAACTCATAGGACTGTGGCAGCATGCACAGGGCCTGCACAGATCTAAGCCAGATGGGGTCCCAGTGCTGAAAGGGGAAGTAGAAACAATCTCCTATCCCTAACTGAGAAACTATATCCAATTGAAAACTGCCTGCAAAGGACAGATTTTTTTCAGTGAAGTATCACTGGGTATAAAAACCACACATAAGGGCAGTCCCCATGACCAATGGCCAACACAAAACAAACTCAATGGTATTCTTAAAGGGGTTTTGTCTCACAATGTTTGTCTGGACAGTTTTTTTTTTTAACCTTACAGATCTTTTGCTTATGTATTATGGTTTCTGCTTGTGTGTGTGTGTGTGTGTGTGTGTGTGTGTGTGTGTGTTCGAATGCGTCTCAACACATGTATGTTTCCGGTGCCTTTTCTTTGGCTCTTTTTTCCTGTTTATTTTGTCCTACTCTGGTTTGTTTTCATCATTTTATTATTATCATTATTATTTTAGAATCCTGTTTGTATTCTGAGAGAGAAAAGAAAGGGTGTGGATTTGGGTGAGTGAGGCTCTGAGAGGAGTTGGGCCTCTCTCTATATAATCAGAATACACGGCACACAAAAAATTCTATTTTCAATAAAAATAACAAAGCCAAGCCCTTCCCAACTTAGTATAAATATAATTAACCGTAACATCATGTTGTTTTAAAAAACTATACACTGTGTTGACAGGATCAGCTATTACTAGCACTGTAAAATTAGCAATTGTAGATAATGCTTTAAGAGCACATGCTCTGCAGTTAGGCTGCCTGGGAACAAAATCTGTCACTTGATTTAGAAGTCGTTTAACCTAGTGACTCAGAGTACTCATCTGCACAAAACGAAACGAAAACCAACGAGAACACTAGGATTATGCCATGTTTGTTGAGGAATTTTTGACAGCCTTTGAAACACAGCTACCCAATACACAGAACTATGTAAATGCCAACTGTCATAAGAAGCTTCAGCAAGATTTCCTGAACCGTTAGGTTAGCCAGTGCTTGTCGATAAACAGCTTTTCGTCACAGGGAATCGTACAGCCATTTGCCCAGCAGCTGCTACCCAACTTCACGTTAATGCAGGCGAAGGGTCCCCTCTGGAAACTTGAGACTTTTCCCCAAAGCCAGCGCCTTCCTGATTCAACTAATTATAGCCTCCATTTCCCAGGAATCGTAGTAATCCGAAGAAAGAGAAGCCTCAGAAGTCAGTTCTGGCCAACCCGTGTTTTCTACAGTATAACCTCCTCCTAGAAAATCGACCTGGCGGAGGCGGAGCCTGAGGACAGAAGCCGGCGGCCGGAAAGGGCAAGAAAGTGGGCGGGGCCGGGGACGCGCGAGGCCCGGACCAGGAAGACGTGCTGCCCGAGCATGCCTGACACGAATGTCAGCGCGACCCATCTTCATTTGCACTTTCCATGCCCACAACATTGTAGCCCCTACCATCCACTGTCGAAAACATTATTTACTATCGCCATGTTGTTTCCGTATTTTTGCTGGGGTCAAAAGATGAAGCACTTAAGTCAGGCATATGCTAGGCACCAACAGAGGACGGACGCTTCGGAGGCGGGGTCCTTTGCTCGCGCCGAAATTCAAAGGAGCAGTTCCGGCACGGTTGTTGGGCTGCGGCGGATGCTGTCCCCGGGATGGTGGCGTTCGCCCGATAGCACCCCAGTACAGGTCGGGTGGCCTCGCTCTCCGCTTTCGCGTTGTGTAGGAACTTTGCTGCTTTCCTCGGCCGGGGCGGCTTTGTAGCCGGTGCGTTGTGCGGCCTTTGGCTCGGCCTGGTGTCTAGGCGGGAGATGGGGTCCGGGGGCGGGGGAAGGCTCAAGGAGGGACTTCAAGCGATAATTAGAGATCTTGACGGTTGTTTATCCTTAAAGTGGATCAGGAAATACTTGGGGGAAGCGAGTAAACACTGAATTTTAAAAAAGAGGCTGTAGAATGGATTCACCTCGTCCTTAAGGTCCGCTAACTACCCGGGTCCTGAGTGTCTTGCGTTCGGAGGTTCATGGATGTATGTAGGCCAAGGGCATAGCGGAACTTAGGACGAGTTGGATAGACAGATAAATGCTGCTTAGTGTCATCTTTTACTGCCATGGAGGAAAAAGGAATGAGGGAGTGCGTGTGCTTTTACTTAGGGAGAGCCAGAAATATTTACCTAAGGTGACATTTATGCGAAGACGTCTGCAGTAAAGGGGGTATCGCTTCCAGTACCAGGAAAGCACATTTGTGGAGAGGAGAATGAAATGTGAAATTACCAATAGTCTTTATCAACTACACTGTTATTAGACTGCAGCACAAGCCTAGGAAAGTGAACAGTAGTGATAAAGATGGTGACTTCCAGACAGTGGCTAACTGCTGGTTATTTTTAAATCCGAGGAAGCCATTTTTAGAAATAAAGGTAGTTTGGC
The DNA here is from genome assembly GCF_007827085.1 of Peromyscus californicus insignis. NCBI lineage: Eukaryota > Metazoa > Chordata > Mammalia > Rodentia > Cricetidae > Peromyscus > Peromyscus californicus. The sequence continues at coordinate 95,537,301 of NW_026294573.1, read as the reverse complement.
AAGTGTATTTTTCCAGTGCTCCATATTCTTATGTATTGTCATATTTACTGTGATTTGGGCTTTTTTTTTTTTTAATCTACTTATGGGATGCTATTTCTGTTTTATACAGACCTGGCTTGTAGCTTGTTGCCCAACAGAGGCTTACTGGCCCAAGACAGTATAGAAAATGTATGTTAAGTCAATCATTCTCGAAGGATTCAAGTCCTATGCACAAAGGACTGAAGTCAATGGTTTTGACCCCCTCTTCAATGCTATCACTGGTTTAAATGGTAGTGGAAAATCCAATATATTGGACTCCATCTGCTTTCTCCTAGGCATCTCCAACCTGTCTCAGGTAAAGTGTATACTTTATGATTTATGTAAAGTTTGCCTAGGGCATCTTTGTTAATCTTTGGAGACTATTGAATTTTTTTCATTCCCATGTTTGTACTTCATGTGGATTATGGTATATCGCAGTGCAGCAATTTAAGCAAATACTATTATTATTCCATCCTTTAGATGAAAAGATAGAAACTTTGAGGCCTTGCCTCAGTTTCCCCCTCTTAAACTGTTGTAGTAATGCCCACACCATTCAGTGTAGTCTCAGCTTAGAGTTGTGTACCTGCTCTTCTGCCTTACAGTGCCCTTTTAGGCTGTACTAATGGATAGGGTAGCTAGTAAAGTTCATAGACACTACTTACTTGAGTTTTGCAAATTAACTTTTACTACATTAATAAAAATCAGTTCAAAATATAATCAAAGTTTTATTGAAAAAGGTACCTATTATAGGTTATTTATAGTCCTCAGTCCTTGTTTTTCTTGCTGATGGATGTGACTGCCTGTGTTTTACTTAATACTACATAGGTGGGTTTTCCAAAGAAAAACATGTATTTTTAATGCTGCTTTTGTACAATATGAAGTTTTGTCAATGAACTTTTCTTCTTTAATTATAGGTGCGGGCTTCTAATTTACAAGATCTAGTTTATAAAAATGGGCAGGCAGGAATTACCAAAGCCTCTGTTTCAATCACTTTTGATAATTCTGACAAAAAGCAAAGCCCTTTAGGATTCGAAGCTCATGATGAAATCACAGTAACAAGACAGGTAAGTAGATGCCAAATATTTGGATACCTTATATTGTGTGACACTATTTCTGGGGGGTTTACACATCCCAGATAGGGAACCAACAACAGACCAAAGTGTGCGTACCACCAGATTCCAACAGGATGGACAGTGAATTGTACTAGGGATACTCACAGGATTTGGGGTAAGGGATTACTACTTAGAGGGTTGGAAATGACTCAGAGACAGCTGTATCATCCAACATGGTGGCAGCTCACAAAGCTAGGAACCTGAAGCATACTTCCTAGCTTGTAGGCAGCTCAACAGATTGGAGAGTATCTTTTCCAGGTATCTCATTTGATCTAAACCTCTTCCAGGCAGCTGGTCTGGTCTCAGTCGCCTTTGCAACTTTTCTCCTCTCAGAGTCTTCTTTGCAGCTCAGCATCCTTCCTTCTGAGGGCACTCAGCTTCTATCGCTTACTCTCACAGGGAGGGGCTTAGTGAGTCTGGTCAATTTCAAGGAGTTCCCGAAGCTATCATGAGTTGTTTATGTCCCTGTTTAAAGAGCTTCCCTGTAGGGTGGGACATTGCATTCAGCCTTGGAGGAAACTTATACAACACTGCACCATGATATATTAGAGCCGGGGTTCTCAACCTGGAGGTCGGATGACCCTTTCACAGGGGTTGCCTAAAAACATTGGAAAACACAGATATTTATGTTACAATTCATAACAGTAGCAAAATTACAGTTATGAAATAGCAATGAAGTAATTTCATGGTTGGGGTCACCACAGCATGAGAAACTATATTAAATGGACACAGCACTAAGAAGGTTGAGAACCACTGCATTAGAGAGTTTCTCTTCCAGGCAGCTCAGCTGATCTGAGCATCTTTCAGACAGTTTCTGGTCTTAGGCAAGAGTGTCTCTTAACAGTGCTTCTTATGTAAGATTAATGGGGTATAGAGGTGGGCCATGAGTCTGCTCAGTTCCAGGGATTTCCTGACGGTTTTAAGTTGTTTACGTCCTCAGTTTTAAGGAGCTTTCCTGCAGGATGGAATGTTTTCATCTCTGGTTAGAAAGAACAGCCTGTGTCTCAAGGAGTGTCTCACTAAGATAGAATGTTCTTTCTTGGAGGAAATTGCAACATAACACCTAAACGTTTCAAATCTAATGTGTTTCTTGGCAGTACGGTTCAGTAAAAGCTGCCTGGGACTGTGTTGATGAGCAAATCTTAGGAATACTGACTAGAACCCTAGAATATATCTTTCTTAGAGAGTCTTGAACTGCAGAATGGTGCTTCTGTCAATAATGAACTGTATATTTGATAGTGCCCCTGTAAGATGTAAATGTATCATCCATAAGAGAATGGAAAGACATGTTGAGAGTCTTCATCTCATGTAAGCACTCAGTTATGATGAGAACTTAAGCTTTGCCAGGTTTGAGTCTTTCTTCCCTGTGAGCACCTTCAGTTACTTCAGATCTTGCTTTCTATTCTAGTTTTGTAAAGAAATTATTAAAAACTAATCTTAAGTTCAGCAGACGTCTGCTAACTTAGTTTCATGTATTAATCTTGGTTCTCTTGAGAGTTTGAAGATGAAATTGGACTTTTTTGTATATTTCACTATTTTGATTGTCTACAGGTCTAAATATTTTCTAAGTGGAACCTTACCAGAGCTGTCACTTAAACCTCTTTCCAGGTCCTTCATTAGCCTAATTACCCCCCAACCCCTGCCATATACATTTTTTAACCTATGTGGCCTCAGATACAGTGAGACAAAGAAGGCTAATAAAAACAGATATGAACAGAATTAGCATTTCTTCATTTTAGATACTCCACTGGTTTTCTTAGGTTTTCATTTCAATATCCACAACATGACTTGAAGCTGCTCTGATGTTATGTATGTTATTACTTAGCTTCGTTACTGCCATTTCTTTTAAAATCATTACAGGCCTGTCATTAGTCCTTAATTTTTTTTCTTATAGTCAGTGCTTTCAGCTTCTTAGTTTTTAAAAATTCTATTAGTTCTCACTTTCTGTTTTAACTTTTGTTAATACAGGTTTTCTTTATTTTTATCAAGCTTTTGATTTATTTATTTGTTTATTTATTTATTTATTTGGCTAGGGCAGGATAGAATTCAGCTCTTTGTTAGGTTTTTAGTAGCCATAAACAGCTACTTTTTGGGAATTGTTTCTACATACCTATTTAATCTACATAATTTTTTTCTATCTTTATTTGGGTCATGAGACTATTCTTACCAATTTTTTTTTTTTGTATAAAATTTTTGTTTTATTTATGGACATACCTCTCAACCTAGTAATCCTGTAAAAAAAGTAAACTAACTTTATTCAGTATTTATTAATTACTGGTGTGTATTGGAGATTCTTGAATACAGTTCGGTGTATATTTTGAGAAGCAAGTCTCTCCAACTTTGGTAACTGTGACAGTCATACCCTAAATGGAAATTTTGGAATTATAGTAAAATGTGAAGAAGACAGGATCTAGAATGTTGTGATGAGCCCAAGCTGAAGTGCCATTACTCTCTTTCTTTGAAGTTGTCAGATGCCATTTTAATGAACTCCTTTTAGAGTTTTGTCAAGAATTCATACCAAAATCCATGTGTTTAGCTTTTAGTATCTTCTGTTCCCGTTAAAAAGTGAAAGACAGATAATAACCTCCAAGTGTAGTCAATTTCAGAACATGATCAGGAAAGAAAAATACATTTTATACGTACTGGAAAAATCAAGTTAGATGTGACCTAGATGAGATACTTAGTTCAGTGCAGGTTAATAGGCTTGTGCAGTTACATGAACTAGTAGTTAGTCAAAGTACCTCAGTTGTCCTAACCTGAATTAGTGTTCCTTTTGACTGTGACACACATCTTCCACTATTTACTCAGGATTGGGTGTGCCATTACATGCAGAATAGTACAAAGTAATAGATATTGTCATTTATTATTTTGGTACAAAAATGTTCCTTTATCTTAAAGGTTGCTAAATACTTCCTTTTTAGGTGGTTATTGGTGGCAGAAATAAATATCTAATCAATGGAGTGAATGCCAATAACACCAGAGTCCAGGATCTCTTTTGTTCTGTGGGCCTGAATGTTAACAACCCTCACTTCCTCATCATGCAGGTATCTTGTTGGGATCATTTCGTTCTTTCATAATGGTTTTACTTTTGTTTTTCATTTGTTTCATAAGAGAATTGTGGGATTTTTTTATATCTGTTTTCTGTGTCTTTATTTGCATTTTCTGTTATGTGATGCTTTTTTGCAGTTAATTTTGTAAGTGAAGCCAATATCAGATAAGTTTAAAAAAAAGTGTGTCAGGATTTTATAGCTGACTGAATGGAGCACCCCTCCCCACAAAAAAAAGTCAGAGGAAGAAAGATTTTTTTCATTGAGGTTTCCAGGGTTTCTTGCCCATTGTTGACCAGCTCCATTGCTGTTTGCCTAAGGTGAGGCTGAAGTGTTACAAGTGGAACCCCATGGCAGAGTCAAGTTGGTTACCTCATGGGTTCAAGAAGCAAAGAGAGATGTGCCTTAGAAACCCAGTTTCTTGGGGCTCGAGAGATAGCTCAGAAGTTAAGAGCTGGCTTCTCTTCCACAGGTCCTGAGTTCAATTCTCAGCAACCACGTGGTGCCTCAAAACCATCTATAATTCGATCTGGTGGTCTTTTTTGGCATGTAGGCAAAACACTGTATACATAATAAATAAATAAATCTTAAAAAGAAAGAGAGAGAAACCCAGTTTCTCGAGACCTCCACTTCCATAGTTTCTAACCTCACAGTCTAGTGATAGCTACATCAATGGATTATTGATTGACCATTGATTAGGTCAGTGTTTTCATGATTGAATCTTGTCCCTAAAGCCCCACCTCTGAATGTTTCATTGAGGATGACACCTTCAGCTCTTGAACCCTGTGGGGGAATACTTGATATCAACACCATAGAATCGTTATCTTATAAATTATTAGTTTTAAAGCATTTTAATACTTCAAGGATAAACTGAATAATGTCCTTCAAAGACTTAAGCAAATGAAAAGTAAAGTTCCATGCTAGCATTATTTTATTTGGTTCATCTAACCGTCCATTAAGAGAGTCAAAGCAGGGCTGGAGAGATGGCTCAGAGGTTGAGAGCACTGGCTGCTCTTCAAGAGGTCCTGAGTTCAATTCCCAGCAACCACATGGTGGCTCACAACCATCTGTAATGAAATCTGGTGCCCTCTTCTGTCCTGCAGTCACACATGCTGTATACATAATAAATGAATCTTTAAAAAAAAAAAGAGAGTCAAAGCAAGTGCCAAAGTCAGGATCCTGATGGGACCATGGGGTTGTCCATTTTATGTTGCTATAAAGGAATAGCACAGACTGGGTGATTTCTAAACAATAGAATTTTTTTTTTTAATTGGTTCATGGTTATTGCAGGACAATGAACATGGCACAGGTATACAAGGGCAAGAGAATGGGGGAGCAAGCATGGCCGAACTCACTTTTTATTATGTGCTTAGTTATAGTTAATAGCAGCCCAGTCTAAATATCATTTATCTCTTCACTAGCCACCTATTACTACATCCCACCTCCCAACATCATCGCATTGGTGATTAAGTCCATAATGCATGAATTATGAGGAATATATCCAAACTAACTAAAATAAAAATGTATTCACTACAATCTGGCTTCAAAGCTGACAGTTTACTTTCAACCAACTCTAAATTATGACTTGTAATCTGAGGCCTGGATAAATAGGTTTTGGTTTGGGAAGTGAATATAGTTGATGATTTCCTGCCACTGGGAAAAATACAGTTCCACTTTAGGCCTGGAGTCAGATGATCTGCTTTCAGAAGATAGATTGCAGGGTTTAAAAAATAATCAAGAAATGCTTAATAAGCCCACATCTAGTTTAGAATCTCTACTTATACATTTTTATTACTGATCCTTTCAGAAGTAAATGTCCTGAATTAACCTTGTGTAATTTGTATCACTTAGTAACTTAATTTGTGTCACTCTGATGAGTGAGTTCCAGCAGCTTCCATTGAATGGCCTACTTAGTTGACATTTTTTTATAGCTCATTGTAGTTAAACTAAATTTGTTGCTTTCTTTTCAGGGCAGAATTACAAAAGTATTAAATATGAAACCACCAGAGGTAAGAGTATTATTTATAAACAGCAATCTGTTTATTCCAGGCAATCTGATTTTAAAAGTAGTTTCTTATTAGAAAAATAGCTTAATATTTAGCACTGTGTCCATAGTTAAAAGATCTTGACTGTATAACACAGTGTAGCTAACTATGTTGGGATGAATTACCAAGGAAAAATCTGATGGGAAAAAAAGTATATGAAATTAGCTTCTTTTCTAGAAAACATGAGGTGGGGCAAGGGACTTGTAACCAACTGCCTTGAAAGTAGTTGGTGCGATGAGATGAACTTTTTACTCCTTAAGAGTCTGTAACCGACATCACTACCCTATTTAAGTAAGGTCAAGTGTACTCTCACTAAGGTGATGTCTTAGTGAGAGTTACTAATTTAAAGCCTGGTGAACGTGTACAAATCATAGTGAATTCCAGGAAAGAAATGATCCTCTGCAGGTGGGGAGTGAAGATGGTTAGGAACTTTGTAAAAGGTGCTGTCATGCATTTGCATTGCTTTGTTTAGTTACTAGTGGTGGCACAAGACACTGCCCTCGCTCTGAATAGAGAAACGGAAGCATAAAGTTACTTGTCACAACTTGTCACTAATGCATGTGCCATAGTCATTAAGCATATATGCCATGCTTCAGCCTCGGAATAAAATTGTTGAAGTCCAACTTAAAACATTAAAAAAAAAACTTTTTTTAAAATTGCCATTTTTAGACTTGTATCAGGAAGAATCAGTAGCTTCAATTTCAGAAGAGATAAACATTGGGAAATTAATGTAGCAGAAGGCTTGATTCAGAAATAAGAGTGAAGCCATAAATATTTCTTCAATTAAGTGTCATGGTCATATATATGTTTTAATTTGATTAACTTTTATAGGGGGGTATATATTACTTAGTAAAATTCTGTTGAGGTCAATGTAGTGGTATAATTAATGTTAAATTCTAGTGAGACACATTGCTTTGAATTCTTAATACAATTGTCATTCCAGATATTATCCATGATTGAAGAAGCTGCTGGAACCAGGATGTATGAGTACAAAAAAATAGCTGCCCAGAAAACTATAGAAAAAAAGGAGGCTAAGCTGAAAGAAATAAAAACGGTAATTAAATAGACATGAAGCAGTTTTGGAGAAGAATCTTGCATTTGGAGTTTATGCTGTAAAGCGAGTAAACGTTGCTCTTCTTAGTTCTGTTCTCCATAGTCTTTCATGTACCATGTCTTAAAACCAGAATGCTTAGATGTATTTTCTATTGGTACTTGACCTACTGAAAATATTGCTTGCCTTTTGTTTTCCAGATATTGGAAGAAGAGATTACTCCAACTATCCAAAAATTAAAAGAGGTATATGTTATATGTTTGATATATAGTTAGGATGGTTCTCAATATTGCTGACAGATCCTAAGTTACATAAATACTGCAGAAGTGTCTACCATTTCTTGGGAATTTTTCTATGGGATGAAATACATTCAAATTAGTATTCTGTAATTCAGCCTTCTACTTTCTGTAGATATGCATTTCCTATCTAAATCAAAATGATATTAGAGAATAATCTTCATAATCTTGGATATAATATTTGCAGCCCCAGGCATAAAACTTGTGATGTTTAAGTAGGGAAAAAAAAGTGTTTGTAAAGCACATTGTTTTTGAAGATGTGCCTACTTAAGACTTACTAAGTACTCATTGAAATTTGGTATTGGTGTTGCTCAACTCTTTTTTTTTTTTTTGGTTTTGTTTTGTTTTTGGTTTTTCGAGACAGGGTTTCTCTGTGTAGCTTTGTGCTTTTTCCTGAAACTCACTTGGTAGCCCAGGCTGGCCTCGAACTCAGAGAAATCCTCCTGGCTCTGCCTCCCGAGTGCTGGGACTAAAGGCGTGCACCACCACCACCCGGCAAAGAAAGCCTGGTGGTCACTGCCTGAGGAAAACTGATTTTCCGGAGCTGAGGACAGAACCCAGGGCCTTGTGCTTGCTAGGCAAGCACTCTACCACTAAGCTAAATCCCTAACCCTGGCTTAACTCTTGATAGTGTAGATAATTTGGAAAAGCTGAAAAATTGTGGTCTGAAGGCACCCCCCTTTTCATTAGTGGCAAACAATAGATTAGAAATATAAACCTAGCCGGGCGGTGGTGGCGCACGCCTTTAATCCCAGCACTCGGGAGGCAGAGCCAGGCGGATCTCTGTGAGTTCGAGGCCAGCCTGGGCTACCAAGTGAGTTCCAGGACAGGCGCAAAGCTACACAGAGAAACCCTGTCTCGAAAAACCAAAAAAAAAAAAAGAAATATAAACCTAGCCTTTGGACCCCTATTTGACACAGTCTTTCTAAATCTGGTAGCTGGGAGAGGCAGTGAAGTACTGTGAATTTTTCTTTATCTGCAGCTTCTGGAGTTTAGTTGCTATGTTGCTTCAGTGGGTCCACATGTGAATCAGCTGTGTCACTAATATGCAAGCAAGTTGTTGTGGTACTTGAAAGTTCTGTAGGAATCATAGTGACACTGTCGCCAAATACATTTAACAGTGTGTCCCAGTGGGTATATGTACTTTATAGACTCATACCACCAGTTTATAAACCTTGGAGACACTTTTCCTTGTTAATCTCAACTGCTTGATCGTAATTTAAAAATAAAAATGGCCATATAGAATTCTTTAGAGATGGGATAATGCTGTCTTAAAAGCCAAAGTTCTGAGGTTAAAGTCTCTAAAAATTTAAAGTGATGTCATTAAAGACAAAAAACTGTGAGATCATATAAAGAAAAATTTGATCCAAGTTTGCTATAGTGAGGTCCTTGTTAATCTCAACTGCTCAATCGTAATTAAAAAATAAAAATAAAAATGGCCATATAGGATTCTTTAGAGATGGGATAATGCTGTCTTAAAAGCCAAAGTTCTGAGGTTAAAGTCTCTAAAAATTTAAAGTGATGTCATTAAAGACAAAAAACTGTGAGATCATATAAAGAAAAATTTGATCCAAGTTTGCTAAAGTGAGGTTCTCCCTAAATTTGTTTTAAGAGTATGAAATTTGAATTATTATTTACTATAATTTTTCTTTCAGGAAAGATCTTCATACTTGGAGTACCAAAAAGTCATGCGAGAAATAGAGCACCTGAGTCGTTTATATATTGCTTACCAGTTTTTGCTGGCTGAAGATACCAAGGAGCGCTCAGCTGAGGAACTAAAGGAAATGCAGAATAAAATATTAAAGCTTCAAGAAGTACTATTAGAGAATGAAAAAAAAATAAAGGCTCTCAGTTGTGAGATAGAAGAGTTGGAGAAAAGAAAAGATAAGGTCAGAACAAACAAATTAGATAAACACTCTCGAAAAACTATAGCGTAACTAGGATTCACTGGGCAATGTTTTCCACGTTGGTTTGTTAATCTGAAAACAGTGATATAGCTTGTAAAAGGCTAGTATATCATAGAAATCACAGGAGAAAATTGTAACATTAGCACAGTAAGTGATGTGAATTGTGTATATTTGATTGTAGGAAACTGGCGGCATACTCCGATCTTTGGAGGATGCTTTTGCAGAGGCTCAGCGAGTTAATACTAAGTCTCAAAGTGCATTTGACCTCAAGAAGAAAAACTTGGCCAGTGAAGAAACCAAACGTAAAGAGCTAGAAAAAAACATGGTTGAGGTAAGCAAATAGAACTTATTTACAGTAATGCTCATTTGTCTATGTTATGAATTATGCACAGGGGACCCGAGGGTATTCTGCTGTGCAGGGAAACATGCTGGCATGCTGGGCAGATGCAGTGGCAGGCTGGTGGGTGATCTACACCATGTGGACATGGTGGCAGGGCAGCGGATGGACATTCACAACCCAGACACTGCATCCACACAGAAGTGGTTTATTATAATAGAGAGATGAAAAGAAGTTAGGAAAGGGGAGGGGGTGTCCAGGGGTGTACACTTCATGGGAGTGGAGGGGGTGGGAAGAGGAAGGGGAGGTATTTTTTTTCCTTTACGTCAGGACACAGGGCGGCCCCAAGGGGCGGGTCAGAATATTAACAGTCTATTCTGTTCATATTTAGTGTCTGCTACCAGGTAAGTATAGTTGTTTGAGTCAGGAATACAAAAGTGGGGAAAAGTGATTTAAAAAGAAAGAAAAAAATCTCTCCCTTTTGGATCCAGTTGGGGAAATGGTAAGTAAAATATAAAGCTTGTTGTACAGTGATAACTGATGTAATAAAAACAAATGAACAAATAAAGTGAGAAAAAAATAGGTGTAAGGGAAGTGTGCCAGTAAATGTCCTGAAGGCCAAGTGAGATCCTAATTATAGTGTGGTCACATGGTATACATTGACAGCAGAAAACTACGTGAGTGAGACTAAATGATTTCTTTTCCTCTTTTTTGAGGCAAGGTCTTAACTTCCTGCACAGACTACTCAAAGGATCTTAAACTTCTGGTCTCCTAACTGTACCTCCCAAATCATAGGATTACAGGAGTACACTTTCATGGCGAGTGTGTGGGCCTCATTCCATGCTAAGGCAGAACTCTACCAGCTGAGCTGCATTCCTTGTAACCTCCATCTCCTTCCTTATTCATTTTATTTGTTTTTAAAGGCTCTCACTTTGTACTCCAGGCTATTCTGAAATTCCCTTTGTACTGAAGACTGATCTCTAATCTGTTGTGATTCTACTATATTAGCCTAGTGATTACTGAGATGTGATGCATCATGCCCAGTGAATAAAAATTATTCTTAAGATACATTTCCTTTGAAAAGAAAAGAATGGAGGTACTAACTGGTAATATAGGAGAATTTAGAAGAGGGGCTTGACTTGACTTGGAACAATTAATAAAATATACAAAATAATTAATAAAATGTACACTGGTGGTAAAATCCCAGTGGTTGGTTGTAGTAGCTCAGACTTCTAATCCCAGCGTTCAGGAGGCTGAGATACAAATTTGTATTTGAGTGTAAAGTTAGAGGAGGCGGGCTTTGCAAGGGCTGGTAAAGAATAGATCATCCATGTAACAAGAAGTCGAGTATCTGGTCTCAATAGGGGATGTGTGTGATAGAGCACTAGGTGACTAAAAGTAGACATCACTGCTTTAAAGTATGAAAACAAAATTATCTCAGATACTGTTATATATAATCTATATATACAAGCAATAATAATTTTTTTAAGTAAAATATCAAAGCAGGGTTAGTGTGTTATAACAGTTATGTTTGTGGTACCCAAATGCAGAAATCCATTTTTGAGTTCAATTCATTTTTTTTTTTTTAAATCAGGTTTATTAAGGCTTAAATGTGTGGTCCTCTGCTTTGTTCTTAGCTCATTTTCCCCTTATTTTGGCATGGTTCTTTATCTTCAACACAAGAGTTACTGATTGTTACATTTTTTTGTCTCCTTTTCTGTATCCTTTATTTTTGATCTGTAAATGTTAGCGTGCCCCAGGCTAGTGCATAGACATCTTCTGTTTACACTCGCTTCTTAGGAGAATTTTATTCCTATAGCTTTAAATATAGTCAGAAATTTCACGCTTTCAAATCCAAGCCCAACTTGACTCCTTCCATGAACTCTGTGAAACAGTTTGACTGTGTACTGGTTGTCTGGTTATCAGCTTGTTTGAAAAGTCTATTAAGACAAAGTACACAGACACAAGATAATTATGAAGCTGGCTCAGGGTTATGACTTTAGTTAAAGAAGGTCAGCAACAGTCTAGAATTTGGGAGCTGATTCCTCAAGCTCAGACAAATTTCCCCAGGGGAGGTAGACTCCCTTCTGCACCATAGTCACTGGACCTCAGAAAGCCGCCTGCCCTGGGTTTTATGTCCCAAGATTTTTTTGAGGTGCTACACTAGATTGAGGATGGCCAGTGGCTGGAGGAGGACTGGAATACCAGTCCCTTCATAAGTCAGGATGTTACATTACCAGCAAATTCTACAGCCATCCACTGGGTCCATAAGCCAGAAGAGGAAATTTCAGTTAGTTCAGGGCAGGCTAGAAAGCTGTTCTGTGTTCTCCTGATTCCTAGATAAATCCCCTTAGCAAAGCTAGTACATTTCCTTTGCCTAAGGCCAGCTGGAAGTCTGGAGGAAGAGGTTTGTCTCGTTAGGTGTAACACTTTGCTAGATACACAGTGCAACTTTGTTGAGCCTCAGCCAGAACACAGGTAAAGAGACCCAGGAGAAACACTGCCATGTGCAAGATAGAAACCATCCTGCCTGCCTGGAGCAATGACGTGGCCCAGATGCTGGTAGTTCAAGTACTGTTACAGAAGAGATCAGAAAGCAAGTTGGAGGGCTGGCTTCAAAGCTAGAGGTGCTGGTAGTCGTTGATTTAAAAACTATAGCTCTCATCATTTCTTTGGGTGGGTGGATGGTGAGTAGGTGGGGTTCCTTCTGTGTAGCCCTGGTTGTCCTAGAACTGGCTCATTATAACAGACTGACCTCCAACTCAGGGATCCACCTTTCTCAACCTCCCAAGTGCCGCCACACCTGCCACAGCTCTCATTTTTAAAGGGAATACAAAAGAATTTATTCTGGAGGTATTTTAAGTGACCATGGCCTAGGAACACAGATATAGGTTACCCCAGTTCCAACATGGAAGCAGTTTCATGGGGTTTTTATAGTTTTACAGAACAAAAAATTCATAAATCAAGACAAGTTTAAAATACATTGGGGGGTACACTAGGGAGGCAGGTATAATGAGATTGGGGAGCTGTTTAGGATGCTATCCGAAGACACTTAGCTCTTGGATTGGCAGAATCTCGTTTCTGCTACATTAATAGCTTCTAAGAGGTTTTTAATTATTCTCAGAGGTGTTAGTTCAGATAGAGTGGGGCAAGGCGTGGCTGTTCCAGAGGCTAAAACTAGCCCAAGATAAAGCAATCGGTCTCTGAACCTACCAAATTCTAATCTCTCCTCTGTACTGAAATTCCATTCAATCCATTAGTCTCTGCAAACTCAGACTCTTTCCAGGGGGGTTTGTTCACAGCCAGACACAGCTTCTTTTCAGGGATTTCCAGTCACACATCACTCCTTTCAGTTGGGCTAGCAGGAAGTTTACAGGAGCGCTGTTCTTGTAAATGTAGGTTTTGAGGAAATTGAAAGATTGTAATGGGCTACCAAGACTGAGAGTGGTGAAAAATCAGCTGCTATGATCTGCCACAAGTATTTTACCATTCTTTTAAGAACACTGACTTCTTTGTATAGCAAACTGATTTATACCTCTAGGTAGGTCCCCAGTATACCTAGCATACAGCTATAGGCTCCTAACCTAGTGGTGCATCACACTCATAGGGGTCAGACCTTGAGATACCTCTAGCATACCCATTTTACAGGATTCCATTGTTTACCAGCTCTCCAAGCATGACGTAGGCCATCCCACGGTTTGCACAGGCTCTAGTCAGCATGCATAGAGGTTGAAGAAACATCTAATTTCATTGGGCTTATCAGACTCACAAGGTTTTAAAAGCAGTGTCCATACCCTAACTTGTTCAGTGCTTTGAACAGCCCTGTTCAAAATTGGCAGCTTTACTAAGAGGACCAAGACACCAGTTTTATGAATAGATTCCATCAATGCAAATACTTTCGTTTAGACTGAATCTAGGATACTTCTTGGAGATTTGGCCCAAGTGGTGTTGGCAATCAGCCTGTTGGGATAGTTTAGTCCCCATGCCTCAAAGGCCTTTCTGACTAGAGGGATTGTCCCGATGTATTTTATTTTAACAGGGTGGCTTGTAACCGTGTAGCTAAGTATGGCCGTGGACTTTCACCTTGTCTTCACTTTCCCAAATGCGGAGATATAGATAGGTGTGTTTCACCATTCCTGGTTATGTGGTCCTGGGGATTAGTGTATGAGGCTTTCAGTTCGCACAGTTATGTCTGTGTGATCATGGTTTTTGTTGAGTAGCCTATTGGGCCATGGGAAATTTATGTGGCATGAAGTGAGTATATGCCACTGTTGTGGTGTGAATCCTTAGCTGTGAGGGGACATACCCTCTCAGACTGTGATGGTGTTCTGTTCCATAAGCAGCCAAAATGAAGATGCAAATAATATATTCTGCAGTGGGAACCAGGGTCACTGGCACCTAAAATGGCCTAAAGGGCCCCACTCAAAACAAAGAAGCACTGTAGATCACTGCATTCATCTCATGATCTGGTGTTATCATCATAACTTTCTTTCTAAGAAAACCTTGAAAAGTGAATTCCTTTCTTTTTGTATCTCATCTTGACAGGGGTGACAGTGACAGTGTCCACTGTCTTAGTTTCTTACTGTTCTTTGTAGACTATCCCGAGAACAACCTAAAGGAAAAGGGTTTTATTCTGGCTCACAGTTGAAGGGAAGTTACAGCAGCAAGAGGTTGAATTGGCTGCTCTCATTGCTCTCAGTCATGGATATTGGTTTAAATATTAAGGCCACTCCACATAGTTAAAAGGGAGGTTATTTTGTGGGGTAACTTACAAGTGAAGGGATAGGTAACAGGGTCTGAGAAAGGTGTGGTGCAGTCCACCGGTGTTTCCTGGAGAACTCAGCTTGGTCTGCCTCCAGCGTCCAGGATCCAGGAACCAAGAGAGCTGGCCCATCCGGATCTCAGGTCTTCAGGGGTCCTCTCTCGGCTCCGCCTTGTAGGCATGACAGTTACTGAAGCCTTAATGGGGGTGGCACTTCCAGGTCAAAGCTGTACCGGCTACCCACTACACATGAAGCAACTAGTGTTGAATGCTGTGCTCATCTCACTTTTCCCTCTTGTCAGTTCAAAATGCCAGCTCAGGGAATGGCGCCATGATGGGTGGGTCTTCCCACCTCAGTTAACCTAATCAAGATAACCCACAGGCACATCCAGAGGCCCATCTCCCAGCTGATTCTAGATCTCATCAGTTGATTATTGGTGAAATTATTAAGGCCACTCCACGTAGTTAAAAGAAGATTTATTTAATGGCGTAACTTACAAATTAAGGGATAGGTAGGTCGTGGGGTCTGGGGAAAGTGTATCGCAGTCCATCGGTGTTCTCTGGAGCTCTGCTTGGGCCACCTCCACCATCCAGGGTCCGCAACCGAGAGCGCTCTCCGATCCAGATCTCAGGTCCCCAGGCGCCTCCCTTGGCCCCGCCTTGTAGGTGTGACAGTTGCCCAAGTCTCAATGGGGGTTGGAACTTCCAGATCCATGCTGGAATGGCTACCCACTACAGTTGATTGTTGAGGTGAACTACCAGAACAGCCCTGTGGGTCTGCAGTAGCCCTTTAACAAACAGATACCTTAGCAGGCTGTATAAATCTTCCTTAGCTGGAGAGATGGCTCAGAGGTTAAGAGCAGTGGCTGCTCTTCCAGAGGTCCTGAGTTCAATTCCCAGCAACCACATGATGGCTCACAACCATCTGTAATGAGATCTGGCGCCCTCTTCTGGCCTGTAAGCATACATGCAGGCAGAACATTGTATACATAATAAATAAATAAATAAATAAATCTTATATTTTGCCAGGCGGTGGTGGCGCACGCCTTTAGTCCCAGCACTCGGGAGGCAGAGCCAGGCGGATCTCTGTGAGTTCGAGGCCAGCTTGGTCTACAGAGCGAGATCCAGGACAGTCACCAAAACTACACAGAGAAACCCTATCTCAAAAAAATACCAAGAAAAAAAAAAAATCTTCCTTAACCTTTCTCTGTCTCTCTTCTAGGTAGTCTGTTTCTCTGGAGGCTATACTGTGTGTTACTTCCCTCTCACATGGCTCAGGGCCTGTAACCTTCTTCCTGAGAATTCTAACCTTTGGGATGTGAAGTTACATTTTCCCCAAACTGGATCTTGTGCTGAACTCCCATATTTGTACACCCCCCCCCACACACACACCCCTCTACATCAGATGTGTGTAGCCAGCTCATTACTTTATGGAGAGAGTAGCCTAGTTCCAGTTTACTGTGTCTTTCTCCCTAAAATGTCAGGCCATGTCTGTGTCCATAAACTGTGAGAGACATGTCTACTCTGTACTGCTTATCGGGCTAAAGCCACTTTTACTTTTTCAGTAAAGCTAACGGGATCCCCAGTTTTGTGAAGCATATTCATTCGCTGTGCACTGGTTACCAGCCTGGCAGTGACACAGCAAGTTATGGGAAGCAGATTCATTTCTTCCCTACAGGTGGTGATTATGTAGGAGCCGGGATTATATTGCGGGCCTTTCCCACATGACCCTGGAAAGTTGTCATGGGTGAATGGAGTCGCATCTGTGTATATCCATTTGACCTGCAACTGTGGGACCTCAGGAAGCACCCTGATAAGAGACTTACACACTGAGTGAAGTGGGATTTACCTAGAGTGATGTGAGAGGCTGTGTTAAAGCATTAAAGGATATATTCCTAACAGGGGAAAGGGATTAGAACACAGCCTTGGGAAGTTGCATTACCAGCACATTCTGCAGTTATTTTTAAGAACTTCATCTAAGTGGGGAATGAACTGGGTCAGTTCAAAGCTATCTGGAGAATTGTCCTTTAATTATGTTTTCGTTTTTCCAGCACTTAGTATTTTTACCTGAGTAACTAACAAAGTGTATAAACTTACCATATCCGCAATGGAAGTCATAAATTTTTCCCACCGATGCTGAATTTCCCACATCAGTAAATGATACGACCACACTATTCATTAATTAGGCCAGAAAGCCTCAAGTTGATCGCGATCTTGCGTCCATCACTGAAAGTTCACTTGAGCTATTACTTCCAGTTGGGGCTATTGCAGTACTAGCTTATTAGTTGCTCTGCTTTTACTCTAGCCACTCTATAGTTTGTTCTTTACAGAAACTAAAATATAAGTTGTCTAATATCAAACATTTCAAAGTCATATCTGATTCAGTTAGATGTTTATCATAGCCTCCTGTATGCTTCACACTATGACATCTGGTTCCTTTTATATTCTCTCTACTCCAACCACAGTTACTCAAAGTCCTGTCTCCAGTACGGTACTGACTATTGACATGTCCAGCCTTCATGTAGACTTCTGCTCAAATGTCATGCCATACAGGTTTTTGTTCCTAAAATAGTGGCTTCTACTACTTCATGTCTCCTGACCTTCCCTTATTTTACCATATTTTCTGCCTTAGAATATAGACTCCTTAAACATAGGGTTTAATCTGTGTCTTTTAAAGTCGTGGAACAGTATCCAGTATATAGTAAGTACCTAGTAAATATTAGATGAATCACAAATAATCAAGTGGCCCAAAATATCTAGCCATGTTTATGTAAATAAGATTTTTTTTCCTAAGTTGGTATCTTGTCTACTGTGAGATATCTAATTAATATTCCTTAAAAGGTGTTAAGTGTTAGCAGTACTTATTCTGCAGTGCTTGAATCTTATGCCTCTGTGTAAAATATTTTTGTATATATTTTCTTAATCCTAAAATTTTGAAGCTTGGTGTGGGGTGGCTATTGTTTTACTTTTATAGATTTCAGAACTGACTTTTAGCTTTCTTAAGTGATTTATTTAATATGTAGTAACTTTATCCCGTTTTCTCTTGGATTTATTGTCCCATATGGAAAGAAAATATTATATAGGTGTCACATACCCAAAACAGTGAGTTACAGAGTAAGAATTTGAAGTGATGACAGTTAAAATACGTTTTTTATTATGCCCCCTCAAAATGCTATGAACTTTAATAACCAAGTAAATTGAATTTTTTTAAAAAATATTTTTCATTTTAACATTTTCCCCAAAGGACTCTAAAACATTAGCAGCAAAGGAAAAAGAAGTTAAAAAGATAACAGATGGGCTGCACAGCTTTCAAGAAGCAAGTCATAAAGATGCTGAAGCCTTGGCCGCTGCACAGCAGCACTTCAATGCTGTTTCTGCTGGCTTGTCCAGTAATGAAGATGGAGCGGAAGCCACTCTGGCCGGTCAGATGATAACCTGTAAAAACGACATAAGTAAAGCTCAGACCGAGGCCAAACAGGTACATGCAGACACTGAGCATGGGTGGGGACGGCTGCAGTGTGTGAGAAGCTGCTTTTCACAAGTATGCTTTGGGTTGCTACAAAATCTTGAAAATAATTAGTTGAATGTGAAGGTTTTTTTTTTTTAAATGTACATGTCTAATCTCCATCTCACTTTGTTCATTGTTAAATATTGGTAACCTTTGGTTGTCAAGAGCTGTAATTCGATAAATGCTTTGCTGTTTGTAGCAGTGCTTGGAATTATGCATGAATGCTTTTTTATTAAGTGAAGGGGCCACCTTGAAAAGATTTACTTGGAAACATTTGTTTTATTAATTAATTAATTCTAATCAGTTTAAAACATTTGTATTTGCAGATATTTGTATTTTTTACTCAGAAATGACAGGCATGAAGTTTGTAAGAACTCAATACTATAAGTTTTAAATTTTTTTTTTTATAAACTTCCTCTGAAGAAATTAGTAAAAATGAATCTGTCACCATTCAATATCAGACTTTTGGCGTTACATTTCTGTTAGTGTACCTTCCCTTTTCCGGATTGTCTTGTTCAGCTTCTTTGCTGTTGACAGACAGGATTCACAAAGATATGCAAATAAGGTTAGAAACACATGAGTTGAAAAGGAAGAGATCCAAATAGTGGTATGCAACCGTCGGGTGTATTTTTAAGTAGCTACTGAGAGTTACTCTCATCAAATTTCTCAACTTTGTTAATAATGTCATACTTTATGAATAGTAAAAGCACTTTTGTACTAAATTACTCATAGTAATGTTTTTAAGACAAGAATACAGAGAAATGACTCCCTTTTTGAGTATTAATCCAGGAAACTACCCAGTTCTATTTTCAGTTCTGATGTCGCCATGTTAAATTAATTTGAATGTCTAACTGTTTAGTTGCTAAGGCTGTCTGCCTTCATAGTCTGTTACACCCTTCTGTCACAGGCGCAGATGAAGTTGAAACATGCCCAACAAGAACTAAAGAGTAAGCAAGCAGAAGTTAGGAAGATGGATAGTGGCTACAAGAAGGATCAAGAAGCTTTTGAAGCTGTAAAGAAAGCTAAGGAAAAACTTGAAACTGAAATGAAGAAACTAAATTATGAAGGTTTGTCTTAAGTGATTTAAGGTCAAATCATTAGGAGGTTTTTATGCATAGAAACAAACAAAGGAAATAAGGTTTTTTTAACCTACTCACAGACATTAGAGAAGTGTTTATAAATACAATGAAATTATCTAAAATAATCCAGTTAATTTTTGATATTTCTTGCTTGATCCCATGAAAGTTTAAAACTGGCATTTATCTGTTTTCACTCCAGTAGGCATTCAGTTATATGTTGTTTCTTGGATTGAAAATTGTATGATTTTGAAGTTGGAAACATGTCCATTTGATGCTTGATAGGAATTTAGTAGTACACCTGCCTTTTCCTTAGTATTAGCTAGAGATTTACATTTTGCTCCTTGAGTACTTCAGAAGGAGAGGCTGAAGCCCTACTTGCCTTAAGTGGTAATGTTTTTAAGACTTGCTTTCAAGCTCCTTGTGATTACCCCTCAGAAAACAAAGAGGAAAGGCTTCTGGAAAAGCACAGGCAGCTCTCTCGAGACATCAGTAATCTGAAAGGAACTTACGAAGCTCTCTTGGCCAGATTTCCCAACCTTCGGTTTGCATACAAGTAAGAGATTTAAACCATACATTTTCAAATAGTAAATAACCCACACACAGTTTTACTTACACTGGAAGGCAACGTGGAAATTTTTCACATGATTTTTAAGTTACATTTCTTTATTTCGTATTTTTTCCTTAAATATTAATTGATGTACATCAAATGTTGGGTGTGGGGGATTCTTGTGAAAATAATAGCAACTGATATTACTCATCTTAAGGCAGATGGGGTGATTTAGTCTCCCTCTGCTCAGACTGCCTTCACAGGTGTCTCGAATCACTGTTGCATCTTCCAGTTTGTTTCACTACATGGGATCTTTGTTCAGTTTTCATCTTTTTCCAATGCAGTACTGAACATTGAATCCTGGGTGTCAGGCATGGGAGGGAGCCAACCCCTGAGCTCCAGCTCCAGCCTTGTTATGGCAGTCCTAATCATAATTGTAGTAGAGAGATTAGAACACCAAAGTTGTTTTCATTACATTGAAAATGGGCTGAAAGGGACTGGAAAGATGGCTTAGTGTTTAAGGGAACACACTGCTTTTTCAGAGGTCCCAGGTTCTGTTTTCATCACCCACATTGGTGAGGGGGGCTTACCTCCAACTCTTAGGCATGCAGCACCCTCTTCTGGCCTCCATAAAAAATTGCACTCACATGCATTTACCCCCACATAGACACATGCGTGCACATAATTATAATTTAAACAATAAACGTGTTTTAACTTACTGAAATATTTTACTTTTCAAAAAGTAGCTGACATTTTTAAATTTTGGCTTTTGTAAAACTACTAATTTGTTTGTTTAGAGGTCTTAACTAAGGTACTACAATATTTACCTGAAATTAATTTTTGGTAATTTCTCTGTTTTTAGGGATCCAGAGAAGAACTGGAATAGGAATTGTGTGAAAGGACTTGTAGCTTCCCTGATAAGTGTAAAAGATAATTCTGCCGCCACAGCTTTGGAATTGGTAGCTGGAGAACGACTCTACAATGTTGTAGTAGACACAGAGGTAAATTAATTTGAATTAAAGAAAATTTAAAAATTAATATTTAGCCTGAAAATTCATATACTACTAGAAAAATTTAGTGCTTTTTAAGTTTTTTTTAACTCCAAGCCGCTTAATCATATAATGGAATTAATCAGTTAATGATTTTTTGATGACGTTAATTCCAATTTATTTTTCATTTTCTGTTTTGCTTTGCAAATTTATATTTAAATTTGTAAAGGAATCTGAATGCCAATTTTCCTACTACTGTCACATTGGATTTATCTATATTTATTAGTTCCCACTATTCCTGTTCTTGTAAATTAACCAGAGTCCATCATCTTATATTTGATTTTTTAGCTTTAATTTGTGTGTGTTATGTGTCTGCACAAGCATCACATATGTGTGGGTACCTGCAGAGGCCAGAAGAAGGCATCCTATACATTTTATCTCTAGATTCATTCAACTTTTCAAATTACAAATATGTATCTCCCTGCGTCTATGCGTCTGCCCTCCTCCATGCTACTTCTCACCTTCTGGTCTACTCTGTCACAGTTTTTCCTTCTAGGATTCTGTGTGCACACGGCATTGTGCGATATTTTTCCTGACTTACATTACTTAGCAAAAACACCTCCCAAGTTCATTCAAAATGTTCACAAAGGTCAGCATCTCCTTTAGTAAGGCTGAATTATAATCTGTTTTATATACTTTAAAAGTCTGCTTCTTTGAGATAAACATACCTTAGATATATTTGATAATGTATTCCTAAACTTCTATACATTTCCATTTTGCTGTTTTTAGTTACCATTAGTAATTTTTCTTCAAATTTCAAATGTATGTTTTTAGGTTACTGGTAAGAAGCTGCTAGAAAAGGGGGAATTGAAGCGTCGATACACAATAATCCCTCTCAATAAAATTTCAGCCAGATGTATTGCTCCTGAAACTCTGAGGGTCGCTCAGAATCTTGTAAGTCTCGTTTTGTCTTAATTAAATGTTTAATCTCTTTTAATATTAGGAAACACTAATTGTAAGGGGCATACTCATGTTGAATTCCAATCAACTGATGAGGTAGCCCTATTATAGTGTATCTGCTAGTAAAAAAATAGATGTGTACAAGGAAATACATTTTAAATTTCCCATGCATTTTTATTTTTAAAAGATTTTCTGTCGGGCAGTGGTAGCACATGCCTTTAATCCCAGCACTTGGCAGGTAGAGGCAGGTGGATCTCTGAGTTCAGGGTCAGCCTAGTCTACAGATCTGGTTCCAGGACAATATTATTTGTTTTACTTATGTATATGTGTGACTGTATGTCATATGCCCGTGCTCTTGGAGGCCAGAAGAGGATGTTGGATCCCCTGGAGCTGGGGTTCCAAGCTTCCTGTTGTGGGTGCTGAGAACTGAACTGTGCTTTGGAAGAACAGCCAGTGTTCTCAACAGCTGTCTCTCAAGACCCCTACATGGGTGTTGAATGCTGATTAAAAACATGAAGCTAATGACATGTATCAACAAAATTAGCTTGTTAGTGAGCAGTTATTATAAGTGTTTGAGTTGAAAAAATTAGGTGAAACCCAGAAATAGAACTTGTAGTTAAGGTACTGAGCAGACAGCCAGTGTATTTAGTATTACTGAGAAAATTTCAAAATGTCCTTGAGGTTAAAAGTGCTTGTTTAGGTTAGTTTGTGTAAGTGATGTTCATACACTTAATTTGCCTGTAGTTCAGCCCTGGTTTAGGAGCTGGAATTTCCCACACCGGCAGAGGTACTTCCTTAGAGTTTGTAGCCAGGCCTGTTTAATGGTGTCTGCTGCCTCAGAAGATAAACCTGAACAACAGCTGTTGCTGTGCTTTGCTGTTGCCATAGCAATGCTTGGTTCTTGTAAAAAGATGGGAAAGTTGGACATTGTGAACAGTTCAGGAAGAGGCCATGGGTTGGGATGGAAGACTGGGGCTTGCCCTGCCTTTTTATTCTTTCAGTGTTTATTTCTGTCATTTCAAAGTGGCTGCTCTCGTACAGTTTGAATAAAAAAGCATTCACTGAAACAGACAGATTACTAATAATTGAAACAAGACACTTTGTGTAAGTGTGCTAATGAAGAGATAGTTGTATTTATATAGCCCACGTAGATGTGCAAACTTGGTATTGCCTTCTTGATAGAAACTGATAGCACTTTGTACTTAAAACTGTTTTAGTTAGTAATAGATCTTTCAGTGTTTGAAGTTATATTTTAAATAAAAAATTAATAGTAGGTATATATGATTTAAATATGTATTGTAGCAGATCTTACTAGTTTATATAATAATACTTCAAAGAAAATAGTATGTCCTGTGGTACATATTTTGTTTTCCTGCAGGTTGGTCCTAACAACGTTCATGTAGCTCTTTCCTTGGTTGAATACAAACCAGAACTTCAGAAAGCAATGGAATTTGTCTTTGGAACAACATTTGTTTGTAACAATATGGATAATGCCAAAAAAGTGGCCTTTGATAAAAGGATAATGACTCGAACTGTAACTCTTGGGGGTGATGTATTTGATCCTCATGGGACATTGAGTGGAGGTATGTTGTGTATGCGCTTGTGTAACAGTTCTGTGGTAAACAGTTTGTGCCTCTGTAGCGATTCCTCTCTGTCTCTATCTCCCAGTTTTTTTTTAAAAAAAGAGTAGTGTCCAGCCCTCCAGTGGCTTATGACACTATCTTGGATTAACTCAGTAGCTTCTTCCTCTACAGCTTGCCCCTGTTTGTGCTTAAGCTGT
Organism: Peromyscus californicus insignis; assembly: GCF_007827085.1. Lineage (NCBI taxonomy): Eukaryota > Metazoa > Chordata > Mammalia > Rodentia > Cricetidae > Peromyscus > Peromyscus californicus. The sequence continues at coordinate 95,513,863 of NW_026294573.1, read as the reverse complement.
TCCAGTCACTGAGGTGGTGATGTTAGTATAGTCTTGCTTGTGTATACTTTTTGCTCAGTTGCAGTCACAAAGAAAAGGACTTTTTTTTTAATTTTGTAATTTCTTAGCCTAACTACCCATTTTTTTAGCAAATTTAATAACTCACACAATGATTATGTTCTAATGCTGTGTCCCAAATAATATAACAACAATAAATAGTATTTATTCTGTGTCAGAAATATTGAAGACAATGTTGTCTAGTACAGTGGCCACTAGCCACATTGACTCACATTTTTATCACATTTGATAAAATGAGAGTAATTTTCTTACTTGTACTAGCTGCTTTTCAGGGGCTCAATAATCACAAATAGTAATTGGATTATACATGTATAGTATATTCTATAAAGTCTATTCTATGAGCCTTAAATACATAATTAATCCTTATAACAACCTTAAGATAGGAATATATTATCATCACTAATGTGCAGTTGCAGAAATTTAAAAAAGCACTAGTTAAGTAACTTAGTAATTTGCAAAGTTTGGATTTGGAATCCTAGCAGTTGGGTTGCAACTTGTGTTCTTAACCCATTTTAATATCTTTTTAAATGTTCTTTAGTAAGATTTGTTGTTACTGATATGTCTGATAATGTGAGTGTTTGTGTTTGTGTGTCAGGCCAGAAGCGGGCACAAGATCCCCAGGAGCATGTAGTTAGTTGTGAGCTGCCCGACTTGGGTGCTAGGAACTGAACTCTATTCCTCTGGAAGAGCAGGAAACACTG